>NW_024423319.1:88978016-88992080 GCF_017311325.1 Ursus maritimus | reverse complement strand
GGGGGGGGGGCGGGGTAAGGGTGTGATGAGGCACACCCTGAGGAAGGCAGGAACTTGCCGCAGCTGAAAAGGGAGGGCAGGGTGGAGGTTACTTAGCTAGCCAGAAGAACAAAGTTCAGTCTAGGCCTCACACCCCTTCCTGGCCAGCTGCAGGCCCCTGGCCTCAGCATTGAAAATTTGAATATTTTATAAATTGGCCCCAAATTGAAGAGAGGAGGTCACTTCTGTTGGAGGGTGGAAAATGCACCCCCTAATCAGGCTGAGGTTAGGGACCCTAGATAGAGCAGCCCCTCTGTCTCTACCTGGTGGTACAAAGGAAACAGGGAAGTCTTCAGTGAGTGGGACTTGCTACTTATCCGAGGCTTTGGTTGAGCTGTGGCCCAACCAGCACTGGCTGTTTCCTGGCCGACATTTAACCTTAGCTAACCACTTAGCACTGTTGTTTCCTTATGTTTGTCATACTGAAGGAAAACTTGTCAAACTTACGCTTGCCAAAGTTCTGGATGATTCCTTGCTTCTTGAATTTGTTTTCATATGATCAGGTTCTCACAGCCAGTACCATCCTTAGATCTGGGCAAGAAGGACCCCTGCCCCAGACCCTGCATTTCAGAGAGCCTCACAGGTCACAAAAATACATTTATTAACAAACACAGGGGCACCTCTTGGCTTAGAATCAGCTAGTCGGCATTGGCACTGCCCAGCCCAAGATCTTGAATGTCCGCTCCTGTTACTGACAGTGTCTAGGCCCCAGGAAACACTTCTCCACAGGTGTAGACCTGTGTCCTTCAAACAAAAGGTGACCATAGCCACCTGCTGTGGAGATCTCTAAGTTGTGCTGCAGACCTCAGAGGTGGACAGTGTTTTGGAGTGTGAGGAGAGGGGTTTGAGGGACTGAAGTGCTTGAGAAGAGGCAGTTACCATCAAACTCACCAACTCGTTCCTCTCAGAACAATTCATGGTTCTGGAAGTTCTCATGAATGGAAGTCATTTTCACAGCATGGTGCCGAGGAACATCAGGAGTATTGAATCGTATTGAAAAACATATAAACAGTATTTAAAAACAGCTAACAATATAAAAACAATTTGTATTAGTCTCTTTTTAAAAGATACTATTTATGTATTTGAGAGAGAGAGAGAGCACAGACAGAACGTGAGAGGAAGAAGCAGGCTTCTCGTGGAGCAGGGAGCCCAATGCGAGGCTCAATCCCAGGACCCCGAGATCATGACCTGAGCTGAAGTTTAACCGACTGAGCCACCCAGGCACCCCTGTATTACTCTTAATTTGCTATATATGCAGGTTTGGACCTAGTGTGTGCAATGTGATACCATTTTTTATTATATTGTTTTACTGTTACAAAATATTTCTTAAGAATTAAAATTTCAGGGGTGCCTGGGTGGATCAGTCAGTTAAGCGTCTGCCTTCAGCTCGGATCATGATCCCAGGGTCCTCCGCATCGGGCTCCCTGTTCAGTGGGAAGCCTGCTTCTCCCTCTCTCACTCCCCCTGTTCGTGTTCCCTCTCTAGCTGTGTCTCTCTCTGTCAAATAAATAAAATCTTAAAAAAAAAGAATTAAAATTTCAAAACCAAATTTAATATGTCATCCTTATTTAAAGAACTTAGATAAAAATTTGATATATGTTGAATATATTTGCCATTTAATTAAAAATGTTTTTATTGTGGTAAAATACATATAACAAAATTTATCATCTTAACCATTTTTAAGTGTATAATTCAGCAGTATTAAGTACATTTATATATATATATATATATATTTTAAGATTTATTTATTTATTAGGGAGAGAGCGAGCACACAGAGAGGGAGAAGCAGACTCCCCGCTGAGCAGGGAGCCTGATGCGGGGCTCGATCCCAGGACCCTGGGATCATGACCTGAGCCGAAGGCAGATGCTTAACTAACTGAGCCACCCAGGCACCTCAACATTTTAAATATTTAAGAAGGAAAATTTTTTTAAAACATATGAAAATGTTTAAATATTTTGGTGTTTACTACCTACTTTAATTTTAAAATTTGATGTAAATATATTAGAAATGTGTACAATTTTAATGCAATTACCTCTTGTGAGATAATAGAAAAAAAAATATATATACACATTGGTTTCTGTCCCTGGTTTCTGGCACAGAGCTCCTAAACCCCCTCGTAAGTTCCCAAGTGATAAGAGCACTAAGGGCATCTTTGGTTTTATTTTATTTTTATCTTTTTTGCATCTTTTGATTTAATATTTGGCCTTAGACTCAGGTTCGTGATGCAGAGTTCTTAAATCCTTTGTAATTTCCTGGGTGACAGCAATTTTTTTTTAAGATTTATTTATTTATTTTTAGAGACAGAGAGCAAGAGTGAGAGTGAGCATGCACGAGCAGGGTGAGGGGCAGAGAGAGCGAATCTTTCAAGCAGACTCTCAGCAGAGCGAGGAGCCCAGCATGATGCGGGGCTCGATCCCACAACCCGTGAGATTGTGACCTGAGCTGAAACCAAGAGTTGGATACTCCACTGACTGAGCCACCCCGGTGCCCCTACGTCTTTTGTTTTAATGAAACCGCTACTGGTGGCTCCCGGATGGGGGCTGGTCCCTGGAAAGACAAACCGTGGTTAGAAGGTGGAATTTTTAGCCTCACTCCCCATTCTTGGGAGGGACAAGAGGGGTTAGAAATGGAGTTAATGATCAATCATGCCTAGGTGAGGAAGCCTCCATAAAACCCCCAAAGTACAGGGTTCAGAGATCTTCTGTGTTTCCGGGTTGGTGAACACATGGCGGTGCCAGGGAATGCCGCGTGATGAGGTGGCGTGGAAGCTCCGCCCCTTTCCCACACTTTGCCCTATGCACCTCTTTTTCCCCCCAATGATTTATTTATGTATTTGAGGGAGAGAGAGAGAGAGTGTGTGAGCGGGGCGGGGGAGGAGCAGAGAGAGAAGAACAAGGAGATGCCACGCCAAGCACAGAGCCCCACATGGGGCTCGATCCCACGACCCTGAGATCATGACCTGAGCTGAAATCGAGTCAGATGCTCAACCAACTGAGCCACCCAGGCGCCCCCTATGCACCTCTTCATTTGGACATTCATCTGTATCCTTTGTCATACCCTTTTATAATAAACTGGTAAACAGTAAGTAAACTTTTCCTGAGTTCTGTGAGCCGCTCTAACAAATTACTGGAGCCCAAGGAGGGGGTCATAGCAACCTCTGATTTATAGGCGATCTGGCAAAAACAAGTGACAGTCTGGACTCGTGACAGGCATCTGAAACAGGGTGCGGGGCAGTCTTGTGGGGCTGAGTTCTTTTTTTTTTTTTTTTTTTTAAATGATTTTTTATTATATTATGTTAGTCACCATACAGTACATCCCCGGTTTCCGATGTAAGGCTCGATGATTCATTAGTTGTGTATAACACCCAGTGCACCATGCAATACGTGCCCTCCTTACTACCCATCACCGGTCTATTGTGGGGCTGAGTTCTTAACCTGTGGAATCTGACACTAGTGTCAGATTTAACTCATTAAATTATGGGACACCCAGCTGGTGTCACAGAGGACTGTTGGTGAGGGAAACCCCCACACGTGGTGTTGCAAGTGTTCAAAGTGTGGTAGTCATGTGAGAGTAAAAGAGATACATAGGAGGAGACTGAGTTTTTCCTAACACATATCTTCTGTTAAAATCCTTTAGATAATTACTATCAAGAGAACATAAATTATGTAAATTTTTTGATTATAGCAGCATAATTTGTGATTTTGTAAAATAAAGGCAATGCTAATATATAAATTATATACATCTTTATTTTATTACTCATACAAACTCAAAGAACACACAGACATGCACAAACATAGCAGATTTCAGTAGTCTTTGATATGTATTTTTTATGATTTTTAAAACTTTTATTTATTTGAGAGAGCAAGAGAGAACATGAGCTGAGAGGGTGCAGAGGGAGAGGGAGAAGCAGACACCCCGCTGAACAGGGAGCCTGATATGGGCTGTATCCCAGGACCCTGGGATCATGACCTGAGCCCAAGGCCATGCACAAACATAGCAGATTTCACTAGTCTTTGATATGTATTTTTTATGATTTTTAAAACTTTTATTTATTTGAGAGAGCAAGAGAGAACATGAGCTGAGAGGGTGCAGAGGGAGAGGGAGAAGCAGACACCCCGCTGAACAGGGAGCCTGATATGGGCTGTATCCCAGGACCCTGGGATCATGACCTGAGCCCAAGGCAGTTGCTTAACCGACTGAGCCACCCAGGCACCCCTTTTTTAAAAGATTTTTAAAATTTATTTTTATTAAAAATTTTTTTAAGATTTATTTATTTATTTATTTATTTATTTTAAAGATTATTTATTTATTTATTTGATGGAGAGAGAGACAGGCAGTGAGAGAGGGAACACAAGCAGGGGGAGTCAGCAGAGGAGCCTGATGAGGGGCTCGATCCCAGAACGCTGGGATCACGCCCTGAGCTGAAGGCAGACGCTTAACAACTGAGCCACCCAGGTGCCCCTATTTATTTATTTATTTGAGAAAGAGAGAGAGAGTGTGCAAGAGGGAAGGGCAGAGGGAGAGGGAGAAAAAGAGAATCTCAAGTAGATTCCCTGTTGAGCGTAGAGCTGGATGCAGGGCTTGATCCCATGACCCTGAAATCATGACCTGAGCTGAAACCAAGAGTTGTATGCTCAACCAACTGAGCCACTCAGGCACCCCTAAGCTTTTATCTCTAAGTCATCTCTACAGCCAACGTAGGGCTTGAACTCACAGCCCTGAGATCAAGAGTCACACGTTCCACCAACCAAGCCAGCCAGGGCCCCAGTAATCTTTGATATTTTACTGACTTTTGGTCATATAAAAAAATCATAACTTTACATATATACTTACCAATTTTGTCATTGTGTGGGTGTATTAGTCAAGATAGGAGAATAGAACATACTTTATTCAACAGTTTGCTAGTTTGTTGTATAACTTAGTCTCTTTAGACATATGGTATGGGGGCTTCCCTTTGTACTCTTGTCCTGGACCGTTTGGGGTTGCTAGATTTAGCAAATAAAAATACAAAAGCAAAATTAGATTTGAATTTCAAATAAACAATGAATATTTTTTAGGATAAGCCTGTTCCATGAAGTATATTTGAAATATACTAAAAAACTATGTGTTGTTTATCTGAAATTTAAATGTATTGGGCTGTCGTCCTCTACTTTATCTGGCAACCCTAGCTGAATTCTTCAAATCTAAGGAGGAGACTTACCTACAACCCAGTCTAACCTGCTGTGAACTTTTACTGTAATTCAACTTTATCTGACCTGCCAGCATTTTTAAAAAAACCTTTTTCATTGTGAAGTAACAAACAAAAAAGTGCCTAAAACTTAACACGTGTGATTGAACAAATGTTTATACAGCAAACACCCGCATCAACAACACCCAGGTCAAAAATTAGGACATCGCTCCCACTCTTGAAATTCTCAGGTATCCCTTCCAATCATACTTTTCATCTGTCCTCAAGAAATAATCCTTCTCCTGACTTTTACAGTAATCATTTCCTTGCTTTTCCTTACCTTTTGACTATTCGTGTCTGTATTCTAAAGCAATATGGTTTAGCAAACAAACGAAAAAACCAGAGACAGACTCATAAATACAGAGAACAAACTGGTCATTGCCAGAGAGAAGGAGAGTGGGGGGATGGGCAAAATAAGTGAAGGGATTACGAGGTACAGACTTCCAGTTATAAAATAAGTCACGGGGATGAAAAGTACGGGATAGGGAGCGCAGTCAATAATGTCGTAATAATGTATGGTGGCAGATGGTAACTGTACTTATCATGGAGAGCATTGTGTAATGTATGGAATTGTTGAATCATAGTGTTGTACACATGAAACTAATCTAACATTGTATATCAGCTGTACTTCAATAAAAAAAAAAAGAGATAAGGGGCACCTCGCTGGCTCAGTTAAGTGTCCAACTCTTGATTTTGGCTCAGGTCATGATCTCCGGGACGTGAGATTGAGCCCTGCCGTGGGCTTTGTGCTATGTGTGGAATCGGCTTGGGATTCTTTCTCCTCCCTGTTCCTCCTCCTCTGCTTCTCCTCCCGCTTATGTACGCTCCCTCTCTCTCAAATAAATAAATAAATACATAAAATCTCTTTAAAAAAAGAGATAAAACAGTATGGTTTCACTTTTTATTTTTAAGTAATCCCTATGCCCAACATGGCATTCGAACTTACAACCTCGAGATCAAGAGTTGCCTACTCTACCAACTGAGCCAGCCAGGCGCCCCACTATGGTTTAGCTTTGCCTTTGCTTGAACTTTAGAGAAATCAATTATACTGTATGTATTTTGGGAGGGGTGCTAACCACTCTATGTTGTGGCATGTAGCTCTAGTTTATCCATTCTTATTGCTATAGAGCATTCCATGGTATGAACATTATGTAATTTGTTTATTCTTCCTGCTGTTGAGGGACAATTGAGTGTTTCCAGTTCAGAGTACTCACAAAGAATGCTACCATGACTCTTTGCCCATGTGTATCCTTGTGCATATATAGAAAGATTTTGCTAGGGATACACTATGGTTTAGATTGCCTAAATATGGAAATTGAATAAACATCCAAATGTGATTCATTGTATATATTAGAATTCTCTGCTTAAGAGACATGTGAATAAAAAAAAGAAACTGAAGAATTCTAGATTTCATCTTGCCTAATTCAATGAGCAGCCTATTAACATTTAAACCAGAAAACTGTCATTTTTTTTTTAAAGGAGATGGAAGTCTAATGAATACACAGCAGTGGAGCAGTGGGCAAGACAGCAAAGGGGAGACTGTCTACAAATATTTTTTAAAAAGAGTTTTTACTTATTTATCTGACAGAGAGAGAGCACAAGTAGGAGGAGAGGCAGGCAGAGGGAGAGGGAGAAGCAGGCTTCCCACTGAGCAGGAAGCCCGATGCGGGGCTCAATCCTAGGACCTTGGGACCATGACCTGAGCTGAAGGCAGTCGCTTAACTGAGCCACCCAGGTGCCCCGGGTTTTTTTTTTTTTAATGTAAACTCCACGCCCAGTGTGAGCTCAAACTTATGACCCCAAGATCAAGAGTCACACGCTCTACCAACTGAGCCAGCCAAGCACCCCCAAAATGGTGTCATTTTTACATACATGTGAGAATATATATTTCCACCTCTTCTTGCTTCTTTACTTAATTTTAGATATCATAGGCTTTTAGTTTGTGGTTTTCAGAAGCTCCCGATCCTAGGAGAAGGGGAGTACAGAGTAGCCATCCTCAATTTTCTTGATCTTTTCCTTTTATCTTGCCAGTTTTGTGGCATACATTGGGTTGTTACATCAGCTCAACTCAGTCTACCTATAATTATGGTGTCTGTGTGCAGGAAACAAGACTTGGAAAGGAGGCAGAAACAGGTTCTGCTGACCTAGACCAATTTTTTCCAAGTGAAATATCTGTAATTAGGCCAGTAATGATATTTTCCTGGAGAAAGAATTGAGTGAATTTAAGAAAAGAGTTTTAAAGTGCAACATATGTGTGTCTGGGGGTGGGGGTGGCATTGAAATGCAAGATAATATGAGAGTTTGGTTCAATATCACCCCCTTTCTGTGAGAAACATATTTTTAGTAATACCAGCCCTGTCCTGTGAAGAGATGGAAGTCCTCCAGGAGTAAAGGGATCTAAAAGTTTTAGGGAGAAACATCCGTGATTAAAAAAAAATATTTGGGTTGGAAAAAGCCTTTTATTTTATTATTTTTAAAGGATTTTATTTATTTATTTATTTAGAGAAAAGAGCGAGCAGGGGGAGGGGCAGAGGAAGAGGGAGAGAGAGAATCTCCAGCAGACTCTATACTGAGTGCAGAGCCCAATGCGGGGCTCGATCTCATGACCCTGAATCATGAGTTGGAATCAAGAGTTGGACACTCAACCGACTAAGCCACCCAGATGCCCTGGGAAAAAGCCTTTTAAAACAGGTCTGCAACCCAGAAACCACAAAGCAAAACACTGGTAGTTTTGATAATATAATATAAAAAATGTGTATGTGAATCAAAATACCATAAGTAAAGACAAGAGCTAAACACAGCCCTCCCCCCAAATCTTTGAAATACACATGACAAGACTATATGCTAATTTCCTGAATATACAAAGAGCTTGTACTAATCAATGAGAAAAGGACCAGTAATCCAACAGAAAATAGGCAAGGGTCAGGAACAGGTAGAGTTTACAGAAAAAGATATATAAGTGGCTAATAAGCATGTGATAAGATGCTCAATGTAATTTCTAATTAAATAAATGCAAATTAAAACAACTATATTAGCCTAATGGTCAAAGATTTAAAAGTTTGGTAGAACTAGGACATGGTGGAAATAGAAATTCTCATTCTCTATTGGTATGTGTGCAAATTGGCGACTCCTTCAAGGAGACAATTTAGCAGTACCTAGCAATTTGACAGCATTTAGCACAGTTTAAAAATGCACCAACTCTTTGACTCAGCAATTCTACTTCAAAGAATTTAGCCTACAGATATACTGAAACAAGTGGGTACAGATAAACCTAAAAGAATGTTCACTGTCTCATTGCTTGTACTGTCCAGTGATATGGACTGGTTAAGTAATTTGCAACACATTTTTACTGTGGTAGAATGAGGTAGGTCTGTGAGTGCTGATGTGTGAAGATCTCTGTGGTAATCAGTAAAGATGTTCCCAAATGCTCTGCCTCTCTTCTGCCTCCCCACACACGGTAGGGTTGTACTTTCCCATCCTCTTTATTTATTTTTTTTAAAGATTTATTTATTTATTTGAGAGAGGGAGAGAGAGAACGTGAGCACGCGTGAGAGCGTGGGGGAGTGGGACAGGGGGAGAGGGAGACAGCGTCTCCAGCAGACTCCATGCTGAGTGCGGTGCCTGATGCGGGGCTTGATCTCATGACCATGAGAGCATGACCTGAGCCGAAAACAAGAGTTGGATGCTTAACCAACTGCACCACCCGGCACCTCTCCCATCCTCTTTAAAGATAGGTGTGGCCACATGGCTTGTGGCCAATGATATTTGAGCAGAAGTGACATATGTCCCTTCTGGGTGAACACCTTACATGCTGGTAGGTGATAGTCCCCTCTTCCTGCCCCCGTGATTGTGGACACAAATGTTGAGATGAGTCCTGGGTCTCTGAGTGACTGTGATGAGCGTGGCTCACTGAGATTGTGAATGCTTTTCATTACTTCAGCATATTCTAGCCTATCCTGACTAATATGATCTCCAAGATAATTGTTACAGGAAAAAAACCTAACTGCAAAAGGAGTGATCTCATTTGTATGCGTGTGTATTTATATGCTTAAGAAATTTCTGGAAGGATTCCTGAGAAACTTAACAGAGTTTACAACAGAGGTGTTGAAAGGAGGCAGAGATGGGGAAGGCAGTTTCTGCTTTTCACATTATAACATTTCACATTATAGTTGGAGCTTAAAAAAAAAAAAACACCATGACCATGGTAACTTTAAATTTAAAACCAGCGTTTCCACAAAAAGATTTCTGCAAGAACACTCGTGGCAGCTTTATTCATAGTAGCCCCAAACTGGAAATAGCCCAGATGTCCATCTATAGGAGGATGGATCAACAAATTGTCGTATATTCATACAATGGAATACTTACTCTCCAGCAATGCGAATGAACGAACCACGCTGAATGTACCCACGTGGAAACTCATATGACACTGAATAAAAGAGGCCACACGCAAAAGATTGTGTAGTTTATTCCATTTACGTAAAGTATAGAAACTGGCAAAGCTAATTTATGGTGTTAGTAGTCAGGCTAGTGGTCATCTAAGGGGGTGAGTGGGTTTTGACTGGAAATGGGCTACATGCGGGAGCTTCTAGGGTAAGGACTACAAGGATGTGCTCAGTTCGTGGGAATTCATGGAGCTCTCTCTTATCATTTGTACACTTCTCCATATACAGGCTCCACGTCAATAAAAAAGTCAAGCCCAAATCTAGTTGATACAAAGAATAAACAAATAGGGGCGCCTGGCTGGCTCAGTCGGTAGAGCATGCGACTCTTAATCTCGGGGTCGTGAGCTGGAGCCCTGTGTTGGGTGTAGAGATGACTTCAAATAAAATCTTTAAGGAAAATAGAATAAACAACTAGTAAGAAGGCAGTGCTTCGCAGAGCTGGAATAGGCTGTCCCAGCCCATGGTGCCCTGTTCGCTGCAAATCCTCGAAGGCAGGCCTGGGCATGTGGGTGCACTGAAGCCCCAGGAGCTCTGCCCTAGTGTGAGCTCTCAAATGAAATCCGAGCAGCTAGCCTCCCTTCCCCTGCATGACCTCAGCGCCAGCCGCTTAGCCTTGCGTTTAAAAACCCTGTGTGGGGGCTGCCTGGGTAGCTCAGTCATTAAGCATCTGCCTTTGGCTCAGAGCCTGATCCCAGGGTCCTGGGATCGAGCCCCGCATCAGGCTCCTCCACTGGGAGCCTGCTTCTTCCTCTCCCACTCCCCCTGCTTGTGTTCGCTCTCTTGCTGGCTGTCTCTCTCTCTGACAAATAAATAAAAATAAAATCTTTAAAAAAAAAAAAACCCTGCGTGGACATCTACTGGAGCCTGATTGGTGACCAGGGCTTTCCAGTGGGGACAGGGCATCCTTGGCAACCAGGGCTGGAGTCGTGTTCTGTTGCAGGAGAGACGCAGCAACACAAGCTTGAGCAGGAGCTGCTGGCCTCTTGGCGGGGATGCTTAATTAGCTTCCAGCAGGAGGTTTTGTTTTTAATATAAAAAATGATCTAATTTAAGCAGTTTTATTGAACAGCGAATCGAATGAAAAACAATCTTATTGTTTAATCCATTCCTCTATGGTGCAGTTCAGGGTTCCCACCAGGGTCAAAACGACTTTCATAAAATACTAAGACGTTGTTTGCCTTTTCCCCTGTCATTCTCTCTCAAGTGTGCAGTGGAGTTTTCCAAGGACTGTGTATGTTCGCTAACACCAAAGATGGAAGGGCAAAGCACTTGGAGAAAGCAGCTGTCTTCGATTAAGCCATACATGAGAGATTTGCAAAAATGCAAAACAATGCCAATCTTCTGGCTATTTTGTTTGTTTGTTTTGCAAAATGCAGGGATCCCCCCCCCATAAACGTATATAATTTAAGTTAATATGTAATGGGTTTCATATTCTCGTTTTAAATAAATTAATGAATACATGTTTTTTAAAAGTTCTCAGTTTTAATTTTTTAGAAAGATTTTATCCATTTATTTTTGCAAGAGAGAAAGTGAGCACGAGTGGGGTGAGGGGCAAAGGGAGAAGCAGACTCCTTGCTGAGCAGGGAGCCCCATGCAGGGCCCCAATCCCAGGACCCTGGGATCATGACCCGAGCCAAAAGCAGACGCCCAACCAACTGAGCCACCCAGGTGCCAGTTTTAATTTCTGATACAGTAAATATTGATTGCTATATCCCACATAAACAAAAGCTCTTTGGGGTCCTCAGTAATTTTTAAGAGTGTAAAGGGGTTCTGAGACTAAAACATTTGTGAACCACTGCTAGCTCTATAGTTGTTTTTTAAAAGATTTTATATATATATTTTTTAGAGAGCATGTGGAAGCAGGAGCAGGGGAGGGGTAGAGGGAGAGGGAGAAAGAGATTCTTAACCAGGCTCTCCGCTCAGTGTGGAGCCCGACTCGGGGCTCGATCTCATGACCCTGAGCTCATGATCTGAGCTGAAATCAAGAGTTGGATGCTTAACCAACTGAACCACCCAGGCACCCCAAGGATTTTATTTTTTAAGTAATCTCTACACCCAACATAGGGATTGAATTTACAACCCTTGAGGTCAAGAGTCGCATGCTCTACCTACTTGAGCCAGCCAGGCACCCCCCTCTATAGTTTTTTTTTTTTTTTTAATAGAGGTTCCTGGGTGGTTCAGTCGGGTAAGTGTCTGCCTTTGGCTCAGGTCGTGATCAGAGTCCCGCATCAGGCTCCCTGCTCAGTGGGGGAGTCTGCTTCTCCCTCTGCCCCTCACCCCCGCTTGTGCTCTCTTGCACTCTCTCTGTTTGTGAAGTAAATAAATAAAATCTTTTTTAAAAAAGCTTTTAATTTTGTAACTTTAATTGTTCAGAGAAGTTGCAGAGCTATTACAGAGTTTTCACACACCCCTCACCAAGCTTCCCCTGATGTTAGCATCTTGCATAGTGTACATGGTACATTAGTCAAAATGAAGGAACCAACATTGGTACATTGCATCCCAATACACTTATCAGTGCATGCCTACTATCTCTCTTGCTTGTTTCACTTCATATTATTTTATAGGAGCATTTTCTTGTTTTTAGATGGTCTGTGTATTAAAATTTTTGCTTAGTTGTCACCCATATTGTCATATATCATATTGTTTTTATATTTCACTATTATCAATAGCCTGCATATTTTTATTCAGTAGGTTTTTTTGGTGTGTATATGTGTGGGATCTTTGGTTTGTATTCCTCCGAATAAAATTATTGTGCCAAAGAGTATGATACTTTTATAGTTCTTGTTATGTATGATAAATGTATATATTTATATTATGTTTTCATTGTTTAAAAAATATTCTCTTACAAAGTTGTATTAGTTGACTCTTTTGATTAAGAGGTATAGAAATCAAACTGCAACAGTTTAAGCCTCAAGGGAATTTCTTGGTGGGGGAAGATAAAGGGGAGTTGTTATTTAATGGGTACAGGGTTTCAGTTTGGGATGATGGACAAATTCTGGAGAAGGATAGTGGTGATGGCTCTACAGTGATGTGGGTATACTTAATGCCACTGAATTGTACTCTAAAAAGAATTAAAATGGTAAATTTTGTGTTTTATGTATTTTACCATAATTTTGTAAAAGAGGGGGGAGAATTTCTTGGGTTAAGCAATTGGATTTCCCTTGAGGCATGGCTGGATCTAGGGGTCCAAGCAATATTATTAGGACTCTGGCCCATTCACTCCCATATCTTAGTTCTTTTCTTTGTGTGGTTTCAATCCCAGGTAGACTCTTTCCACAGGGCAATTGAGATGGTCACCAGGGTCAGTAGATTTATGTCCTTAACCTTCAGAATCCTGGAGAATTTACCATGATTCTCTCTCCCCATTGTCCATATCACTCCTCAAAAAGAGCTGTAATTGGCCTGCTTGGATTACACGCGAATCTGGGAGAATTCACCCTCATCACAGAACCACGGGATTGACAGTTCCACCAAAGTCATGCAGAGTGGGGGAGGGGAAGTTCCCCAAAGAAAGAGATGACCTGTTACCCTTCTGGCAAAAACAACAGATGTCCACTACATGTGTTCTGGATTTCCCGTGTAACCCAAGCACTACCAAAGAGAGCATTTGAATGTTTTAAAACATTCCTATGTGATCGGCATTTTGTTTTTGTTATTAAAAAAAGATTAATGCTTTGTGGTTTGACCATCTGGTGGATGGTATTTCTGCCTTTCTTTTTTGAATTCCAAGTCTAATAAGTTGAACAAACTCTTAATGTGTGCCAAATTAATTAAAGAATGAGTCTTTGTGGTCCAATATAGGATCATAGTTTTTTGCACGTTTGCGGATGGTATGAACTTTGTACACTTGGAAAGGACTATATTACCTTGTCCCAGCTTAAGTTTCTCCGCATGTCTGCTAACCTCATTACTGTTTATGGAGCCGTTTTCTAGCACAGGCCCTGAAATCTAGTGAGCACCTCCTCCCAATTTTTATTAAATGAGTTATTCAATCATATAGTAATTTCCAGTTCTTTGTTATTACCCAAAACAGAATGTTGAGCGTTCCAGTGAAAATAATATTTGTTTTTATTTCTTCTTGCCTTTTTGTCCTTTGTCTTTTCTGGACTTTGTTGCAGTAGATTTTGTAACATATACATTCAGTATTTCTTGATTTTCATGATTTAATGTACGTTTGGTCATTAGGTCATGACCTTATTTATTTATTGTACTGCCTTTTGCTCTTGACATCTGCTTTACCTGCTACCAAAATAGTAATCTCTGCTCTTCTTCTGTTCACATAGGAATATCTTCTTACACTGCTACTCTGTTGATTTTGTGTGTGTGTGTGTGTGTGTGTGTGTGTGTGTGTGTGT
>NW_024423319.1:88962970-88978006 GCF_017311325.1 Ursus maritimus | reverse complement strand
TGTGTGTGTGTGTGTGTGTGTGTGTGTGTGTGTGTGTGTATCTCATAGGCAACAATGTTTAGATTTTGTTCTTTTAACAGTCAATGATCTGCCTTTCTTTTCTGGGAGAATTCAGCCTGTTCTACTTTACATTTAATACTTTAATTGATGAAATTTTACCAAACCCCGTTTCCTTTTAAATTTATTTTGATTTTTATCTGTTTTCTCCTTTTTAATTTACAGACTTTAATATGGGGTACTTTATTTTTTTATTTTTTATTTTTTAAATGTTTTATTTATTTATTTGAGAGAGAGAAAGAGAGAACATGGAGAGTGAGAGGGAGAAGCAGACTTCTCACTGAGCAGGGAGCCCAACGCGGGACTTGATCCCAGGACCCTGATATCATGACCTGAGCCGAAGGCAGATGCTTAACTGACTGAGTCACTCAGGTGCCCCTCTTTATTATTTTTTAAAAAGATTTTATTTTTAAGTAATCTCTACACGCAATGTGGGGCCTAAACCAAAAAACCCCAAGGTGAAGAGTTGCAGGCTCCACTGACTAAGCCAGCCAGGCGCCCCTATATGGGGTACTTTAAACTTAGTGTTTCCTTTTGAATTATATCAGAAGATAACTGATATAACTCATTTGTATTCTAGTATTTTCAATGTGTTAGGCTTTTACACAACTTTCTAGTTCTAGCATTTACTTCTGTTATCAACCTGGGATACTTTGAATTCTCACACAGGAATGTTAAAAGCCTAGTTTTGGAAACTTTATTCTCTGTTCTCTGCGCTCCCATCCCCAATCACGTATGGTTGCTAGATATTCTTTGTTTTTTTTTTAATTTTTATTTTTAATATTTTATTTATTTATTTGACAGAGAAAGAGAGAGCACAAGCAGGGGGAGCAGCAGAGGGAGAGACAAAAGCAGGGTCTCCGCTGAACAAGGAACCCAATGCGGGGGCTCGATCCCAGGACCCTGGGATCATGACCTCAGGCAAAGGCAGATGCTTAACCGACGGAGCCATCCAGGTGCTCCAGTTACTAGATATTCTTATTAAAATTCAGTCTATACCAATTGTTTCTTAAAATATTTACAGATTGATTTTACTTTCCCTTTTTTGTCAGACTGTCCTTTGCTGATGTTAGAATGTACTAAGCTCATGTTCACATCTTGCTGTTTGATCTGCAAAGAGCTGTGTACCTGTGTCCCATCCCGGTTGGGATTTGTAAGCAGGACGTTTATGGGAATTTGCTTTGGCATTCTGCTCTCCATGCATGTTGAAGACTGTAATAAGAAGTAGCCCTGTTTAATTCGTTACTGTATTTATTAGAGATTGTGGAGAGATGGTTTTGAAGGCTGTTTTATTTTGTTGTTGTTTATTTATTTGACACAGTGAGAGAGAGCGAGAGAGCAAGCAAGCACAGGCAGGGGGAGCAGCAGAGGCAGAGGGAGAAGCAGGCTCCCCGCTGAGCAGGGAGCCCGATGCAGGGCTCCATCTCAGGACTCCAGGATCATGACCTGAGCCAAAGGCAGATGCTTAACCAACTGAGCCAAGCAGGCGCCCCTGTTGTTTTAAAATATCACAGTGCCTGGAGGAGAAAATTTTCCTTAGTAACAGTGGAATTGATTGCATTTTTATCTTTGGGCTGCTGGACAAGTAATCTTATGTCATGAATTTTAGGTATTAATCTTAGCTTCATCCTGTTTTTCCTTTCCTGTGTTCCTTTCTGTCTACTTTCTTTGGTTAGAAAAAACTTGGTTAGAAAAGTTCTTACTGTAGATACCTAATGTATTGTATTTTATTATTATTTTTGGTGTTGTATGCTACTAGAATCCCTTTTGGAAGTTCCAGTAAAAACAAATGATAATATTCTTATTTATATATATTCCAGGTCTGCTCAATGGCTATTTTCTGAAAGATTGGCTAAGCATGTCCAAATTTATGGCACATCACCTGGGGACACCCACTGCACTAGAACTATGTGGGGCCATAGTTTTGCTTGATAATCCACTTAAGTGAAATAATACACTTTAGTCTTTATGAGAATCTTTCATGTGGATTCTGTTGTTCCCGCAAAAGTCTTAAATCCATGGAAACCACAGAGAACTCATTTCTGATATATCAGAATATATATATATGTATATACATATATATATATATGTATATATATATGTATATACATATATATATATATGATTTTATTTATTTGAGAGAGAGAGAGTGAGAGAGAACATGAGAGGGGGGAGGGTCAGAGGGAGAAGCAGACTTGCAGCTGAGCAGGGAGCCCAACTTGGGGACAGTCCCAGGACCCTGAGATCAGGACTTGAGCCGAAGGCAGTCGCTTAACCGACTGAGCCACCCAGGTGCCCCACATTTCTGATATGATATTCATAATAGACCTTAGAGATGGCCTTGAAGAATCAATATGAGGAAGGATTTTCGTGTTCAATTTAACATTCACCTTAATGGTTGAAAAATCACAATGCTTTTCTGCACTGTCACCCAACTTGGCGGCTGATACGAAGTATTATTAGACTGATTTTTGTTGTTGTTGTTGTTGCTGCTGCAGAAATTGTTAATTTCTGAAAAGCATTCCTGAGTGATACAGAACAGAATTATTTTGGGGGTTCAACTGTCTTTGTTTAGAAAAGCAAACTGATTGATGGGCCACTGTGACTGTAGAAAGAGAGCAAGGCTGGGGCCACCTGGGAATGAGACGGAGAGCCAGACTGGTTTAGCATAACAAAAGAATGAGAATTTGGGGGGGATTTGGGGTGTTTGCTGGGGAGAGGAACAAAGGAGGAGGAGATGGCCAGCTGAGTGGCTGGAGGTGGAGCCTAGCGGGAGACCTGGCCTGGGGCAGGGACCCGGGCAGGAAAGGAGGAGCGGGATGAGGGAAAGGTATATGGCTGGGGGCGGGAGGGGGGTATCAACCATTCCGTCTTACACACTCCTCTCTTCTTCTGAGAGGTAGCACCCCAGTGCTGCCTCCAAATCCCGAGCAAAACATTCACGGCAGCCTTGGCGAATAGGGTTTTCGGGAGGTTGCGGAAAAGGGGCTTTATAGGGTTTTCGGGAGGTTGCGGAAAAGGGGCTTTATTACATATTCAGGTTGACGTGGAGTGGAGAGAAAGCAAGAGGCAAAAAGTGGGTGGCAGAGAATTCTGAGCAAGCCGGAAATCAGAACCGGAAGTCACTAGGTGAAACGCACCGGTCTCCTGCCCCACCCCACGATCCGGTGATTCCCGCCGATACGGGAAGAGGACACAGGGTTTACCACTGCCCTGGAATGTGACACCATTGTATTAGCATTTCAAAGAGCTGCATTACTGTGACTGGTGTCTGCATTAGCAATGCACTGGTCAGCTATTTCGCGGAGGGCTTGGCATCGAATGGCTGAAAAGTTGCCAGTCATTCCTTGCTAGGTGTCAGGAGGCAGGAATCTTGTAGCTCCTCGCCTCCTGGTGAGGACTTAAAAGGGAAGAACAGGTTTCTGGGGGGTCGTTTTAGAAGCAGTCAAGTTGATTTTCCAAACGTGTAATCTCAGCGTTTTGTTTTATTACCGCTGCCCTCTGAGTTTTTGGCAGGCTTACCGAAAAGATGGCTACTTTTACTGTTCATTCACTGTGTTTACAAAACAAAAGATTTCTCTTTCCCGCGTGCTTTCACTCAGATAGGGAGAATCTGTACTTTGTAAATATGGTTTAAAAGTCTAATGAGGACTTAGTAAGCATTTGGAAACTGCAGCTTTCAGGATGAAAGCAGGGATCTGTGGTTATGACATCATTGCAGTTAATTACCCCTTTGCAAAAATTGCCTGAATGGAGAAGAGGTGGGTGTATCTATGTGGGTATTTAACGTGCTGATTAAAATATATTAATGATAGTTTTCACTTCCCTGGCATGGTACATCTTAGGATCTTCTTTAAAAGTGCTTCCACAAGCTTAAATTAGCCCTTATAACTCTACTAGGAAGAAGTAAAATAGCCCCATTTTACCAAAGAGGAAAGTGAAATATAAGGAGAAGGGTCCTGTTTGGGGAAGGATTTTGGTAGAATAAAGCTGCCCCCGCCCCAGCTCAACAAAGAGCTCAGCCTTCCTCCTTTGTTTCCACCAAGAATCATCATTCACAGGCTTTAAATGAGGAGCACAGATTTGATCATATCTGATAGCATGATCGCATGCTAGACACCTGAGCCAAAACAGCACGTTTTGGGGTACATAAGAAATTATTGCTTGTTAGAAGCCATCTCCTAAGGTTATCTACACAAACAAACAACAACAAAGAAGAAAACCCAAACAGTAAATCGAATGGGCCATGAAATTCAAGAGGTTCTGTTTCCTTCTTCACCATTTTGAATTCTGGGTTATATAAAGAACTGTTCTAGATCAAGAAAGGAAGGGATGATTGCTAATTATTCCACTTTTTATAGGTTATTTTCGTTTTCTTTTTAAAGATTTTATTTGAGATAGAGCGAGAAAGAGAGAGAGTGGGTACAAGGGGGGGATGGGGCAGAGGGAGAGGGAGAAGCAGGCTCTCCACTGAGCAGGGAAGGATGCTTAACCGACTAAGCCACCCAGGCACCCCATTTTCATTTTCAAATGAAGGAAATGTACGAAACTTGATAGGAATGCATGGAAGGAAATACAGAGACAAATAGAAAATTTTCTTCCTACCACATATATTTAGCTATATATCTGAAAGAGGTCAAATGAGGAGCATACTTTTTAAAAGCTATTATGAACAATTTTCAAACACACACCAAAGTAGAGAGACCTTATGTATTCATCACCAGTTTCTACGGTTATCAACATCCTGCAATTTTTTTTTTTTTTAAGTAGGCTTCACATGTGGAGCCCAACGTGGGGCCCAAACTCACGGCCCTGAGATCAAGACCTGAGCTGAGATCAGGAGGTAGACGGCCAAATGAGCTACCCAGGCACCTCAACGTCCTGCTATTTCGTTGTTTTTTTTTTTTTTTAAGATTTTATTTATTTATTTGAGAAAGAGAGGACAGGAGCGGGAGGAGGGGCAGAGGGAGAGGGAGAAACAGACTCCCTGCTAAGCATAGAGCCTGACATGGGGCTTGATCCCAGGACTCCAGGACCATGACCTGAGCTGAAGGCAGATGTTTAAACCAACTGAGCCACCCAGGCACCTCAACTTTTTTTTTTTTTTAAGATTTATTTATTTGAGAGAGAAAGTGAGCGAGAGAGAGAAAGAACACATGCAGGGTGGAGGGGTAGGAGGGGTAGGGGAAGAGAGAGAAGCAGACTCCCTGCTGTGCAGGGAGCCCAATGCGGGGCTTGATCCCAGAACCCTGGCACCATGCATGACCTGAGCCAAAGGCAGACGCTTAACCGATTGAGCCACCCAGGTGCCCCTGTGCTGTTTCTGTTTCAATTCTTTCCTGCCACTTGTTTCGTGGGAATGTTTTAAAGCAAATCCCAGACATATAATTTCACCATAAATACTTCTATATATTTTCCTAATGCAGAAGGGCTTTCAAAATAGGACATAATACCATTGTCACACCCAACAGAACATGAATTCTGTATATTCCCTAACAATTAGTCTGCATTTTGTTTCTACTGATTGTTTCAAAACTATCCAAAGATTGCTATTGTTTGAGGTCTTGTAAGTTTCTTTTACTTAACAGATCTCCCTTCTTTCCCCTCCTCCCCTAGTCCATTAATTTGTTGGAAAAATTGGATCATGTGCCCTGTAGAACTTTCCATAGTCTATATTTAGCTGATTGCATCTTTGGTGTCTTTTAACATATTTCTCCATCCTTCATATTTCTTTAAATAGTAGCTAGATCTGGAGGCTTGATTAGCTTCACGTTCTTTCTTTTTTGGCCGCGGTTACCTCAGTGATAGTGCTGTGCACCTACTGTCTGCTTGTGCCATTTTGGAGGCCTGCTAAGGATGATCAGTAGGATTCATGATTTCTCTGCAACATAGTCATTTCCTCATTCTATCACTTCTGGATTTATGAGCTGTGATTCTTTTACATAGAAAAACTTTCCCTCATCAACTAAGTGCATTTGGTTACCTTATAGGCCATAAATATGGAAAGGCAAGATAAATGCTTGGTTCTTTCCCCTTAGTTCTCACCTTTCAAAATAATGCTT
This sequence comes from Ursus maritimus, assembly GCF_017311325.1. Lineage (NCBI taxonomy): Eukaryota > Metazoa > Chordata > Mammalia > Carnivora > Ursidae > Ursus > Ursus maritimus. Next base: position 88,971,887 of record NW_024423319.1, on the reverse strand, counting down.
TAGTAACCCCCAATGTCAACGATGAAAGTTTTTAAGTATCATTATAAACTCATGGATTTAACAAACATTTAGTTTGTTTGATGCATTTCAATTCATTACGGTCAGTATTCTTATTGATGCTGGTCCCATCTTTGGCCAGTGGAACCACTTGATTTTCCTTCTGCCCAAGTATCTTCTATGGCTTGTCTTCTGAAGTAATAAGACATTCCAGGATCGTGTTGTATTTTGCCTGCCCCTGGCCACAGAAGTAACCTTTTCTTCGAGGAGCTCTGGTTTCTTTCACTAGGAAATGAAGTGAGACCTACTTTTGATGCAATGTAAAGAGCAGATGATTTCAAAAGAGGCTCTACGGAGGTGTATTTTTGGGCAGCGGGCAGAGTTTGTTGAATGAAATGGCAGGAAGGGTCCCCGGGGCCAGCTCTTCGTGCACAGATGAATAAACAGGGTATCAGCCACCATCAGAGCTACGTGGCCGAGTCACGAGGGCACGGCACCGGGAGACCATCCCCAGGGTGTGACCTTTGGCAAGTCAGGCCCTCGCCCTGGCACCCCTTCCAGCGGGACACTCTGCGGCTCCAGGTGCGTGACTAACGTTTCCGGCAGCGACGCGCCCTGGGACTTTCCCGGGCCCCAGCCTCGCGGGCCTCGCTGCTGAGAGTGGCGCGGCGTGGGCGGGGAGCAGGCGGGGGGCTGGGGCTGGGAACCGCCCGTCGGGGCTCCGGAGCCTGGGCGCCCTCTGGCGGCCACACTGGGAAGGGCGGGACTAGGCGGGGGCGGGGCTCCGCGCCCCCGGGGTTGGGCTGGGCCGGTGGATGCAGGCAGAAGCTGCAGGGGGAGGTTTCGCAAGGACGTGACCTTAAGGGGTAAAAAACCACTGTGTGGCGTGTGGTTGCCAGCCGGGGCTAGCGAGCTGAACTAGTTATCTGACGCCCGGGGAGTGGGGAGGGAGCGGCTGGGCCGAAACGTCCAGACTTGTGACTCGCTGCCTGCTGCCCCCTCATTCCTGCGGTGGCGCGCCCTGCGCCCCGGGGGACAGAAGGGGGCGCGAGTCTGCACCGGGCCTGCCCTTGGGTGACGTCACTCCACCGGGGCTCAGCGGAATGAGGGCACGGTTTTCTCTGCCTCTCCCCTGCCCCAAATTAAGCAAGGAAGCCCAAGCTCATCACCGAGCTGGTGGTTTCGATTGGAAGGCTGAAAGTGAAAGGACAGGGGAATTTGCTAATAGGGAACAAAGGAGTTAGGTACTTGAGCCACAAAATAGATTCAGTCAAGGTAGTTTAGGGGTGGCTGGCAAGAAGTGGAGTGGCTACCTCCCCCTCCTCATGCAGGCAGTGGCAGCGGCCCTGGGGATAGGGATCTTTTGTTTCCCTGTCTTGCTACAGTCCCAGAAAAGCCCAAGGACTGGGAGGCAAGGGGACTGGGTCCTAGCTTCACCTCTACCTGTCACCCTAGGGAGCAGGTCACTTAACCTTTGTGGGCTTCAATTTCCTCCCTTGAAGAGTTATGGTCTGGACTAGATTATGGAATGTTTCTAGTACTATAAGGCATGGGAAGTGAGGGTGCCAGTCCTAAGACCACCCAGTAAGTCCGAGAAGATGGCGCCAGGGGTCAAGGCTGTCGCCCCAGTCCTCTTTCTTTTTCTTTTTCTTTCTTTCTTTCTTTCTTTCTTTCTTTCTTTCTTTCTTTCTTTCTTTCTTTTTTTTTTTTAAAGATTTTATTCATTTATTCGACAGAGATAGAGACAGCCAGCGAGAGAGGGAACACAAGCAGGGGGAGTGGGAGAGGAAGAAGCAGGCTCATAGCGGAAGAGCCTGATGTGGGGCTCGATCCCCCAACGCCGGGATCATGCCCTGAGCCGAAGGCAGACGCTTAACCGCTGTGCCACCCAGGCGCCCCCCAAGTCCTCTTTCTAATAACTTCCCCACAAATTCTCACACAGACTCCATTAGCAAATGTTTGTGCACCCCCGCCTGTGTGCCAAACAGAGGTTCATCCCTAATGTCTGTGGGACCTGGGGCAAGGGTGTACACAGAGGACCACGTGCCATAGTCTAAATATTTAAAAGTCACAAATCAAACTAGCCAACTGTTAAATATATTCTGTTATTTAACAGAATAATGATGGGTCCATCCCACACCACGAGGACCCTTTCCCCCACATGTCCTCGTGTGCGAACAGCTGCCCCTTAAGAGGCCACTTCTCGAGTATACACAGTAGTGGCACAGTGTACCCTCAGGAGGACGGATTAAGAGAGGTAGGTTCAGAGTCTGTTGGACACCGAGTTCTGAGGTCCCAGGGCCCCCTGGCTCCTCACCCTGGGTCTCCCTCCATCTTGCCCAGTCTAACGGTGATCTTGGCGTTGTAGGAGGGCGACTTGGATCAGGCACATCCCTGGACCAAAGACTATAAACGGTAAGGCCTGTGGACATAAAGGGAGGGTGCTGGGAAGGGGCTCATTTGTTAGAGGAAGTAGCACTCGTGCTAAGCCTGCCAGGAAGGTTGGAATTTCAGCACGTGGAGAAGTGCGAAAGGAAAGGAACAGAGGCTGGGGAACCGGCCATCCAGGGTCAGAGTGTCTGTGAATTGTAACCATAGTGCAGAAAGGCTGGAGGTGAAATCTATGTCCTCCAAATAACAGGCAAAGCCGCCGGCATCACTGTATCACATAGCGTGGGGCCGCTGGCTGTGGAGCCCCTGAGAGGCACCCTCGCCCATCAGAACAGTAGGAGACCCTGTAGCCCATCCCAGGGCAGCTCGGCATGGAGCAGAAATCCCAGCACGCCTCCCTGCACCATGCCACCTTGGTAATTGGCACTGCTTTACCAGTTCCAAACTGGGAAGCTTAGCTACTCCCACCTTTCATAAGGAATCCTGCTGCTCGATTTGCTGTAAGAGATGACCCTAGAAAGAAGTTTGTTTGTTTGTTTGTTTGTTTCTTTCTTTTAAAGATTTTATTTATTTGAGAGCGAGAGGGGAGCACGAGCAGGGGGAGGGGCAGAGGGAGAGGGACAAGCAGGGGAGCCTGACACGGGACTCGATCTCAGGACCCCCCAGATCATGACCTGAGCCGAAGTCAGACTCTTAACCAACTGAGTTACCCAGGCGCCCCAAGAAGTTTCTTTAGGAATCAGTGCATCTACGTCATTTCGCCTGGTAGCCAGAGGCTGCTGGAGAATATGGAGCCCCTCATCTCCTCTGGGAGCAGCCCTCTGCTGACGGTGGGTGTTGGTGGATAAATGCCCCGGCTCCCTGCCCTGCAGTTGGGACGATTCTGAGATATGGGCTCTACATGGACTGAGCAGAGTTTGCCACGGGATTAGGCTCTGCTTGCCCGCAGTGCCAACTTGCCTGTTAACACCATTGATTTCCACCTTCTCCATTCTCCTGCTACTGCTTCCAGGAATCAGCTCCCAAAACAAGCACAGTTGACCCTTGAACAACATGGAGGGATTAGGGGCAGTCGGAGAATCCACATATAACTTTTGACTCCCCCAAAACTTAACTGCCAATAGCCTACTGTTGACCAGAAGCCTTCCCGAGAACATAAACAGTCAAAGAACACCTATTTTGTATGTGCTACGCATTCTGTACTGTATTTTTGCCATATCCACTAGAGAGAAGAAAACGTGGTTCAGAAAATCATAAGGAAAATACATCTCCAGTACTGTAGTGTATTTGTTGGAAAAGAATTCTCACGTAAGTGGACCTGCGCATTTCCAACCCATGTTGTTTGAGGGTTGACTGTACTTGTATTTGTATCTTGTCTTGGGATCTGCTTCTGGGGGAACCCGAACCAGACGTGAGGACATGGCATGTTGCAGTTGGGCCGGAGGTTCCTCATCTGTAAGTAAAGGCACTGAATGAAGCGATTGCCAATTCCTTCCAGGGCTCTACTGGGCGTGTGTCTGGTTTGCCTCATGTGACATGAAACAGGGCACCTTGGGGCGCCCGGCTGGCTCAGGCGGAAGACCACATGACTCTTGATCTCGGAGTTGTGAGTTCGAGCCCCACGTTGGGTGTAGGGATTACATAAATTAAAAAAAAAGGGGGGGGAACAGGGCACCTTGCTTTGTTTCACCTGGAGTCAAACTTCACATGCCCGTGCCCTCTGTCCCCGTGGAATGGTCTTGTCTCCATGTGGGGTGTGTGTGTGTGTGTGTGTGTGTGTGTGTGCAAGCAGGAGGGGTCAGAGGCGGAGAAGTAGAAAGAATCTGGTTTAGTGTCCAAGTCCCCTCTGAGAGTGCCCAGAGGAGGCCGCTGAATGCCTGAACCTGCGAATCCACAGGAGGAATTTTTGACTTTTCCTTTCACTAGTGGCCCCTGGCTGTGACCCTGCGGGCTGCCCCCACCCCAACCCCGTGCAGCAGGAATTACAAAGAAACACCAGGGCTTCCCACCCCTCCTCTGCTGACAGGAAGCTTTTCCAGAAGGCCACCTGGGGAGGCAGAGCGTTGCTTCCTGGGCCACTTCTGTTTCATAGGCTTACCCACATACTCCTCCTCCCTTTTCCTGCCCCTTCTTATCAGCCACCAGCTACATTGCAACACTGTCAGCATACGGTCCTCTCAGGCAGTGGCTGGGGCCCAGGCTATCTCGATCTTTGAAGTTTCTCCTTGAGGGCATACCAGTCGGTTGTACTTCCTGTGACCACCCCTCCCTCCTTGCTTTTAACCCCTTGGGAGCAAAGTTTTTTTTATCACAAGTCCGTGGTACTTGCTGGCGTGGTGGTTGGGTCCCTTCCTTTCCCCTCTGAGGGTCTGTGACTGCTCCTGACTTTCCACCCGGGAGAAATGTCTGATTTCCTAGGTAGAGAAGGTCTTCCTCAGGGAGATCCTTGGCCCAGAGCAACAGGCCCACTAGCCTGGAGAAGACTGAAGGCGAGGTGGGTCCGGTAAGCCGCTGGCAAGGATTGTAGGTGTGGACAGGCTGTTCCAGCCACATTCCAACTTGGCAGTGGCTTCCTTTGTAAGGCTTCATCTACCCATGTTTCTACCCCATCCCCAGTATGCTTTCCTTCCCAGCAGAGGTTATGGCAAGTTCAGCCATAATATTGGCTCACAAGGCCCCTGTGGAAGCAAACAAAAATTCCCCAAGGCACGGCAGCCTCAGATGCCCAGATTCACACCCTGAGCCCCAGTCGTGGGAAGGGAACCCCAGGCTTCGGTCCATCAGCGCTGGCACACCAAGGCTAGGTCAGCCAGGATGTGGCTGTCTCCCCTCAGGTAGGGATCTCACAGCTGGGTGGCTCTGAGCCCTGTGTACTTGGCAGGTCAGTCTCAGAAGAGCAGAGGGCCAGACCCTACAGCCAAGCCTGCCAGGGCCAGAAGAATGTGGTGGGCACCTGAACTGCCACCTCTGCTCCCCTAAACCAGGGCTTTACGAATCTGGTGAAAATGCAGATGTTGATTCCAGAGGTCTGCGGTGGGGGTGGGAGTGCTGGGATTCCACATTCCGAACCAGTGCCCCTGCTGCTACTGCTGCTGCCCCCGCTGGTCCCTGGTTCCCAGGAGACACACCGGGAGTAGTCAGCCTAACTGAGCCCTGATGGGTTTGAGAAACTTCAGCCAGGTTCTAGAAATGGCCTCTGGACCTGCCGCCTTAGGCAGTGCTGGCACAGCCTCAACCCCAAAGGCAGGATTCTAGCCTTACCGTAGTGAAGGACCGTCTCCACAGTCTTGTTTTTGGATCATCTGCCATCAGCCACTCCAAAGAAAGGAAGTGAGCCCCCTGCATTTTGGGAAAACATTATTTCCAGTTGCCCTGTCCCTTCCCCACCTCTCCAGGTTATGTAACGCGTCCTTGTTGAAAATGCTGATAATGCTGTTTGGGTGGCAGGAGGCCAGTTTCCGGCTGCATATTGCTTGGGGGCTGGGGCTGGGGTCAGGGCAGGAGGTGGGGTCTGGGGGGTGCGGTTTAAGAAGAGAAAGGGGCCAGGCAGATGGAGAGGCCAAGGCCTGGAGATAAAGCCGATTGGTGTGTCAGCAAAATCTGTCCTGGGCTTTGGTGATTCGAAAGGCAGACACATTCTTTCATCTCTGTTAATCCTCATCTGATACAGGATTTTCCTGCCATTAAATCTGGAGAAAGCAGAATAAGCACTCGAACCTGCACAAGCAATTCTTTCCCCTCAACTCCTGCTCACCATCTCCCTGCCCCCCGCCACCCCCACTTTACTTCTCTGCTGGACCATTTTTTAGCGACTGTGGCTGCCAGACTTGGGAGATGGATGGGCTTGGGGAGCTGAAGGGCGCCTCGGAGGAGGACCAGGACCAAGCAGAGCCCCAGGACAGTAAGCGACATTTGGGGACTATTCATGAATGCTTCTCTGCAGAGGTCTCCTCTCTGTCCGTTTGCTTGCTGGGTTGTCAGTGAGTCCATCTGCGTCGCTGTCAGGGTTTTAGTCTGATGAAGGGTTTCCAGACAGATCCAAGCTGTCAATTTGGGGGGAGCTTCTGATTGGCTGTTGTTACCGGCTTCTCTTAATACCAAGTTCAAGGGGGCGAAATGAGTGTGAAGAAGAAGAGGGCAAAGGCAGGGCATTCAGGAGGAAGTGTGGAGGTGTGGGGAGGGGCCTGTGTGTCCCGGTTCTCAAGGGACCCCTCCTGGGCACTCGGTGACCTGTGCTGTCTCCCCTCAGGTAGGGATTCCACAGCTGGGTGGTTCTAAGCCACCAGGTGCGTGAAAGGCCACGGGATGCTGGTCCTACTGCTGCATGGTGAGTTCCAAGGCCCGTTCCTTCTGACCCCCAGCAGACAGCTGCCAGTGGGTGCAGGGGTTGGGCAGCTCCTAAAAGATTCTAGAAGATGCATGGAAACTGCTGGGCTTCTACCCAAGGAGCTTGGTCTTCAAGTGGCTTTTATGAAAGCTGTACATGGACACCAGTTCTGATTAGGTTTCACTGAACTGTGATTATGGGGGAGGGAATGAAGGATGAGAGAAAACAGAACAGGTGGTGGGTTTGGCTTGTTTGCTTGTCTGTTGAAAAAGAGAATTCCTGAGCCAAATATATGAAATAACCCTTTGGCGATTTTCTTATTCTAATTTCAGATAGGAATTCATTTTCTTATTCTAATTTCAGATAGAAATTCATTGGTGTAATCACCAAAAACTACAGTGGTCATATTACTTTAAGCTCATTTAGTGAAAAAAAAAAAATCCCTCAAACCATCTTCCTAAAGGAAGAAGAAAAAAATGAAAATAACACATTGGAATTGTGTGATTATGGATGTTGAAACATTCTTCCGCAGGTGTTTTGGTTCTATTGTTATGTGGGTTTTTTGTTTGTTTTAAAGATTTTATTTATTTATTTGACAGAGAGATAGCCAGTGAGAGAGGGAACACAAGCAGGGGGAGTGGGAGATGTTATGTGGGTTTTAATATAACAAGAAGACTCATCACAGAATTTTTTCCCCACACCTCCACAGCCCCACCTGCTCAAATCTGAGATTGCCCAAGGAAAAAATCCCTTGGTAAATTCTGCAGTAAAGGATCCTACACAAAGATTCTGTTTTTCTGACCCTCGCGTGAATGTAATTATTTGAGGTGATAACTACCCATGTGATAGACGTTTGTGTGCAGTGCTGGCAGAGAAAATTTTACCAGATAATTCTAAAATGGTGGTAATAGAATCTTCTCACCCTTTATTAACACTTTTTCCAAAACCAGACCTTGGTCTATTCAGTGAATCAACAGGTACACACTGTATCTTCAGTATACTCCAGGGATATTATGAGGGATATAATTGCATAGCTTTTGTCCTTGAGAAACTTACATTCCTTTATGGGAGACCCAATAAATACATGAGAAGACAAATTGGAGTAAGGTGCAGGGAACACTATGATAAATAGGACATGACTTTCTACCTCGAGGAGCCTCCAAAGGACAGAGGTGGACATGTAATTATGAACAGCCAGCTCCTTGCCATTTCTCCTACTAGAAAGGACATGAAGTTTGATTGACTCATTGGGACAGAATGTTTGCTTCTCCGAGCCAATATGATTTTAAATGTGTACCCAAAGCTCTCCCATTCCTGACAGAATGCAGACAGTATTCATAGCCTGCTCATGGCAAAACGGAAACTGTTCTTGCTGCTGCAGAAACCCGAAATACATTCAGACTTCTTGTGACAAGTTGGAGAGCTTAGCGGTGACATCATTTGCTAACAATAGATGCACTTAAAATTAATGACCGGCTCCACATCCCCTGGCGCTTTAATTTAAAACACACTCAGCAGCACAGACAACATTACTGTGACTACAAGTCACAGGATTATGAACGACATGTTCCCGAGAAGCAGGCAGGGATAGGGTTCTACCTCCTTAGCTAGAGAAAAAAAAAAGATTAAATGAGCCAGACAAAACAAGGTTGTGGGGGAATCAGAAGTGGCTTGCGGCAGGGCAAATCTGGGACAACAGCAGAACAGAAATTCTCTGGACAGGAGGGTTGCCCGGAAGTGCCTCTCCTCTCCCCTCTGCTATGGCAGCCCCTTTGGGGTCTTCCTGCTATCCACAGCATAAATATCCTAATTCCTTGCTTTATAGGGTTCTTCACCCAGGGCTTGCTCTAAACCACAAGTCTTTTTTTTTTTTTAAATGATTTTTTATTATATTATGTTAGTCACCATACAGTACATCCCTGGTTTCTGATGTAAAGTTCGATGATTCATTAGTTGCGTATAACACCCAGTGCACCATGCAATACGTGCCCTCCTTACTACCCATTACCGGTCTATCCCATTCCCTCAGCCCCCTCCCCTCTGAAGCCCTCAGTTTGTTTTTCAGAGTCCATAGTCTCTCATGCTTCATTCCCCCTTCTGATTACCCCCCTTTCTTTTTTTAAAATTTATTTATTTATTTTATTTTAATGTTTTTTTATTATATTATGTTAGTCACCATATAGTATATCCCCGGTTTCCGAT
>NW_024423319.1:88952173-88962960 GCF_017311325.1 Ursus maritimus | reverse complement strand
AACACAAGCAGGGGGAGTGGGAGATGTTATGTGGGTTTTAATATAACAAGAAGACTCATCACAGAATTTTTTCCCCACACCTCCACAGCCCCACCTGCTCAAATCTGAGATTGCCCAAGGAAAAAATCCCTTGGTAAATTCTGCAGTAAAGGATCCTACACAAAGATTCTGTTTTTCTGACCCTCGCGTGAATGTAATTATTTGAGGTGATAACTACCCATGTGATAGACGTTTGTGTGCAGTGCTGGCAGAGAAAATTTTACCAGATAATTCTAAAATGGTGGTAATAGAATCTTCTCACCCTTTATTAACACTTTTTCCAAAACCAGACCTTGGTCTATTCAGTGAATCAACAGGTACACACTGTATCTTCAGTATACTCCAGGGATATTATGAGGGATATAATTGCATAGCTTTTGTCCTTGAGAAACTTACATTCCTTTATGGGAGACCCAATAAATACATGAGAAGACAAATTGGAGTAAGGTGCAGGGAACACTATGATAAATAGGACATGACTTTCTACCTCGAGGAGCCTCCAAAGGACAGAGGTGGACATGTAATTATGAACAGCCAGCTCCTTGCCATTTCTCCTACTAGAAAGGACATGAAGTTTGATTGACTCATTGGGACAGAATGTTTGCTTCTCCGAGCCAATATGATTTTAAATGTGTACCCAAAGCTCTCCCATTCCTGACAGAATGCAGACAGTATTCATAGCCTGCTCATGGCAAAACGGAAACTGTTCTTGCTGCTGCAGAAACCCGAAATACATTCAGACTTCTTGTGACAAGTTGGAGAGCTTAGCGGTGACATCATTTGCTAACAATAGATGCACTTAAAATTAATGACCGGCTCCACATCCCCTGGCGCTTTAATTTAAAACACACTCAGCAGCACAGACAACATTACTGTGACTACAAGTCACAGGATTATGAACGACATGTTCCCGAGAAGCAGGCAGGGATAGGGTTCTACCTCCTTAGCTAGAGAAAAAAAAAAGATTAAATGAGCCAGACAAAACAAGGTTGTGGGGGAATCAGAAGTGGCTTGCGGCAGGGCAAATCTGGGACAACAGCAGAACAGAAATTCTCTGGACAGGAGGGTTGCCCGGAAGTGCCTCTCCTCTCCCCTCTGCTATGGCAGCCCCTTTGGGGTCTTCCTGCTATCCACAGCATAAATATCCTAATTCCTTGCTTTATAGGGTTCTTCACCCAGGGCTTGCTCTAAACCACAAGTCTTTTTTTTTTTTTAAATGATTTTTTATTATATTATGTTAGTCACCATACAGTACATCCCTGGTTTCTGATGTAAAGTTCGATGATTCATTAGTTGCGTATAACACCCAGTGCACCATGCAATACGTGCCCTCCTTACTACCCATTACCGGTCTATCCCATTCCCTCAGCCCCCTCCCCTCTGAAGCCCTCAGTTTGTTTTTCAGAGTCCATAGTCTCTCATGCTTCATTCCCCCTTCTGATTACCCCCCTTTCTTTTTTTAAAATTTATTTATTTATTTTATTTTAATGTTTTTTTATTATATTATGTTAGTCACCATACAGTACATCCCCATCACCAGTTTATCCCAGTCCCCCACTCCCCTCCCCTCTGAAGCCCTCAGTTTGTTTCTCAGAGTCCATAGTCTCTCATGCTTCATTCCCCCTTCTGATTACCCCCTCTTTCTTTATCCCTTTCTTCCCCTACCGATCTTCCTAGTTCTTATGTTCCATAGATGAGGGAAACCATATGATGATTGTTATTCTCTGCTTGACTTATTTCACTTAGCATTATCTCCTCCAGTGCCTTCCATGTTGCAGCAAATGTTGAGAACTCGTTCTTTCTGATAGCTGAGTAATATTCCATTGTATATATGGACCACAACTTCTTTTTTTTTTTATAATGATTTTTTATTATATTATGTTAGTCACCATACAGTACATCCCCGGTTTTTGATGTAAGGCTCGATGATTGGACCACAACTTCTTAATCCAGTCATCTGTTGAAGGGCATCTCGGTTCCTTCCATGATTTAGCTATTGTGGACAATGGTGCTATGAACATTGGGGTGTATATGGCCCTTCTCTTCACTACGTCTGTATCTTTGGGGTAAATACCCAGTAGTGCAATGGCTGGGTCATAGGGTAGCTCCATTTTTCACTTTTTAAGGGACTTCCACATTGTTTTCCAGAGTGGCTGTACCAACTTGCATTCCCACCAACAATGTAGGAGGGATCCCCTTTCTCCACATCCTCTCGAGAAATTGTTGTTTCTTGCCTCGTCAATTTTTGCCATTCTAACTGGCGTAAGGTGGTATCTTAGTGTGGTTTTGATTTGAATTTCCCTGATGGCTAATGATTTTGAACATTTTTTCATGTGTCTGTTAGCCATTTGTATGTCATCATTGGAAAAGTGTTCATATCTTCTGCCCATTTTATGATTTGTTTATTTGTTTGTTTCTCGCGTATTGAGTTTGAGAAGTTCTTTGTAGATCTTGGATACCAGTCTGTTATCTGTAGCATCATTTGCAAATATATTCTCCCATTCCGTGGGCTGCCTCTTAAGTTTTTTTTGACTGTTTCCTTGGCTGTGCAGAAGGTTTTTATCTTGATGAAGTCCCACAAGTTCATTTTATCTTTTTTTTCTCTTGCCTTTGGAGATGTGTCATGAAAAAGGTTGCTTTGGCCGATATCGTAGAGGTTGCTGCCTATGTTCTCCTCTAGGATTTTGATGGATTCCTGTCTCACGTCGAGGTCTTTCATCCATTTGCAGTTTATCTTTGTGTATGGTGTGAGAGAGTGGTCAAGTTTCATTCTTTTGCATGTAGCTGTCCAATTTTCCCAGCACCATTTATTGAAGAGACTGTCTTTTTTCCACCGAATGTTTTTTCCCGCTTTATCAAAGATTAGTTGCCCAAAGAGCCGAGGGTCCATTTCTGGGTTCTCTATTCTGTTACATTGGTCTATGTGTCTGTTTTTGTGCCAGTACCATGCTGTCTTTGTGATCACAGCTTTGTAGTACAGCTCGAAATCCAGCACAGTGATGCCCCCAGCTTTGTTTTTCCTTTTCAACAGTTCCTTGGCTATTCAGGGCCTTTTCTGGTTCCACACAAATTTAAGGACTATTTGTTCCAGTTCCTTGAAAAATGTCATCGGTATTTTGATCGGGATAGCATTGAAAGTGTAGATTGCTCTGGGTAGCATGGACATTTTAACTATGTTAATTCTTCCGATCCATGAGCATGGAATATTTTTCCATCTTTTTGTGTCTTCCTCAATGTCTTTCAAGAGTAATTTATAGTTTCTAGAATATAGATCCTTTACGTCTCTGGTTAATTCCAAGGTAACGTATGGTTTTTGGTGCTATTGTAAATGGGATGAATTCCCTAATTTCTCTTTCTTCAGTCTCATTATTCGTGTATAGAAATGCAACTGATTTCTGAGCATTGATTTTGTATCCCGCCACATTACTGAATTGCTCTCTAACTTCTAATAGTTTGGGAGTGGATTCTTTTGGGTTTTCCATATAGAGTATCATGTCATCTGCGAAGAGAGACGTTTTGACTTCTTCTTTGCTGATTTGGATACCTTTTATCCCTTTTTGTTGTCTGATTGCTGTTGCAAGGACTTCTAGTACTATGTTGAATAATAGTGGCGAGAGTGGGCATCCTTGTCGTGTTCCTGATCTTAGGAAAGAGCTCCAGCTTTTCCCCATTGAGAATAATATTTGCTGTAGGCTTTTCATAGATGGCTTTATGAGATTGAGGAATGTGCCTCTATCCCTACACTCTGAAGGGTTTTAATCAGGAAAGGATGCTGTATTTTTGTCAAATGCTTTTTCTGCATCTATTGAGAGAATCAATATGTTTTGAATTTTTCTTTCTGGATAAAATCAAGACACTGATAGATTTGCGAATGTTAGAACCACGCTTGCATCCCAGGGATGAATCCCACTTGGTCATGATGGATAATCCTTTTAATGTACTGTTGATTCTATTAGCCAGGATCTTGTTGAGGATTTTGGCGTCATTATTCATAGAAATGGTCTGGTCACTTCTCCTTTTGATGGGGTCTTTGCCTGGTTTGGGGATCAAGGTAATATTGGCCTCACAATCATAATCAATTGGCCTGTTTAAAAAATCAATTTCTTCCTGTTTCAGTCTTGGTAGTTTATAGGTTTCCAGGAAGGCCTCCATCTCTTCCAGATTGCTTAATTTATTGGCATAAAGCTGTTGATAAAAGCTTCTAATAATCCTTCCAATTTCATTGGTGTTGGTTGTGACCTCTCCTTTTTCATTCATAATTTTATTAATTTGGGTCCTTTCTCTATTCTTTTGGATAAGTCTTGGCAGTGGTCCGTCAATTTTATTAATTCTCTCAAAGAACCAGCTTCTAGTTCTGTTGATCTGCTCTACTGTACTCCTGGTTTCTAATTCATTGATCTCTGCTCTAATCTTGGTCAACTGCTTCCTCGTGCGTGGATTAGGCCTGTCCCTCTGTTGCTGTTCCAGCTTCTTGAGGTGAGAATATAAAAACTGCATTTTAGATTTTTCTATTCTTTTGAGTGAGGCTTGGATGGCTATGTATTTCCCCCTTAGGACTGCCTTTGCAATATCCCATAGGTTTTGGACCATTGTGTTTTCATTCTCGTTGGTCTCCATAAATTGTTTAAATTGATTTTTGATTTCCTGGTTTATCGAGTCATTCCTGAGCAGGATGGTTCTTAGTCTCCAAGTGTTTGAGTTTCTTGCAAATTTTTCCTTGTGGTTGAGTTCCAATTTCAGAGCGTTGTGGTCTGAGAATATGCAGGGAATCATTTCAGTCTTTTGGTATCGGTTGAGGCCTGTTTTGGGACCCAGAAGATGGTCTATTCTTGAGAATGTTCCATGGGCATTAAAATAGAATGAGTATTCTTTGGTTCTGGTGTGTAGTGTTCGATATATATCTATGAGGTCCAACTCGTCGAGTATGGCATTCAAAGCTCTTGTTTCTTTGCTGATTTCTTGCTTAGGTGATCTGTCTATTGCTGATAGTGGAGTGTTGAGGTCCCCTACACTATTAGCGTATTTTTATCTATATGTCTCTTTATTGTGGTTAAGAGTTGGCTTGTGTATCTTGCTGGTCCCCGCGGGGGCATATTTATAATTGTCATATCCACTTGTTGGATACATCCTTTAAGAATAATGTAGTGCCCTTCTGTGTCTCTAACTATAGTCTTCAGTTTAAAATCCAATCTCTCTGATATGAGAATTGCTACCCCAGCTTTCTTTTGAGGTCCATTGGCGTGAAAGATGGTATTCCATCCCTTTACTTTCAGTCTGAATGTATCTTTAGGTTCAAAATGAGTCTCTTGTAGACAGCAAATGGATGGGTCATGTCTTACTATCCAATCTGCAACCCTGTGGCATCTTATGGGAGCATTTACGCCATTTACATTGAGACTGATTATTGAGAGAGATGATTTTAATGATGCCATGTTGCCAGTAAAGTCTTTGTTTCTATAGATTGTGACTTTCTGTTCTGTATCACTCTTGGGGCCTTTTTACTTTTATAGAACCCCCCTTAATATCTCCTGTAGGGCTGGTTTCATGGTTATGAAATTGGTCAATGACTGGCGATTCTGGAAGGTCTTTATCTCTCCATCAATTCTGAATGACAGCCTTGCTGGATGAAGGATCCTTGGCTGCATGTGTTTCTCTGAAAGAGCTTTAAAAATGCCCCCACCCTTTCTCTCATTCCAGGTCTGTGTAGACAGGTCTGACGTAATTCTGATACCTTTGCCTTGGTACGTGAGAAATTTCTTTGCCCTGGCCGCTTTCAATACTGTATCCTTGGATCTAATATTTGCGAATTGCACTATGACGTGATGTGGTGTAGGTTTGTCATGGTTGAGTTTGGGAAGGGTGTTCGCTGCCTCTTGGACACGAATGTTTGTTTCCCTTGCTAGATTAGGGAAGTTTTCAGCTACAATTTGTTCAAATATCTCTTCTAGACCTCTAGTTTTTCTCCACCTCGGGGATACCGATGATTCTAACATTGGAAGCGTCATCGAGTCAGTAATCTCCGTAACCTACATTCTGAGCGTGGATTTTTGAGTCCAGGTTCTATTCTGCTTTCTCTACTAACCCATCCTCCAACTCCTGATATGTTCTTCTGCCTCATTACCCTGGCCGTCAGAGCCTCTAGTTTTGACTGCATTTGCTCTGAATTTTTAATTTCTGCCAGATTCGCTCTCATTTCCGCCCTAATTAGAGTATCTCTATTCTCATTATCATTTTTCGTTACTTTTTTCAAGTCTACACATCATCTTGACCATTGTTACTCTGAATTCCATTTCTGATAATTTGGTTATATCCATATCCATTAGTTCTGTGGCAGAGGCCACAGACTCATTGTCTTTTCTTTGCTGGGGGGGATTTCTCCTTCTCGTCATTCTGATGAGGAGAGGTTGCAAGGTTGTCCAGAGCCCAAATTATTGACCGGGACCCAGGCTGTGCACCCTTGTTTTATAGGGATCTTAGGGATGTGGGCTTCTTGATTTTTCAGCCTGCCTTCTGGGGGAGGGGCCTGCCGCGACGATACTCAGGCAACCCTGTTTGGGTAGAGTCTTGTGTCCCCTGCAAGGGGGGATGGGGATGGGCACACTGTGAGCCGGTATTTCCAGGCTTTTGTTCTCTGGCGGCTTTCCCTGGCGGTTTGCTGTGCCTCTTCTGAGAGTCAGAGCAGCAGTGGCTGAAACTCAGCCTCTGTCTCAGAACAGAGGGATCGCGGACCGTTCTCCACTGATGTTCTGGCCACTTTAACTCTGATTCTGTTGGTGCTGCTCAACCCTGCAGTGTCCCGGGATGTGTGCCCCACACCCGGCGTCCCAGCCCTCACTTCCAGGGCCGGCGCGTCTCTGTCCTTTGTGTTTCTAACACTGCCAGCCGCCAGCCGCCCCCACGTGCTCCCGGAGCTCCCGGTCTCAGTCTGGTTCCAGTGAGCGCACCGGAGCTCCGTTTCAGTCTGGTGGCGTGCGTTCCCCGGCTCACGGTCTCAGTCTGTTCTCTTGTGGGTGCCGGTCCTCGAGTCCGCCCGCTCCCCCCGCCCCTGCAGGTGGCTACCGCTTCCTGGCACCCGAATGCGGCGGCTCCCTCCCCCTTCCGTTTATCTTCCGATATCTGTGCGTGGTTTCACGGCTTCCCGTTTCGTAACTCAATACTCAGCGCTGGAGATGTTCATTTGTAGAGATCCAGATGTATCTTCCTGCGTCTCAGGCTGATTCCGTGGATGTTCAGGCTGGTCTGGTACCTATCCAGCTCGACTCAGGGGACCGGCTGAAAAAGGGCCCCCTACTCCTCCGCCATCTTAACTCCCCTCCTTCCTAAACCACGAGTCTTTAACAAAGGCCAGGGTTTCTGTTTAATTCACCTTGCTCTCCCCAGAGTCTAAGACACTGTAGGTGCTTATAAGGATTTGTTTGTTGAATCGGTGAACCCGCCCAGATTAGAACCATTACAGTATCTGATAGAGGTCTTGCATCTAAAAAAATCTGTATCTAGTTCAAAAACTCTTCAAACTCAATAATAAGACAACTCAAGACAACTCATTACATTTTTTTTTATTGAGTAATCTCGATGCCCAATGTGGGGCTCGAATTCACGACCCCAAGATCAAGAGTCACGTACTCTACCGACTGAGCCAACCAGGCACCCCTAAGACAACCCATCTTTAAAATATGGGCAACACGTTTTGAATAGCGATTTCATCAAAGAAGATATACAAATGACTAACAAGCACATGAGAAGATGCTTTATGCCACTAGTCATCAGGGAGACGCAAATCAAACCCACAAGGAGATACCACTTCACACCCACTAGGATGGCTAGAGCCTAAAAGGCAACAGCAAGTGCTGGTGTGGATGTGGAGCAGTTGAGATGCGTACTTACCATCTGACCCAGCAATTCCGCTCCTAGGTCAACGCTGAATGAAAACACATGTCCACAACAAGACTTGCCCAGAAATCCTTCCATCAGCTTTAGTCACAACAGGTGAAAACTGGAAATAATCAAATGCCCATCTGCAGGTGACTGAACACGCAAACTGAGGTACACCTCAGGGATACCGCTCAGCAATAAAAACGAACAACCAGGCCCCCTGGGTGGCACCGTCGGTCGAGCATTGGACTCTTTGTTTGGGCTCAGGTCATGATCTCAGGGTCATGAAATCAAGCCCTGAGTCTGGCTCCCAGCTCAGAGAGGAGTCTGCAAAGCTTTCTCTCTCCGTCTCCCTCTGCCACTCCCTGTGATCACTCTCTCTTTCTCTCAAATAAGTAAATCTTTAAAAAAATGAATGAACTGACATTCAGACAACATAGATGCATCTCACAAACATGTTGACTGAAAGAACCAGTTGATTCCATTTATATGAAGTTCTAGAACAGGCAAAGTGGACCTATAGTTCAGAAAGCATATCGCTGGTTGTCTGGAGCTGAGGGTGGGGAGGGGACTACTATCAAAGGGACCTGAGGAAACTTTCTGGATGATAGGAATGTTCTAAATCATTTTTAGGGTGGTGCTTACATGGGTGTGTTACATTTGTTATTATACACTTAAAATGGTACATTTTATTGTAGGTAAATTATACCTCCATCAACTTGACTTAAAAGAGAAAAGGAAGTCTGTAAGGAGAGAGCATCTGCACCCCAAGGAGAACAAGTCCTTTATTAACGAGACCCAGGCGCTGTGGAGTGTAGGGCAGTATGTGTGTGTGATTCATTGACATCATTGCATAGATAAGTAGCTCATTTGCTTAGATCGCAGAGTAGTACTCCTTGCATGGGGCTGCTGGCTTATTCACCACTCATTCCCCTATTGTTGAGCATTTGTTTCAGTTTGGGGCGATTATCAATATTTAGTCCCGGGGGCCTTCCTGGGGCCTTGTGTTCTACTCCTCAGGTGGGACAGCTCTCTACCCTAAGATCCACAGGACCTGTGAGGCCGTCAGCAGACCACCCTTCCTGAGACCCACCAGTTTCTCCATCCATCATGGCTCACATTAATCAGCAAAGCTAAGGGGTGAATCCACGATCCTCACTTTCTTTACTGCCACAAAAGGTACCTCTGTGGTATGAGAAGGAAGTTCTGGCATTATGTGAGGTCAGAGGCCATGGGATGGTCTCCCCCACTGCCTCTCTGTCCCCCCCCCCCACTCATTTCATTTTGAAAATCCAGCACTGGGTCTTGGCCTGAGGAGCAACTGGGATAGCATTTGCCGGGAGTGGGAGGAGAATGACTTCCAGAGCCAAAGTGGCTGAATAGATTTTGCTGAAAGCAGAAAATTGACCATATTTTCCCTTGCTATTTTGGTTTCGTGAGGCACAAGATCTTTGAAAACAATGAGGATGAAGAAACACTTCAAACTCAGCCTGTGGTTGGAAACTCCATGAGTAACTGTTCTCCTTAGCAGACCTCAAGGGGGAAAAGCACATATCTGAAAAGCGGATGACCTATGAAGGAGAAATTCCTCAGCTGGTCTGCATTAAGACATCATTCTGTGGGGCATCTGAGCCCAGCCTTCCCTGCCTCCCTGCAGCATGGGGGCTGGCCAGCACATCAGACCAGAGCACAAAAGCAGGGACCCATTTCTGGTATTTACCCAGATTCAGAGACACCTTGTAACATTCATTATTACCTTTTTTTATTGAAGTAAAATTCACGCAACATAAGGTGAACCATGGACCATTTTTTTTTAAGAAAGAGAAAGAGCGCCTGTGTGTGTGGTGGGGGGAGAGGCAGAGGGAGAGGGAGAGAGAATCTTAAGCAGACCCCACGCCCAGCATGGAGCCTGACGTGGGGGCTCAATCTCACGACCCTGAGATCATGACCTGAGCTGAAATCAAGAAATCAAGAGTTGGATGCTTAACTGAGCCACCCAGGTGCCCCAGTCATGAACCATTTTAAATTTTTATTATTATTTTTTAAAGTAGGCTCGTGGAGCCCAGTGTAGGGCTTGAACTCACAACCATGAGATCAAGACCTGAGCTGAGATCAAGAGTTGGACGTTTAACTGACTGAGCCACCCAGATGCCCCAGCCGTGAACCATTTTAAAGTGTACAGTTCGGCAGCATTTAGCACGTTGACAGTGTTGTGCAACCGTCACCTCTATTTCCAAGACATTTTCGTCACCCCGAAAGGAAACCCTGTACCTATTAGGCAGTCACTCCCCATTCTTACTACCCTCAGCCCCTGGCAACCACTAATCTACTTTCTGGCTCTATGGATTTGCCTATTCTGGGTATTTCATGTAAATGGAATCATACAGTATGTGGCCTGTGTGTCTGGCTGCATTTGCCTAGCATAATGTAGTTTTTATTTATTTATTTGAGAGAGAGAGCACAGGGGGAAGGGGCAGAGGGAGAGGGAGAGAATATCAAGCAGACTCCACGCTGAGCTTGGAGGGCAACATCGAGCTCTGTCTCATGACCCTGAGATCACGACCTGAGCTGAGTTGGACACTTAGCCGACTATGCCACTACTTCATTTCTTTTTATGGCAGAATAATATTTCATGGTGTGGACAGACCACATTTTGTTTATCCATTCATCTGTCAATGGACATTTGTTTCCCTCTTTGGGCTATTGTGAATAATGCTGCTATGAACATTCATGCACAAGTACCTATTAAAACACCTGCTTTCAATTCCTTTGGGTAGATACCTAGGAGCGGAATTGCTGGGGCATATGGTAATTCTAGGTTACACCTTGTAACATTTTATTTATTTATTTATTTATTTATTTATTTATTTATTTAT
>NW_024423319.1:88938129-88952163 GCF_017311325.1 Ursus maritimus | reverse complement strand
TTTATTTATTTATTTATTTATTTATTTATTTATTTATTTATGTATTTAAAAGATTTTATTTATTTATTTGACAGAGACAGCCAGCGAGAGAGGGAACAGAAGCAGAGGGAGTGGGAGAGGAAGAAGCAGGCTCCTAGAGGAGGAGCCTGATGTGGGGCTCTATCCCAGAACGCTGGGATCACGCCCTGAGCCAAAGGCAGATGCTTAACAACTGTGCCACCCAGGCGCCCCCACCTTGTAACATTTTATACCACGTGCATAAATCCCATTTTGATAAAGTTGGTCCACCTAGACCCTTGGTTTTTGACTTGGGCTGTGTATTGGGCTCATCTGTGAAGCACAACGCTTGGTTCCACCCCTGAAGATTCAGATTTAATTGGTGTGGTGTCCAGCCGGAGCATTGTGAATGGCTCGAAAGCTCCTCAGATGATTCCGTTGTGCAGCCCAGGTAGAGAACCATTCTAGACTCTTCCTTGCAGTCTACTTGTAATAACTTCACTATTCTCATACTTGGTGTCTTGCTTTCCACTTTGGGGCAGATCCCTGCATGGTCCTTGAAGTACTCGTCCCTTGGTGTGATTTAATCCTGTGACCACAGTGCCTCATGGAGCCTGCTGTTAGCTTTAGCCCATGGTTTCACAGCTATTTCAAGCTTTCCAACTCATCTGTTCCTCATAATGGTCCGCCTGTTACAGATGAGGAAACTGAGATTCAGAAAGCTTGGCTGAGGTTGAAGCAGAACGAAATGCCCAGAAAGGCAGCATGAGAAGGCAGGGATGAAAGGCAGGGTCATTAGAGTTTATGAGAGAACTAGAGAGGCCGTGCCCTCAGGATGAGTGTTTCTAGACTGAATGCTCTGGAAAGCCCTGCATGTGTATGCCTGAGCTGTGACAGAGGCTGGCTGAGCAGAGGCCAGTTCTGAGCCCGGGCCAGTTTGGCTGAATTTCCCGTCTTCCTCTCCCAACGTCAGATGGGGAATAAAAGCACTGAAACCTCTTCAGATTTCCACATGGATGCTTCTCCAAAATACTGGTGTGCGAACAGAAATTGCTAAGCAACTGCCAGGGAGTTTGACCTTCACTTTTCACAAATTGTGATCTTTATTTTAATTTGGTAAATGTCTTTCTGGCCAAGGTATCCCCATGGAACTCGGCCCTGGACAGCTGAGGAGATTTGTTTTTGGAATAATCACTGCTGATGACAGGAGAGGCCCCTTTTCATTTGCATTTGGAAAAATCAGAGATGGCCTAAACAGATTTTGATTCCATATTCTGTATGTTGTGGCAATGAATAGCAAGGAGCTTCCTTTTGGGTGAGGGGCACTGCCTGGTCCTGAATTTGAGCAGCTTTCTCTTTTCAGGTAGAGAGTTCACAAGGTTTTTTTGGGGGAAAGGGGAAGGGGCCAGAAGGAGGAGATGGTTAGAGAGAGATTAGGAGGACCTGTTTTACCTCTGATTGTGTTTTGGACTCTTGTTGCAAACCATAGTACGTACTTAAGGTACTGTTAAAGCCAGGAAAGGGTTTGTTTAGGGATGTGAGGTGTTCCCAGTCATCCTGGTTGGAGGCCCGCTGCCCAGAGCAATGCCTAAACCAGGGAGTGGGGCAGCTCCAGCAAAGGCCCTGAGGCCACCACCACTGGTGGACCCAGCTGGCAGCTCATGGGCATCATGCTGGGTGCTGGGTGCCAGAAATCCCCCCCCCTCCGGAGCCTGAAATCCAGATGCCTCTGCCATCATCCTGGACAGAAAATGGTTTCTGCCTGGCACTTCTGAATCCAAGTGTCCCTGGGGGTGTCTGATCGACAAAGCTAGGTCACGTGCCTGGGCCCTAACCATAAGGGACATTGGGAAAGAGAATTTCTGGCTTCTATCTTGAGGAGGCAGGACTTATAATGTAGAAAATTCCCTAAATGTGGAAAGAGTACTTAAAAGGTGCTGGGTAGCCAGAAAAGGTATCAGACGTCCACTACTGTCAGAGATGGTTTGGTCTCAAAGAACAGAAATTCACTGGTCCGTGCAGATGATTTGAGTCGGTTTGTAAAATGGAAACGGGGAAATGTCATAGAAACAGCTATAGCCGGGCCTTCTGGGAACTAGAGAGCTGGCTAGCAACTTCCCACTCTTCCTGATCTCCATCTCTGTGATTCTCATGTTGGGTTTTGTCCTCTGTCCGCACACCAGCTTCCTCACCTTGCCTTTGACTTCTGCTCCCTTGTAACTCTGACCGGCATGCGGCTGTGGTACAAACCCTAGCCTCAGTGCTGTACCGGATGATGCTCACACGATCTCACTGCCCCTTCCGTGTTCATGGGGGGGTGGTGTTGAATGAATCTGATTGGGTCTGCTTAGGTCAAATGTTTATCCGCAGTCCAAACAGCTGTGTCTGGGAGGTGACGGCAGAGACCCATGGGGCTCTGATTGGGGTATTTTTTCTTAGAGGTGGTAGTTGGCAACAGCTGCTGCCCAACCGTGGAAAATGAGAGCCAGTAGGGCCCCCAGAGGACGGGAAATGCTGGCCCTTCAGTTTCTAGTTAACGAGACGGAAGCTCAGAGAGACTAGGTATGTCGGGTGGGGGATAGTACAGCATAATGGAAAGACAGAAACCAAAGGTTGATGTCATTTAACCACCTTGAACCTCAGTTTCCTCCTTCATAGAACAGAAGAATAATACTTACCTTGCAGATTGTCTTATGAAATGAGAAAATGTAGCAAGCTTAGCTTTGAGCAAACACTAATTAAAAAGAAACCCACACAGTTTGATTAATTTGAACTGCATGCTCCTATCACCCAGATAATATTCCTAAACTATGTCTTCTAATTTGCTGTCTTTTGGGATGGAGTCCATCTGCAGGCCTTATTCTGTTGAGCACCCAGAGCCACGGCCAGGAGCTCTGTTCTGGGACTGCATAGCAGTATAATCCTATAGTATGTACTCTTTTGTGTTAAGTTTCTTTGGCTCAACATGTTTTTGTTGTTTATATCAATAGTTTGTTCTTTTTTATTTCTCTACTGTTGGGTAATTTCCAATTTTTATCTATTATGAATAAGCGACTATGAGCAATCTTGTCGTCTTTATGTGGACCTTTCTTTTATTTCTCTTGGGTAAATACTTAGAAGTGGAATTGCTGAGTCATAGGGTAGGCGTATGTTTAGCTTCAATGGACCCTGCCAAAGTTTTGTAATGTTACTGAACTATTTTCTACTCCCACCAACCATGTTAGAGAATCCAGTTGGCCTACATCTTTGCCCCCATTTGGGGTTGTCCGTCTTTTCAATTGTCGCCATTCTAGTGCGTGTATAGGGAAATCTCACTGTAATTTTAATGGCACTTCCCTAATGGCTAATGATGTTGAACACCTTTTCATGTGCTTAATGGCTACTTAATATATTCTTTTGTGAAGTGTTCAAGTCTTTTACCCAGTTTTATTTAGTTGTCTTTTCATTATTCATTTGTAGTTGTTTTTATATTCTGTATACAAGTCATATACATATATGATGTGTATATGTATCTATCTATATACACACATACTCACTGAATTACTTTCCTTAATATCTTAAAAAAAATCAGCTTTATTGCACCTGGTTGGCATAGTTTGTTAAGTGTCCGACTCTTGGTTTCAGCCCAGGTCGTGATCTCAGGGTCGTGAGATTGAGCCCCCCTTGTCAGTCTCTGTGTGGGGCTCCACATGGGGCTCTGTGCCGGGCTCTGCACTCAGCATGGAGTCTACTTTAATGTCTCTCTCCCTCTGCCCCTCCCTCACATGCTTGTACATGCTCTCTCTCGTGCTCTCTCAAATATATAATCTTAAAAAAATAAAAACAGCTTTATTGAAATATAATTGACATCTAACAAACTGAACATATTTGAAGTGTACCCTTGTGAAACCATCAGCACAATCAAGATAAATAACATATCCCTCACCCCCAAGATTCATGTCTCTATATAATCCCACCTTCCTGTCCCTCCCTGCCTCCCCGCCAATCCCGGGGCAACCACTGATCTTTCTGTTACTACAGAATAATATTTATGTAAGTGGAATCAGATACTATGTACCTTTTTTTGTTTGTTTGGCTTCTTTCACTCGCAGAATTATCTTGAGATTCCTCTATGTTGTATGTATCAAAAGTCCATTTCTTTTTATCACCCAGTAGTATTCCACTATGTGGATACTTGATAATTTGTTTACCTGTTCAGACTTGGTGGGCGTATATGTTGTTTCCAGTTCTGGGTTATTACGAATAAAGCTGCTGTGAATAGTCATGCCCAAGTCTTTTGTATGGACATATGCTTCTATTTCCCTAGGAGTAGAATGGATGAATCATAAGGTAGGTGTATGTTTAACTTTTAAGGAAGCTGCCACATTATTTCCAATGTGGTTGTACCATTGTACACTTCCACCAGCCCTGTAAGAGGGTCCCAGTTATTCTGTATGTTCTCCAACACTTGGTATGTCAGTCTTTATAATTTTAGTCATTCTAACAAGATGCAATTCTAATTGGCATTTCCCTAACAACTAATGATGTTGACCATATTTTCATATGTTTCATTGCCTTCTGTATATCTTTTTTTGGTCAAGTGTTTCTTCACATATTTTGCCCGTTTATTAATTAGGTTGTCTGTTTTCTTATCACTGAGTTTTGAGAGTTCTTTATATACTTTGGATACAAGTCTTTTATGAGATATATACAGAGAAAATATACAGCTATTTTCTCCCAGTCTGTGGTCTGTCTTTTCATTCTCTCTCTCTCTCTTTTTTAAAAGATTTATTTATTTTATTGAGAGAGAGAACAGGTGCATCTCGAGCTAGTGAGGGGAGGAGCAGAGGGAGAATCCTGGAGCCCAGTGTGGGGCTCAACGTGGGGCTCACTGCGGGGCTTGATCCCAGGACCCTGAGATCCTGACCTGAGCCGAAATCAAGAGGTGGATGCTTAACTGACTGAGCCAGCCAGGCACCCCTTTTCCAGCACTTTAAAAGATATAATTCCAGGGGGCACCTGACTGCTCCCTGGGTAGAGCATGGGACTCTTGATCTCAGGGGTGTGAGTTCAAGCCCCACATTGGGCAGAGAGTTTACTTAAAAGTTTTTTTTTAAAGATATATTTTATTGTCTTATAGCCTCTGTGGTTTCTGATAAGCAGTCAGTCATTATTTATATAGTTGTGTACTCTATATAATGTCTTTTTTCTTTGGATGCTTTAAGGAATTTTCTATCTTTGGTTTTCAGCAGTTTGACTATGATGTGTCTAGAAGTATATTTGTGTGTGTGTGTGTTGTTAGTTGGGGTTTGCTGGGCTTCTTGGTTTTAATCAAATTTTAGAAATTGTCTTCAATTATTTTTCTGCTGTATTCTCTCTCTTCCGTCCTCTGCAACTCCAAATACATGCATGTTAGTCTAATTGCTTGATATTATCCCACAGGTCATTGAAGTTCCAATCATATTTTTTCTAGTCTTTTTTTTTTCCCGGTGCTTCTGTAATTTCTGTTGACCTCTCTTCAAGTTCATGAAATCTTTTCTTCTGCTGTGTCAAATCTGTTTTTCTTATTCAATGATTTTTTTTTAAATTTCAAATATCGTGGGGGGCCTGGGTGGCTCAGTTGGTTGGACATCCAACTTGTGATTTCGGCTCAGGTCGTGATCTCAGGGTTGTGGGATTGAGCCCTGCATCAGGCTCTGCGCTTGGCAGAGGGTCTGCTTGAGGATTCCCTCTTTCTCTCTCTCCCTCTCCCCTTCCCCACCGTGCTCTCTCTCTAAAATAAATAAATATTTTAAAAAATAAAATTTCAAATATTGTATTATTATTTTAGTACAAAGATTTCCATTGGGCTCATTTTTAGTTTCCCTATCTCTTCTAAAATTCAAATTCTCCATGTCTTCACCCATTATATCCATCTTTTCCTGTAAATTCCTTAACATATTTATAGTTAATCCTTGTTTGGTAATTCCAACATCTGGGCAGTCTTTGGGTCTGCCTCTGTTAACTACTTTTTTTTTTCCTTTTGATAAGTGTCATGTTTTGCTACTTCTTCACATATCTAGTATTATTTGACTGTATACAAGATATCATAGATAGTAGTTATAAGGAATTCTAGATTCTATATCTTCCTTTGAAGAGTGTTGAATTTTGTATGGCATTCACTTAAATTACTGGTAGGTCACCTTGATACTGGGGAGGTTTAGTTTTAGGCTTTGTTAGGGTAGGCCTAGTTCAGTTTGCCCTTTGTCCTGGGAAATGGTCTTTACTCCTAAGGTGTGGCCCTCTGGGGTTTCCATGGAAAGCCGGAGGTATTTTATAAGTCCTTTTAACTTGGTGGACTTTGAACTCTTAATCTGTCTCCCATTACTGGGAAGTTGTTGAAATCTTTGGTTGGTGCGTTCGGCCTTCAGTTCTTGGCTCCTTGGAGTCACCCCACATATATACACTTTAGGACTCAAACAAGGATTTGTTTGAGTCCCCCTAAGGGGACTCTGTATGTCAATTTTGTGGCTCCTTCTTTTCCACGTTTTCCCTCTTCAATTTCCAGCCACTGTGGCAGCTATAATACTCTGACTTCTAACGTGTCAGCGTGATAAGACTCTTCCTCTCTGCTTGAGCTCTACTCCCTATCTGCAGCACGGACTTGAATATGCCCTGAGAGAAAAAGCCAGTTTCATTTTCATTTTTATAATGAAGTTAACACACAGTGTTATTCAGGTATAAGAGAAAAAGTCAGATAAATGTGTCTTCACCTAGTTTGCCTCTCTTATTTTTTTAGAGAGGGAAGGGGGGGGCAGAGGGAGAGGGAGATAGAGAATCTTAAGCAGACTCCACGTCCAGCGTGGAGCCCGACCCGGGGGCTTGATTTCACAACTCTGAGATCATGACCTGAGCTGAAATCAAGAAATTAAGAGTTGGATGTTTAACTGCCTGAGCCACCCAGGTGCCCCAGCTTCTCTTCTTTTAAGGGTTGTATTTACTCTGGTTGCCTATTTAGGTTCCTCTTCAGTGCCTTCAAACATTTTTTCTTTAAATATTTTTTCAGAGTTTACACTAGCTNNNTTGGCAGGAATGTTAGTCTGATACAAGCTACTGTGCCATTCCTGCAAGAGAACTCACCCAAATAGCTTGTTATTTTTTAAAAATTTTGTTTTAGTGCCCTGCTTCTCTGAATTAGACATATACTTAGTCTTCATATTGGGTAAACCAATACTGGATTTTGGTTGTCTGTTCTGAGAATTTACTTGATTTAATTTAAATTTCACTAAGTAATCCAGTAAATTAGTAATTCCTAATGGCTCTTAAAGTTTCAGAGGTTGAAAAGAGGTCTTTAGGGGCGCCTGGGTGGCTCAGTCATTAAGCGTCTGCCTTCGGCTCAGGGCGTGATCCCAGAGCCCTGGGATGGAGCCCTGCATCGGGCTCCCTGCTCTGCTGGGAGCCTGCTTCTTCCTCTCCCACTCCCCCTGCTTGTGTTCCCTCTCTCTCTGTCTCTTTCTCTCTGTCAAATAAATAAACAAAATCTTAAAAAAAAAAAGAAAGAAAAATAGGTCTCTAATAGTGACAACATCTTGAGTGTTTAAAGTTTAAAATAAATCTTGGGGTGCCTGGGTGGCTCAGCTGTTAAGCGTCTGCCTTCGGCTCAGGTCATGATCCCAGGGTCCTGGGATTGAGCCCCGCATAGGGCTCCCTGCTCCGAGGGAAGCCTGCTTCTCATTCTCACACTCCCCTTGCTTGTGTTCCCTCTCTCGCTGTCTCTCTCTGTCAAATAACTAAATAAAAAATCTTAAAAAAAAGTTTAAAATAAATCTTAACCTGTTTTCTGAAATAGGGAATACATTCACATGGTTCAACATTTAAAAGATAAAAAGGATACACAATAAAAACTTCACTCCCACCCCTGTTGCATGTGTTTTAGAAAAATTGGCAGTTCCATTTTATTAACTAATCCCTGTCATAATCCCAGGAATTCCTCGACAAAGAGTTTTTTTTTTTTTTTTAAATAAATGACATCCTCCAGGAGGAATCATTACAGAGGAAGGCATCAATTCCATTTAATTCTGCAAACATTTAGTGTGCCTGGAACAATGTTAGCTCTTGTGTAGTAGAAACATGAGTCATATGGTTGAGAGTGCACTTCTCTTAATTAAAAAGGAGAAGAGAGTAGAATGAAGGACTATTTGTAAGGAAATCTGATGTCTTCTACTTGACCCAGTTGGAAGAGTTGATAGAAAAGGGTCCCACCCCTGTCCGCTGACGCCTGGAGTTAAGGTTATATTCTTGGCTCTGTCTCTCTAAAAGGGTGTCTCCCTAGCCCAACTGCTGCCCCGTTTACAGTCAAGCTCAGCACAGGGTCCAAGAACCTTGCTGGAAGCTTGGTGTCTAGTTCACAGTTCTTAGGGAGACGTTAGAGCTAAGTCAAGCCTCTGTAACAACAGAATGTTTAACTAGCTATAGTTTACAACAGAAGGCTTGCTCAAAGGGCTGAGTGTTTTCCAGCCAAGTCTGAAAAAGCTGAACCCCTTCCTAGCAGCTGAAAAAACATGCAGTGTCCACAACAAATGTACTGAAGACACTGGAAGCTGAACAAAGCCACAGAGCCAGCGGCAAGCATATTCTGCACACTCCTTATGTGGCCACACCTTCAGGTGCCTACGAGGGCTCCCACCCGCAAAGCAGGGTAATGTGTACACAGTGGGAGGGACTGAATGGTAGGTCAGGGATGTTTGCTACAAATTTGGGAGTACTGCTGAGGAGGGCTAGAAATTATGAGTATCAGTGGTCAGGTTTACATCTGGGTACCTTTGTGACTCTGCAGGAATTTCAGATGGAGCACACTCCACCTACGAGCTGCTCCTGGCCAGAAAATAAAACTTGTGCATCTTCCGTGCTGCCCTTTCCATTGGAACTCGAGATGGGGGTTGGGACCTCTGGCTACCATTCTGTTTTGCTGCAGGTGGCATGCCTCCTGGAGGGCTTTTGAAGTCTTTATCTGATTCTCCGTTCATATGCTCAGAACAAAATTAATTTATAAGCACCATTCTTTCCTGTGATGATGTATAAAAGTCTCTAGAGGAAAAGGGCTGGTGAATGAAAATTAACTCCACAGTGTCCACAATTATTTTTTTGAGATGTGTCAGCAGGTCATTGTTAATTTAGAATGCTGTCCTTATGGCTTAAATGTAGTGATTGTTTAAAAAAAAAGAGATTGACAGGGTTTTCTTTCTTGCCCTACCTCCTGTTCCCTAATTCTCTCTTCTTCATGAGGCTTAATTTCCTCAATGGGGGAGTTTTCAGGAATTGAATTCTTACAGCGGGAGGGACTAGAGCAGCACCAATAAAAATAGAATGCAAGCCACAAATGTTTAAATTTTCTGAGTAGCCCCATTAAAAATGTAAAAAGAAACAGTTGACATTAATTTTAATATTTTAGTTAATCCAACAGATCTAAAATATCATTTCAACATGTAATCAATGTAAGAGTTAATGTTGAGAAAATATACCTTTTTTTTTTTTTTTTGGTACTAAGTCTTTGAGAGCTGGTGTGTATTTTACCCTTCCAGCATATCTCAATTCAGGCTAGCCACATTTCAAATGCTCAATAGCCACATGTAGCTAGTGACTACAGTATTGGGCAGCGCAGGACTAGAGCACAGGCCACGGTGATGCCCTCCAGGCCCCCCTATGCATGCAGTGATCCCTCTAGGCCGAATTCTAGGAGAGCATCAAGTGATGTTACAGGCAGGAGGGTGTTTAGAATTGGGTCCGATGCCGGAATCCCAGCTGGATTTTGCCTGTGAATATAACCGGGAAGCAAAGGGGAGGGCGGCCTGGGTGGGAAACCTGCGTGCGAAAGGTCTAGGAGCTGGAAGGAGGCCACTTGGAGGGCGTGGTTGTGCAGGAGGATGAGAACTTGGTGGAGGGCAGTCCTGCGACGTGGACAAGTAGGACTTCACTGGGACCACCCTTAGGCTGACGGCTGTTCCTTTTCTGTCTTCTCTCCCCCCTCCCCACCTCCCAGCGGTGGTCTTCGGCCTGCCCAGTGTCTGGGCCGAGGAGGCCTGCACGCGCACCTGCCCCGCCGCCTGCGCCTGCGGCAGCACGGAGCGCGGCTGCTCCGTGCGCTGTGACCGCGCAGGTCTCCTGCGGGTGCCGGCCGAGTTCCCGTGCGAGGCGGCCTCCATCGACCTGGACCGGAACGGCCTGCGCTTCCTGGGCGAGCGGGCCTTCGGCACGCTGCCGTCACTGCGCCGCCTGTCGCTGCGCCACAACAACCTGTCCTTCATCACGCCCGGCGCCTTCAAGGGCCTGCCGCGCCTGGCCGAGCTGCGCCTGGCGCACAATGGTGAGCTGCGCTACCTGCACGCTCGCACCTTCGCCGCACTCAGCCGCCTCCGCCGCCTCGACCTGGCCTCCTGCCGCCTCTTCACCGTGCCCGAGCGCCTCCTGGCCGAGCTGCCCGCCCTGCGCGAGCTCGCCGCCTTCGACAACCTCTTCCGCCGCGTGCCCGGCGCGCTGCGCGGCCTGGCCAACCTGACGCACGCGCACCTGGAGCGCAGCCGCATCGAGGCGGTAGCCTCCAGCTCGCTGCAGGGCATGAGGCGCCTGCGCTCGCTCAGCCTGCAGGCCAACCGCGTCCGCGCTGTGCATGCAGGCGCCTTTCGCGACTGCGGCGCCCTGGAGCACCTGCTGCTCAACGACAACCTGCTGGCCGAGCTGCCCGCCGGAGCCTTTGTAGGCCTGCGCCGCCTGCGCACGCTCAACCTGGGCGGCAACGCGCTGGGCCTCGTGGCGCGCGCCTGGTTCGCTGACCTGGCAGAGCTTGAGCTGCTCTACCTGGACCGCAACAGCATTGCCTTCGTGGAGGAGGGCGCCTTCCAGAACCTCTCGGGCCTCCTCGCTCTGCACCTCAATGGCAACCACCTCACTGTGCTGGCCTGGGCCGCCTTCCAGCCTGGCTTCTTCCTGGGCCGCCTCTTTCTCTTCCGCAACCCGTGGCGCTGTGACTGCCGCCTGGAGTGGCTGCGGGACTGGATGGAGAGCTCCGGGCGCGTGTCTGACGTGCCGTGCGCCGCCCCGGGCTCCGTGGCCGGCCTGGACCTCAGCCAGGTGGCCTTTGGGCGCTCTTCCGACGGCCTCTGTGTGGACCCCGAGGAGCTGAACTTCACTGCATCCAGTCCAGGCCCGTCCCCAGAGCCAGAGGCTACCACCGTGAGTAGGTTCAGCAGCCTCCTCTCCAAGCTGCTGGCCCCGAGGGTCCCACTGGAGGAGGTGGCCAACGCCACTGAGGGGCCGCTCAACTCCTCCCTGTCTGACAGCCTTTTCTCCGCTGGGGTGGTTGTCTCGGGCCACAGCACCCGGTTTCTCCTCGGCCCTGGTCTCCTGCTCAGCGTGGCCCACCGCGTGGTGTTTGTCCTACACGTGAACTGACCTTGCCTCACTGGGTTAGCCCAGATTACCTTGGCCGGTGGGGGAAAGCGTAGTTAACTGGCCTTGAGGGTGTTTGTGGTGGGGCGAGAGGCCAGCAGGATGCGGGCAGGTGGTGAAAATTCCAGCCCAGAATGGAAGGGACGGTTTACTTTCAGAAACGGCTCTAGGAAGAGGAGAACCCTGGGCAATGCCACGCTGGGGATGGGGTGGAGGTGGGGAAAGGAATGGATTTCTGCTCATGTCACGCGGGCATCAATTAGAGAAGAGAAGAAACAGTGAACATGGGCCCTCCAGTGAGAAGATTAGGAACTGGAAGCTCCTGGGGCTACAGGGCTCTATCCCCATCCCTTGCCCCCATCTTCCAGGAAACAGAGACTGCAGTGCCTGAATTAGAGTCAGTCCAGTGGCTAAGTACTGAGAACTGTGCCAGTTTTCCTGGTGGGACAGCCCAGTAAGCCCAGTCCCTTTGTTTTCTACCACAATTGCCCTCCCTCTCACCCAGGGGCACAGGACACTGGAGTCCAGGAAGATGGACAGAACAGGAGAGAAGGGGGATGTGAGAGGAACTTAGACCCAAGGGGTTGGTGGTGGTTCCTGGGGTCTGGAATATGTTAGGAGGCATTGAAACCAAAGATCCATTTCACTTACTCCACAGTTATTTCCCAGGGGCGGCCTTAGCCACAAAGCAACTTTAGGGCAGGGTAGGGAAAAGGGGGGATGGGGTTTTCCGTGTACAAATAAGTGTGTAAATTCCTAAGATTAAAAAAAAAAGTTAAACAAGTTTCTTTACTGCAAGATTTTTTAGAGTCTTTCATATGCAAACATGCATTATGACTCTCCAGGGAGGCCACAAAATCCTCTTTTCTTAGGTTTCGTGGGAAGAGTGTCAGGAAGACAGAGATGCTGTTAGCAGGGCAGGGAGTCTCCAGCCTGGATGATCCCATTAGGTGCAGACATTATTATGGGTGGCACACTTTGGGGCTGACTAATGGCCAGGAGGCGAGGAGGCAGCCAGTAGCTGGGAAGGGGGCCACAGAGATTTCCCAGGGTGGGAGTTGGCCAACTGTAAGCCCCTAGGCCTGGGTGCCAAAACAAATTCTGTATGTCTCCTAAAGACTTGCTCACACACTTGTCCACACACAAGTAACGATGACTGCATTTGTCAACATGCTCAAAATCCATAGGTTTTTTGTTTTTTTGGTGAGTAAAGCGATAGGGGTTTTTAAAGTGAGGATACAGAAAAAGCTCTCCATGAGCGAGAGGGGTCCCAACAGGGTTGCCCTCGGAATCTCAAGTTTTAATGTCCTGAATGCCTCTATGTTTGAAGAGCTGGGTTTTCAAAGCCCACATAATTAAGGGTGTGCGAAGCTGTCAGGTCTTCATGGTGATAGTACTTCTTCTTTGTCTCTAGGTCATACTAAATATCAGAAATGTTGCAGAAAGCACCTCTGAGGGTAGGAGTGTTCAAATGGGTTGTGACCGTTCGCGGTCAATCACCTCAACAGGTCACAACCAGCATTTAAAAAAAACCAAGATGGAACAGAAAAGTCACAGAGTCTTACACGTTAACAGGTATTGTTTTGTGAAACTTTATTGAATTTGTATGCATTTGTTCAGATGATATGTCTATGTGTGTATGTTATGTCTGGGTCACTGCGTACAATTTATATTTTATTGTGGGCTATTGTTGAAGTTTGAAAGTCACTAATCTGGAGCATGCATGATTTTTTGAAACGCTTCATTTTGAAAAGGAACCTACAGGAAAGTTGCAAGGATAGTAGAGTGAAGGCTTTGGCTATTCACCTCGGTTTCCTGGTTGTTCCCATTTTACTGTATTTGCCGTATATAGTTTGAGTTAGTTGTAAACATCACAGCCCTTCACCCCTAAAAGCCACAGCATGTATTTCCTATCAGGAACGTTCTCATTGATAGAGTACTACTATTTAAAATATATTCTGTCTTGAAATTTCAACGGTTGTCAAAATGATTTTTTTGACAGGCAGTCGTTCTTTTTCCTCGGAGTGGAAAAAATGTTCCTTGTATTCGTTTGATCACAATACTCAAACTTCCAAATCCGCCGATTGACTTTAATGTTTTAAAATGAGTTTGTTCTCCAAATGTCTTACTTTTCAAATGTGAGAACCAGATGAGGTCAGAAGTGTTGTTTGTTCAAACTGTGTGTTGTGGCCATGGTAACTGAGGAAGGATCACAGGAATCCTGGAGACCAGATCTGTGCGTTTGGGTTACCATGGAAGTCCGCGGCAGACGTGTAACCCATGTTACTGAGGAACAAGATGCCGTCTCGGGAGGAATGTCCTTCCTTTCATTTGGACCCCGTTCCCGAGAGTCAGCCTCAATTCTGCTGCTCCAATTCTGCCTGGTGGTTAGATGGCCAGCTTTTTAATGAACATTTGTTTGACTGAATGTTTTTGAACAAGTATCAACACTGGAACAGCCTCCGGGGCGACAGATTTTATAGAACTACCCAGCCCAGTAGAATTCTGGGAACATGGGAGTTGCTAACTGCCAAACAGATCCAGAGTCGCCTGGAACGGGTTCCTGGTGAATTGTGGCCATTATGAGCTTTCATGAGAGAACAGGCAGTGGAGTTCCCAGTGTTGAGTTCATTA
>NW_024423319.1:88917844-88938124 GCF_017311325.1 Ursus maritimus | reverse complement strand
CCTTGAGAAATCCATTTTACGCTGTGGTCACAAACAGTCCCCAAACTCCAGTGGTTTCCCGAGGGTTATTTCTCGCTTATGCGCATGTTCCACATGGGCTTAGGCGCTCTGCCCCTTGTAGGCAGTCAGGCACCCAAGCTGATGAGGGATCTGTTGTTTTCGGACACTGTTATCCAAACACAAGCTCTAGGGTTTGCCGCAGCAGAGAAGGAAAGCTTGGGAGAAGCATGCATCTCTCTCAGACGTTTCTAGCCAGTTGTGACTTGTGTCACTTCTCACCCTTCATTGGCCAAAAATGTGACACAGCCACACTTAACCTCCCCCAGGCAGGGAAGTGTGGTCCTCCTGTGTGCCCGGAGGGAAAGGAGAACTGGGAATGTTGATGAACACGAGCAATGCTCCAGAGCAGCTCCAGGCAGCTCACCTGATAGAGTCAAGCCTGGACTTCTCAGAACTGTCGGAAGAAATAGAGGCTCAAGGGGGAAATCTGGCAGGCAAGCCAGTAGCCTCAGTCTTTGTCTCCTCCAGGCACCCCAGCTAGGCTTTGAACACAATATTTGCTCTAGCCAGTAGGAAGCTGTGGCCTCAATTGAATCGGTTCTTTCGAGAAAGGGGAGAGGAAATATAGAGACACACAAACACTCAACTTACAG
This sequence comes from Ursus maritimus, assembly GCF_017311325.1. Taxonomy (NCBI): domain Eukaryota; kingdom Metazoa; phylum Chordata; class Mammalia; order Carnivora; family Ursidae; genus Ursus; species Ursus maritimus. Next base: position 88,937,471 of record NW_024423319.1, on the reverse strand, counting down.
TTTTCAAACCTTTGGAAGCTCGATCTTTGGAAAATTCCCTCTCAGCAAGCTCCCTGGCTATTCCTAAGAGGTCTCCCTGCCAGGGTTTCATGAGGATGATCAAAGCCCCCATCCCCCCACCTCCCTGTCAGGCCACCAGAATGTTGCCTTCTAGCGGAAACTTGTCTGCAGGGTACAGCTGTCCTTGGCCATTGGCTTCCTCTGCCAGCTTCACCCTGACTGGGAGGAAGGGGACCCTATTCTCCCCTTCAGTCCTCTGGCCAAAGGACAGCTTAGGTTCTCCCCCTGAACCCCTTACAGGACAAAAGTAAAGGAGGCTTTTCCAAAGGGTTGGGTATAATGGAAGAGTTGAATGTGGCTTTTGGCGGAATCCGCAGACCTGAAACCCCTCAGGGACCCATGTGGCTGGGCTGGCTTAATTTCTTCCCATCCGCCCCCTCCCCCCCGGAAATGCCCAGGCTTTGCTGTGTTTCTGAGACCAAACTCCCAGGGAGGACTCTTCTTTTCTTGTTCCTCAGCGTAAGGCCCACCTCCTCACTCTACAGATAGTGGCCAGCCTTGCCCTCTGCAGCACTCCCCGTAAGATGCCACACACAGTTCCACAGTGGGGGCCGACAGAGCTGAAGGGGCTAGTCACGTCCGGATCTTCAGTGCACCCACCCCCACCAGTCCTTTCTTCACCCCAGCGCCATGGGGCTTGAAACTGTGGCTCAGAGCTCCAAAAGAACAGACGACAGTTCTGGGGACACCGTTAACCTAAAGTTGTACAGAGCAAAGTCACATTTCTCTCCAAAAAACCCCCACATATGGGAGACTGGGAAACAGAGCTCTGATAAAAGATACAACAGTCCCCTCCTTTTTAAGTGTTATATATACACCAGTGTTTCGTTTTTTGTTTATCCTGAAAGATACTCCCTTTTTCTGTTCTGAAATAGGACTCTTCACTTCCCTCTTTGAGATTGTGTTCAGGTTTGCCCCCCAAGAGTGAGGGGCTGGGCCCTGCCTTTCTATTTGCACTGGGCCTGATGGCTTCACAGAGCAGAGGACAGTCGGTCCTAGAGGCCCGCCCAAGCCTCCATTCCAGGGGCCAGAAACTGCTGGTGACGTTAAATTTTTCTGGGTTCCAGAAAAGCTCCATGTCTGCCAGTGTGGTCAGGAAAGGCTGAGGGGGGTAGGAGTCATACCGGGGAGGGGTGGTATTTTTATGGTTTAGGCAGCAGTAATAACTGGATCTCTCCCTACCCCCCCCACTCATGGGGCTGGGCTGATCAGAGAAGGAGTCATAAACAGCCTCTGGTCTAAAGAACACTTTAGCATCTGTCTCCCTGTGGCCATGAAACACGGACCCCTCCACCGTGTGCCTAGCCAACTTCAGCTGCTCAATGAACGTTACTTATATGCCTTCTGTGTTCCAGGCACAGAAAATTCAGGAGCATTGATTGATTGATTGATTGATTTTATTTATTTATTTGACAGAGAGAGAGACAGCCAGTGAGAGAGGGAACACAAGCAGGGGGAGTGGGAGAGGAAGAAGCAGGCTCATAGCAGAGCAGGGAGCCCGATGTGGGGCTCGATCCCAGGACCCTGGGATCACACCCTGGGCCAAAGGCAGACGCTTAACGACTGAGCCACCCAGGCGCCCCAGAAAATTTAGGAGCACTTAGGCAAACATTTGCCATTTTCATGGGAGTTCCCTTGAAATGTTGTGGACTTTTACATCTGTGATCCTGAGAAGAGAAAAGAAGAGTTTTTGTTCAGCCAGACTGAGACACCAACCTGCTGGGAGATCTATGGAGGGCTTATCTCTGTGGTTCCCAGCAGCCTAAGCAGTTCTTTTGGGGCATATATGACCTCATGGCCAAGGTCCACTCGTGGTTCACTCTGGATCCATTCACTAGGTCATGGCATTGGTAGTGGCAACCAGCATTAAATAATACTGACAAAGTTGATGTGGAGACTTTAGCATGTATCACTGATAGTAACAAAAGTATTATTTCATTAAACTTTGGCTTGAGTTATTTGTTTGTGTGGGCATGCCCCAGAACACAATACAATACACATAAAACATGCATAAAAATGTATCTGTCACCATGGGTCATGATCATGAATATCTATAAGCCAGTGTCATAGATCAATTTGATTCCTTACTTGGTTTCAAAGAGCGTGGGGTTGGAGGCAAAGTGCAGGACTCCATTTCGTTTGTTGATTCTTCTTCTCCCAGCCAATTTCTTCTCTTGCATCACCATCAAAAAGTAGACTTGCCTTATTTATACCCTATTTAAAAACCTAGTTAGATCAAAAGAAGTAAGATTGGGGGTTTTGAAGAGCACCTGAGCAATTAGAATCAAGGTGCTCTTTGATCGCCTGAAGAGGCAGGGTGAAGTGGTGTGTGCAGACCAGGCGGCTAATGACTATGGGGCCCCTGCAGCGACGTTCTGTAGAGGCCTGCAGTGCGCTAATGGCTGTTTCGTTTAATAAGTTAATAACTAATAATGAGAGCATCCTTGAATGACCCTCTTGGTGTCTCATGGTGATATCTATTATTAAAACATCTAATAACAGAAAAAGAAAACCCAAGGGTAAACGATTATAGGGATTATGATCATGTGGGATAAACTTTGCTATGTCACCTCTGTGCCCTGTTCCTAATACTATATATAATTGCCCTTCTGAAATGTTTCTAATTCTTTAAAATGCTTATTGCCAGATAGGGCCTCATCATCTAATTCTCTCACTTAGGCATTGTTATCCCCATTTTACAGATGTGGAAACTGAGGTTTTGAGAATTAAGTGACTTGCCAAAGGTCCGGGACTGGTAAATGCCGAAACGGGGATTTGAATCCAGGTTTCAAAGCTCTAGACCCAGAGGAAACTTCCCTGTTTTTAGATAGTGATGTGATACTTTTCATCTCTGGGAATTTTTCTCTTCTGAAGCTCATAGTTGAAGTTCAGAAGAAATGAGTGAAAGAAGATTCCAAAAGAACTGTACACCATCACCATCACCAAGTGGGATTTATTCCATGTATTCAAGCCTGCTGCAATATTTGAAAATCAATGTAATCTACTATATCGATAAATTAAACAAAAAATCATATAATCATGCCCATTAGTGCAGAAAAAGCATCTGATGAAAATATAATACCTATTCATGATTTAAAATGCTTAGGAAGTTAGAAACAGGGGGGAATGACCTGAACTTGATAAAGAAGCATTTATAAGACATCTGTTAGCTAATATCATACTTACTGGTGAAGGACTAAATGCTTTCCCCTAAAATCAGGAACGAGGTGAGGATGTGCACTCTCACTGCTTTTATTCAGTGTAGTACTAGGAGTTCTAGCTAGGGCAGTAAGTCAAGAAGAAGAAATAAAAGATATACATACTTGAAAGGAAGAAATAAAATTGTCCTTATTTGCAAATAATATAATTTTCTACATAGGAAATTCCAAGTAATACACAAAAAAATTCCTAGAACTAATACTATTCAGCAAGATCACGGGATGCAAGATCAATACGCAAAAATCTATTTTATTTCAGGGCGCCTGGGTGGCTCAGTTGATTACGTTTCTGACTCTTGATTTTGACTCAGTCAAGATCTCAGGGTTGTGAGATAGAGCCCTGCGTTGGGCTCCACCATCAGTGGGGAGTCCGCTTGAGATTCTCTCTGTCCCTCTTCCTTTGCCCCTCCCCCTGCTCTCTCTCTCTCTCTCTCTTTCTCTCTCTCAAATCTTTAAAAAAGATCAGTTATATTACTATACACTAACAATGAACACATGGAAACCAAAATTAAAAACACAATAATACCATTTACAGTTATTCCAAAGAAAATGAAATGCTTACATATACATTTAACAAAACATGGGGGCGCCTGGGTGGTTGAGTGGGTTAAGCCTCCAATTCTTGATCTCATCTTAGGTCTTGATCTCAGGGTCATGAGTTCAGCCCCACATTGGGTTCCACACTGGGCATAGAGCCTACTTAAAAACAAAACAAAACATGTACAGCATCTCTATGAAATATTGATAAAAGAGAGAAGATTTAAATAAATGGAGAGACATACTGTGTTTATGCATTGGAAGACTCAACATAGTAAAGATGTCAGTTCTTCCCCAACTGATCTGTAGAAGTAATGTAATTCCTATCACAATTTCAGCAAAGTTATCTGTAGATTTAGACAAGTATATTCTTGAACTTATACAGAGAGAAAGAGGCCATAGAATAGCTAAACCCATCTTGACAAAGAAGAATTAAGTGGGAAGAATCCATGTGATATTAAGTCTAACTATATAGCTACAGTAATCAAGACAGTGTGGTATTGTCAGAGATAGGAACATCGAAACGTAGATCAATGAACAGAATAGAGAACCTGGAAATTGACCCACACAAATTGGCTCAGCTGATATTTGATAAAAGTGCAAAAGCATTTCAATGGTGGAAGGGACCTTTTCAATGGGTCTGGAGCAATTGGATATCCACAGGCAAAAAAAGGAACTTTGACCTGACCCTCACACTTTATAAAAAAAAAAAATCAAGTCAAAATGAATCTTGGAATTGTATGTAAAATATGAAATTATCAAACTTTGGGGAAAAAATAGAAAATCTTTGGAATCTAGGACTAGGCAAAGGGTTCTTAGTTTTGACACCAAAGGACAATCCATAGAAGGAAAAATGGACAAATTGTATCTCTTTAAAATTAAAAAGTTTTGTTCTGCAAGAGCCTGTATGAAAAGGATAGAAAGACAACCTACAGCCTGGGAGAAAATCTTTGCAAACCACATACACTATTAAGGAATTTCACAACTCAATGGTAAAAATATAAAGAGCGTAATTAGAAAATGGGCAAAACAGAATAGAAAGCCCAGAAATAAGTCCATGCATATATGGTCCATTAATTTAGGACAAAGAAGGCAAGAATATACAATGAGGAAAGGACAATCTCTTTAATAAGTGGTGCTGGGAAAGCTGCACAGCATTATGCAAAAGAATGAGACTGGACCACTATCTTAACACCATACACAAAAATCAACTCAAAATGGATTAAAGACTTGAATATAAGACCTGAAACCATAAAACTCCTAGAAGAAAGCAGGTAGTAAGCTCGACATTGGTCTCAATAATGAGTTTTTGAATTTGACACCAAAACAAAGGCAACAAAAGCAAAAATAAACAAGTAGGGCTACATCAAATTGAAAAGCTCTGCACAGCAAAGGAAATCATCAATGAAACGAAAAGGCAACCTACTAAATGGGAGAAAATATTTGCAAATCATATATCTTATAAGGGGCTAGTATCCAAAATATACAAAGAACTCGTACAACTCAAAATCAAAAAACAAACAAAACAAAACCACCCCAATTTTATTAAAAAACAGGCAGAGGATCTGAATAGACATTTTTCCAAAGAAGGGATACAGATGGCCAATAGACCCATGAAAAGTTGCTCAATGTCACTAATCATCAAGGAAATGCAAATCAAAACCACATTGAGCTATATTACCTCACACCTCTCAGAATGGCTCTTATCAAAAAGAAACAAGTGTTGGTGAGGATGTGGAGAAAAAGGAACACTTGTGCACTGTTGGGAATATAAATTGGTGCAGCCACTATGGAAAACAGTATGGAGGTTTCTCAAAAAATTAAAAATAGAGCCATCATATGATCCAGCAAGCCCACTTCTGGATATTTATCTGAAGAAAAAAACTCTAACTTGAAAAGATATCTGCACCTCCATGTTCATTGCAGCATTATTTACAATAGTCAAGACATGGAAACAACTAAAGTGTTCATTGATGGATGAATAAAGAAAATGTATAAATGAAATCTTGCCATTTGCGACAACATGGATGGACCTTGAAGGCATGATGTTAAGTGAAATAAAGAAAGACAAGTATCATATGACTTCATGTATGTGGATTCTAAAAACAAAAAATAAGCACATAAATACAGAGAACAGATTGGTAGTTGCCAGAGACTTGGGGTGGGGGGTACGGTCAGTGAAATGGGTGAAGAGAATCAAAAGGTACAAATTTCCAATTATAAAATAAATAAGTCCTGGGGATGTAATGCATAGCATGGCGACCATAGTTAATACTGTATTGCATATTTGAAAGTTGCTAAGAGAGTAAATCTTAAAAGTTCTCATCACGAGAAAAAAATTCTGTATGTATGGTGACTGATGTCAGATTTATTGTGGTGATCATTTTACAATATATCAAATTATATTGTACACCTGAAACTAATGTATTGCAATTATACCTCAATTTAAAAAAAAAGGCAGCGGAATGCCTGGTGAAGCATCTGCCTTCAGCTCAGATCATGATCTCAGGGTCCTGGGATCGAGCCCCATATCGGGCTCCCTGCTCAGTGGGGAGCCTGCTTCTCCTCCTTCTGCTGTTCCCCTTGCTTGTGCTCTCTCTCTCAAATAAATAAATAAAATCTTAAAAAAAAAAGGCAGGGGTGCCTGGCTGGCTCAGACAGTAGAGCATGTGATGCTTGATTTCAGTGTTGTGAGTTTGAACCCCAAGCTGGGCCTAGAGATTACTTTTTTTTTTAAAAAAAATGGACAGAAGTCCTGAACACACATTTTGCTGAAGGGGATATACAGATGGCAAATAAGCACGTGAAAAGATGTTCAACATCAATAGCCATCTGAAACACACAAATTAAAACCACAGTGAGATAACACCATACACCTATGAAAATAACTAAAATAAAAAATAGTGACAGTACCAAATGCTGGCAAGGTTGGGGAGAAATTGGGTCACTCATGTATAGGTAGTAGGAACGTAAAAGGGCATAGGCATTCTGGAAGAAGTTTGGCAATTTCTTCCAAAATTAACATTCAGCTGCCATACAACCCAGCAGTTTGTACTCCTGGTCATTCACCCCAGTAAATGAAAATTATGTTCACACAAAAACCTGTACATGAATGTTCATAGTAGTTTTATTCATAATAGCTAAAAACTGGAACTGGCTCAGATGTCTGTCAATGGTTGAGTGGTTAAACAAACTGTGGTGTAACCACAGCGAGGAGTACTACTCAGCAGTGAAAAGGAATGAACTAGTGATATACAAAACAACTTGGAAGAAGCTCCAGGGAGTTATGCTTAGTGAAAAAAGCCAATCTCAAAAGTTTACATACTGTTAGATTCCATTTATATAAGATGTTTGAAATGACAGCATTTTAGAAGGAGAGAAAACGGGGCGCCTGGGTGGTTCAGTCGGTTAAGGGTCTGACTCTTGATTTCCGCTCAGGTTGTGATCTCAGGGTTGTGAGATTGAGCCCCACATTGGGCTCTGCACTCAGCGTGGAGTCTGCTTTAAGATGCTGTCTCTCCCCTTCTCCCTTTCCGTCTCTAAAAAAAAAAAAAAAGTGGAGAACAGATCACTGGTGGCACGGTGTTAGGGACGGGGTTGAGGGAGATGTGGGTGTAGTTATAAAGGGCAATAGGAGCTATCCTTGTGATGGAATTGTTTATCTTCTCTGGTAATGCGTACACGAGCTTACACAGGTGATAAAACTGTATAGAACTAAATACACTACACACAAAGGAATACAAATAAAACTGGGGAAATCTGAATAAGATTGGTGGGGTTGACTATACCAAGGTCAGTATCCTAGCTGTGATATTGCACTGTACTTTTGTAAAATGTTACCATTGGGGGTAATTAGGAAAAGCACTCTGGGATCTCGCTGTGTTATTTCTTACAACTGCATGCAAATCTGTAATGATCTCAGTAAAAGACTTCGATTAATAAAAAGATGCTGGGGCGACTGGGTGGCTCAGTCAGTTGAGGGTCTGCCTTTGGCTCAGATCATGATCTTGGGGTCCTGGGATGGAGCCCTGTGTTGGGCTCCCTGCTCAGTGGGGGCTCTGCTTGTCCCTCTGCCTCTCCCCCCCGTTTGTGCTCTCTCTCTCTCTCTCTCTCTCTCACTCACTCTTTCTCTCATATACATATATAAATAAAGTCTTTTAAAAAATGCCAAAATTTGCATCCTTGATTTTTAAGGTTAAGGGTGTTTCAAGACCTCTTTGCATTTCTGGCATGGTATTATAGGGGAGCAGAATTTGCCACCCCACGATATGTCTCTTTGGTATAAGATTATTTTAGGCCGATTATTCTTAAGAAACTGCAGACACAGGAGAAGCTCTGAAAACTAAGCAGAAGTTACCCTTTCGTAAGAGACATTCAGATGTATAATGGAAATCTCCATTTGTCAGGGTGTCTCCCTTGCTGTACCAGGAACGGGATGACTCAGTCTCTAGGAACTCCTATCAATGGAGGAGGCAAAGACTTAAATCTGCATAATAACCTTACCCTTGTTTACCGTGCTTTTCCTGGTCACCTCCCTTAACTGGCTTGCCACTCCCCAACATCTTCATTTGTCTTTCACTTGTCGACTGAAAAAAAAAAAAAAGCCAACCTCAAAATAGGTTAGTAAATGCTTTAATCATTGTCTTATTGAGAACAGTAACCTGGGAGACAGTGTTTTAGATTGCTTGGAAAGATCTGCTCCGAAGCTTAGTTTCCAGGGATTATACGCAAACAGGGGAAGGGGAATGCGTGCTTACCAACGGTTCTCCAAGGTGTACTTGTGCCTCACAAGGTATAATGTAGTTGTAAAAATTAAGGTTTTCTGGGGCGCCTGGGTGGCTCAGTCGTTAAGCGTCTGCCTTCGGCTCAGGGTGTGATCCCAGGGTCCTGAGATCGAGCCCCACATCAGGCTCCTCTGCTGGGAGCCTGCTTCTTCCTCTCCCACTCCCCCTGCCTGTGTTCCCTCTCTCGCTGGCTGTCTCTCTCTCTGTCAAATAAATAAATAAAATCTTTAAAAAAAATCAAGGTTTTCTGATTTCCACATAGACTCGTGAAAGACCCTTAGGTCATCTTAATACATTATGTCTCTTTCTTTTTTTTAAGATTTTATTTTTAAGTAATCTCTACACCCAACGTGGGGCTCGAACTTTCAACCCTGGGATCAAGAGTTGTGTGCTCTACTGAATGTGCCAGCCAGGCGCCCCCATGATGTTTCTATCACATCTGATCATTTAAAAATATCGACTACATGCCTCCACTTAACTGGTTTTTCTGGTTCTTTTTGTTTGTGGTTTCTCCCTGAGGTCACTTGAGACAGTTACAAGAGGCTGACATCAGTCACCTATTGGCGGTTTGAGTGAACAGTCCCCACTTTTGGGCAAACGTGACCTATAGGAGACAATGGTGAACAAGAATCCCTTTGTTGCATGGTACTAGCAAGGCTCATTCCTAATTGTTCTGGTACATATGAGACAAGTATTTCCACAAAAGGATAACCATCTCTAAGCTTCTGAATTTGCTCAAGTTTAGGATTTTTATAGCCTGAGGTATCTCCTCATGTCTAGGTAGAAATCGTCAGCCTTTATTTAGAACCGCATGTGTTATTTATAGTATAGAGACATTTTGCCATCATTAGCTTTGCGTGAGTCTGACTAGATCAGTGTGTACCATGAGCCTAACAATTTGTATAGGAAACATGCTAACAGTAAAAAGGGTAATATCAGAGCTAGAAACATTAGCATGATTTAAGCCAAGAATTTCAGAACCAAACATTTATCTAATATTTCCTCAAGACTGGGTATGGGGTCACTTAAGGCTGAGATGTGGTATAATGAGCTTGTTCCCAGCGTAATGGAGCCCTCTGACTTAATCTCCTAACTGGGGGTCACCCACATGAATCTGTCCCATATCTGGAATAACTTTTCATTGAAAGGTCCTTGTGGTATGGTTACAAATTAACATTCTACCCTTTTTTTTTTAAAAGATTTTATTTATTTATTCGACAGAGATAGAGATAGCCAGCGAGAGAGGGAACACAAGCAGGGGGAGTGGGAGAGGAAGAAGCAGGCTCATAGCGGAGGAGCCTGATGTGGGGCTCGATCCCAGAACGCCAGGATCACGCCCTGAGCCGAAGGCAGACGCTTAACCGCTGTGCCACCCAGGCGCCCCAACATTCTACCCTTTTGACAAGATTTATTATTATTATTTTTTTTTGTAAAATATCACGGATCAACACTGTTGCCCAGTAGCTGGAGTTTAACTGTTCTGTTCTGGACCCTAGGGAGGAAGTTTGCTCCATATCTTAGGAACCAGTCTTAGTCTTGAGAATAGGTCACTTCAGTTAAACAGCTGCCTCATTTCCAGAGGTGGTCCTGCAGGTGGGCTCTCAGTGTTCAGGTAATCAATAAGAAGCATTTCTTATGGACAGAAAAGAAAAATACAGGTTAATAGTTGCAGCAAATTCAAAACCCAGTGTCTGCGTCCTGAGTGCTGCCCATGAGAAGTTTGCTAGACCAGGCTTGAAGCATCTTCAGATGGAGGGAGGGCAGACCGTGGCAATCTGACGGGTTTTCCTGCTCTTCAGTGCGAGTGCCTCTGGCGATCTTTCTGAGCGGCCCCAACAGCAACAGGCATGAACATTGCATTGTGGCCGTTTCTCTGAAGTTGACCTCAAGTTGTCTAGCTTCAGTTCACGGGGCTGCAGGAAAAAAAGGGCAGTTTTCGTTCTCAAAGATTCCAAGTCAAAAGAATGAGAGAAAATTGGAAACCTTAGTTTGGAGAGTCATAGCCAGATGTCTGAGGAAATCAAAAGAATTCGGTCTCAGTTCAGTTTTGTAGGCAAACAACAAACACTCAAAGATAATCAGAGCTAGAGTCTAACATCCACAGAGGTGTGTTACTGAAACATAGCTTTTCTCTCTAAAATCACCCTCATTTCCACCAAAGATAGCCAAATCAAAACTAATTTGTTCATGAAATAAGTCTAGTTTCAACAAGTTGGCCTGATTATTTTACGTAAGTGCAGCAAGAATAGTGGTTGACCATGTAGGTTCTTTTTAAAAATCTGCTTTGCTGGAACTTTTCATAAGGAATTTCAGACTGAGCTTTTAACAGCCTCTTGAGCCTAAGAGGCCAAGCCAAATACTTACCATCAGACTCACACACAATATCTATAGATTCAGGTTACTTCCTCTCTTCTCGAGGTCCCCAAAATATCCTGAGGTTCCTGAACCTGCCAGGAAGTGACCTTCCTTACTCACCTGGTAAGGCCCCCAGGAACCCTGTAAGCAGTGTACCGGGCTGATTATTTTTCCAAGGGGCTTCATTGGCTCTATGAAGTCAACCTGAGTTCCTTAAAGCTGTCTGGTCATATCTGAGTCTTTGCAAGTCTTTCTCAAATATGACATTCCAGTCAAAGCCCTGGTGGTATAACCAATGTTTCCAATGGTGTCCTCTTACAAGGAGAACAGATTATTATTGAACTTACGCCAATAACTATAATTGCCATGGAAGTAAGAATGCTCACGGATTGTTGTCGAAGTCTAGAGGGATCGGGTAGGGAGAAAAAGAGAAATGTTTCCTTAAATCTGGAAGAGCAAACGTTAGACAACCAGCAATGTTTCCTTAATTCTTCCAGTCCCATGTTACTAATTCTTGTTCGGTTTGGATGCACTTTTCCCATTAGCTCCGGAAATTCTTACTCAGTTTAGTTTTCTGATCGTAAGGGTATCGGAAACCCGTATCCATCAAAAGGCCTTTCCATGAATCTTTTTGAATCTGAAACATATTTGTAAAAGCAGCAGAGTAAAACAACAACTGTAAATGTCAAGACTAAAAACTGGGGGCGCCTGGGTGGCTCAGTTGGTTGAGTCTGCCTTTGGCTCAGGTCATGATCTCAGGGTCCTGGAATCGAGTCCTGCATCAGGCTCCTTTCTGAGTGGGGAGTCTGCTTCTCCCTCTGCCTGCTGCTCCCCCTGCTTGTGCTCTCTCTCTCTGACAAATAAATAAATAAAATCTTAAAAAAAAAGACTAAAAAATGGCCATGGTTAAAGATCTGAGGAGAGTTCATTATAATACAGTTGACAACGAAATTTGGTTATGTTCTGTGACATGTAACACTTCAATAATAGAATTACAGGTAATGATATTATACTAGGACATATCAAAACTTTAGGAATTTTCTATAATTTCTGGAACAGTTATAGCACAAGCCCATATAATACGACCTATGAAGGCTTATCATCATTTATCTGACAAGGCTTCCCATATAACTTAACATACCAAATAAATAAGCCTGATCACTCAAAAAAGACTTCTTTTAGAATCTGAATTTTGGGAAGTTTGTTAAAAATATCAGAAGGTTTTAAAGCACAGGTCTAAATGGGATCACAGATCATTACAAAACCTAATATTTAATAATCTAACCAAGGCGACAATAAGAGATTCTAAAGGCAAATACAGAAGGTTACATAGTTGTTAGCAAATCTTCGTTCTTTTAATATTGAGAAGAGTCAGTTTTCCTAAGTGATCAAAGACCTGGTAAAGACAAAACGTAGAAATTTGGTTTTTTAGGCAGATTACATGAAAGATAAAAACTTTTGTTTACAATTTCCCATTAAGAGAGACCAATAGTACACCCTTCTCTTGATGAGCACTGAGTAATATATGGAATTTGTTGAATCGCTATATTGCACACCTAAAAGTAATATAACACTGTATATTAACTATACTGGAACGAAAAGAGTAGACCAATAATCCAAGAAAATTTTGGTATTTTAACAAAAAAACCAAATTCCAATCCTGTACCAGTGTACTTTATTTATTTTTACTTTTTTAATTATTTTATTTTTAAAATTATGATATGTTAGTCACCATACAGTACATCATTAGCTTTTGATGTAGTGTTCCATGATTCATTATTTGCATATAACACCCAGTGCTCCATGCAATACGTGCCCTTCTTAATACCCATCACCGGCCTAGCCCATCCCCCCAACCCCCTCCCCTCTAAAACCCTCAGTTTGTTTCCTGGAGTCCATAGTCTCTCATGGTTCTTCTCCCCCTCTGTTCCCCCGCCTTCATTTTTCCCTTCCTTCTCCTAAAGATCTCCCTGCTATTCTTTATGTTCCATAAATAAGTGAAACCATATGATAAGTGTACTTTAGATATTAAAACTCATTCATTCTAATCTTAGTCTCGACCAGACATAAAATTCTTTTCCAAAAATCCCTTTTTCACTAACTTCTTACAACTTTCTTTTTTATTTAGATTTTGTTCTACGTTTTCCTTCTCCAAACAACCAGTCTCGTTTTAGGACAAAAGCACTTTCTTTTTCTTCAACAAAAAAATGTATTCTCCATTCCTCATACCTTTCTTACCAAAAACGCACATCTTACTTTCCTGGCATACAGAGTTGTTTCCCTTATTATTTTCAGTGGTCTTAATTACATTTATTAGAATGCTCCATGCTTAGAAACCTTACTTTCTAGAGAAAACTAAGTAGTAAGCAATTGTGAACCGTCTGTTACATCAGAATTCTTTAGGTTGGCAAACTTATGAATATATTTCATAATTTCTAGAAACATGCATTTTGCCACAGTACAATCTTTCAGTAAAGCATAAAACATATTTACCAACAGACCAAATTTATCTTTATTTTCTCTGTAATAAGGCAAAAGTAGATAAACCTGTGTTTAGTAATTAATCAATGTTTCAGGATTTTATTTGGAAAAGACTTAGATACCCAACGAATTCAAACTTTAAGAAGCAGACAAAATCTACCATCATTTGAAGTCATTTTTGCCGACAAACTGCAACAGATACAACATGAATTTAATACATTGAGTTAGAATAAAAAGTTGCTTCTCTGTACTGTGTTCCATATTGATAACTCCCAAAGACATGCCGATTTTAATTAGACCAACAAACTTAAACTGGCTTCAATACTGAATATTTTTCCAGATCATGTGACCTTGGAACTTATTTGGGTTAGTTCTATTTTGGAGAATTTAATTTATATAAGCACTTAATTTTCTTTAAGCCAATCAAATAGAGCTCTTTTACAAGTTAATTTTGGCAATACCATCTGGAGGTAGAAAATGGCACGTATCTACAACACATACAAAAACCTTATAATCATTGTTTTAAAAATTTCAGCCATGAGGCAGGTATGATAGTGCGGAACTTGCTAGTTTATAAAAGAGCATTTGGATCTAGACTGGCTTTCTGGCAGATGGAATAAGTTACGGTCACCTGCTCAGATGGGCAAAGCTGTTTCTCTTAACATTTGTGGAGAGGACACTTAAGATTTGTATTTATCCTTGACAAGTAACCTTACAGAAGCTGTGGGCTAGGTTTTGGGTAAGAGTGCTTCTAGAATCATTTGTATTAAAAAAAAAACCTTCTTTTCCCTTTTTCTTTTCCATCTTAGAAATAGGGAATGATCTAGATAAGAGTTCTCAGAGAGGTTATAAGACTTCTGACATTGGGGCGCCTGGGGTGATTCAGTTGGTTAAGCATCTGACTCTTTTTTTTTAAAAGATTTTATTTATGTATTTACTTGACAGAGAGGGAGAGACAGCCAGCGAGAGAGGGAACACAAGCAGGGGGAGTGGGAGAGGAAGAAGCAGGCTCCCAGTGGAGGAGCCTGATGTGGGGCTCGATCCCAGAACGCTGGGATCACGCCCTGAGCCACCCGGGTGCCCCAGCATCTGACTCTTGGTCTCAGCTCGGATCTTGATCTGAGGGTTGTGAGTTCAAGCCCCACGTTGGGCTCCACACTGGTTGTGGAGCTTACTTAAAAAAACAACAACCGACTTTTGACATAAATGGGGGAGGTCTGGGGATTGGCAAAAAGGACAGATTGAAGGCCTTTATTGTTTCTGGGGCCATCTTTCTAGTTTTGCTAAGATTCGTAAGATAAGGACAGTTGTTTTTTATCCTTCAAGGAATTGGGTTGCAACTTAAATGACATTCTAGGTTGATATATCCATCTGGTTTGCTTCTTCCCCTCTGGGTACATAGTTCTAATTTTAGCTTAGGGGAGAAGGGCCTTAAAAAATTCCTATCAGGCTCTGAATGTCAGCTTCAATCTGGCCAGCTCTTGACTATAGAGCCATAATTGCGTTAACGTGGCGAGGGGAAGGAGGCGTTGATTTTAACCCCCTATTCCCTGGCAGCTCATTTAAAGGATAAGAAGGAGGCGGAGCAGTTGGAAGTTCTTCAGGAGTTGATAATTTTTAGCTTAATTTTGTCACTACTTCAGAAATTTTCTCATTAGTCTCTTGCGTGGATAGTATCTGGCCAGTGTTTCTTTCCCAAGCTTCTAAATACCAATTAACATATGTATCCCACTCAGGTTGTTTAGTTCAATAGCCAGCTTTCTTGAGTTGGGTGTGCAGGTAAACTAGTTAGGTGTTCCAGAGGATCCCCATTTAGGCCAGCTGAGCGTTTACGATCAGCCTTAGTATAATTTTCTCAATTATTTAGGAACTTGCACGTATAGGACCCATGTGTCTTAAACACGAGCCCACCAGAGCCTTGGGAGGTGGTTCTCCATCACGTTTCTCCAATTGTGATGGTTGAGGTCTCATCCTAGTTGTTTTGAAGGCTTGGAACTACCTAATAGGCTTTATTGTGGACAGGTGTGCTGGTTAGGGGGCTCTCGCCCTCCTAGGTGTTACCCCGGAGCCAACTGATCGTATTTTGTGTCTCGGTTTTCTCTTGGTTTAGCCTAGCTGAATCGAAAGTGCTCGGAAAGCTGAGTGGCCAACTCTTACATGCGTCCCCGGCAGAGCAACTAAATTATTTGTATTGTGAATGGGAATCCCTCTGGGACTGCGGCCCGGTGGGAGGTTAACCTCTGTCACTCTCTAACGAGAGGAGCCAGTATCCCTTGTCTTCTGATTCATTCAGAATCTTGCCTATATGATTGTAGCATTGAGCGCTCAACTTGGCAAAACAGCAAAGGATTTTCAATTCCTGGGATGAGGATTCGTCTCTCCTATAGACCCGCGGTCGGTGCTCTACAGAATGGCGCCCCTTCTGACTTGCGAAGAAGAGAGGCAACGGATAAGACCTGAACCCTGTGTCATACCCAGAATACCTCCCTTTCCCGCCTTTGCGGGAGAAAGAGCAGAAAGCAACAATGTCGAAGCCTCTGGACTTTTCTACCCACCAAACCGGGAGGTCCGGATGCCAGGCAAGCCTCACCCAGGCGTCTGTCCTCCATCCGAGGACACAGGTTGGACGCAAGGGGCCTGTGCTGGGACCAAGGCTCCGGTTCCTCGTGGAGTCCGGGCGAGAAGGTGGCATCTCTTCGGGGGTCCCTTCATGGTCACCAAATTGTCGGCTGAAAGAAGAAAAGCCAACCTCAAAATAGGTTAGTAAATGCTTTATTCATTTTCTCGCCCAGGATTGTAGCCTGGGAGACAGGATTTCAGATTGCTCGGAAAGGTCTGCTCCCAAGCTTGCTTGTTGGTTTACAGGGGATCACATGCGAGAAAGGGGAAGGGGTGCGCGTGCTTGCCAGCGGTTGGCCAGGGTGTCCTTGCGCCTCACAAGGTCAAATTCCTTCGGTTGTGCACGTTAAAGTTTTTCGATTTCTGCGTAGACTCGTCAAAGACCATTAGGTCATCTTAATACAGTATGTTTCTATCCCATCTGGTTGTTCAAAAAATATTGCCAGCATACCTCGCCTTCAACTGGTTTCCTGGTTCTTGTTCTTGTGTTTGATTTCTCCTTGAGGTCACCTGGGATGGCCACGGGAGGCTGCACAGCTGGGGGTGGTATTTAAGGCGAGGGCTTGGGCCATCTTGGGGAAATTACTCCGTTTTCCTGGGTCTCCTGTTACTAAACTTGTGTTTTTCACCTGTTAATCCGTTTTGTATTTATTAGTCAGAGGCCCTAGAAGGAAGAAAGGGAAAACATGTCCACCCCTACAGTACCATTTAGGTACCGGTCCTCTGTCCCCCCTCATCTTTTAAACGCATTTTACTGAGAAGGAAAACCACCTTCGTGATTAAACATGGTTGCTTTTTTTTGTCTTTTTGTTTTGTTTTTTGCCTTTCCTGTGTTCCCCACTGGTAATCTTCTTTACTGACATTTTTTGCTTTCTCTGGTTTTCACACACGTTCATCAGCAAAATAGAACACTGTCCGTTACGCAGAGCACCATCAAAAGCTCCCCCTGGGGGTCTGAGACGTTTGTCTCTCAAGCCGAGAAGTGGCATTGCGTGTGTCCCTGGCATGTTTTTTTTTTTTTTTTTTTGGCCTCGTAGACTTGCATCTTCTGGTTAGGAGCTGGCCTCCAGATGGACGAGCCCACCACAGCACCTCACTAATTTCAGGCTGCGGCTGACCAAGAACGACTTGTGCCTTCTGGTTTCCCTGGCACATGGCTGACATCACACGGCTTACTCATGGTGATTATTACCATGACTGCAGGAACAGCCTTCTGGAAATGACCGACCAGCCCCACTGGTCTCACCTCATCACTGGGTGCTGAAGCTTCCATTTGCTCATTGGGAAAATGCTTTCTACCTCAAAGAGCTATTGTGAGGAACAAAAAATAGAGCTGTGAAGCGCTTTGCACCAGCCAAGGAAATGTGAGTCACCCCTGGAGTCTCAAGTAGGACTGGGCTCAGCTGCGAGTAACATAAACACCCCCCCCCAAATCCCAGTGGCTGAAACGGGGTAGAAGTTTATTTTTCTCTCATGATCAAGTCCAAGGGCAGTTGTAGGGGAGGAAAAATAATTTTCCTTTTCCGCTTCTGAGTTCTTAGCTGAGAGCCCCACAATAAAACACAGATAAACAAGGAGAAAACCCGCTCCCCCCAGCCGCAGTTTCTTGACATGTTTGTCTCCTGTATGCATGGGAGACACCCAGGGAAACGGAGCAACTCTCTGAGGTGGCCTAACCAGTTTAAGATTTTTTATTTGAGAGAGAGAGAGAGAGGGTGAGAGTGAGTGAGAGAGAGAACACAAGCGGGGGCGAGGGGAGCAGAGGGAGAGGGAGACTCCCCTGCTGTGCTGAGCAAGGAGCCTGACTCGGGCTCGATGCCACGACCGCCGAGATCATGACCTGAGCCAAACGCAGACGCTTCACCGACTGAACCACCCAGGCGCCCCTGGCCTAACCAGTTTAAATACCTTCTTCAGTTAAGACAAAAGAACAAAACTTTGTGTGTGTGTGTATGGGGGGCAGTTACGAGGGGTGACCAGGAAAAACACCGGTAAACCAGGGTAGGGTTGTTATGCAGATTTCAGTCCCTACCTTCTCCACCTGCTAAGACTTCCTTGTGACTCAGTCTTCCTCCTCTGGTACCTCAAGGGCGATACCCTTACCGATGGAGATTTCCCTTAGACGTGAAAATGGTCATCACAAAAGGGCTTAGCTTGTTTTCAAAGCTTCTCCTGTGTCTCTTATTTCTCAAAATAATCCTTACGGCAAACAGGCATGTTTTGGGTTGGTATATTCTCCCTCTCAAAGTCTGGAGCGGCCACCAAGCTCTTAAGGACTTAGAGTCTTCCTGTATTATTGGTCCACGACGTGGAGTTCCTAGTTGCATTGTTGTCTTCTGATCTAAGAGGGGTGCCAGAGCACCATCCGACTCCAAGGAAAGCCACAGCCCTGTGTGCGTCTTCTCTACTTCATACTTCTTTTTTTTTTTTTTTAAGATTTTATTTATTTATTTGACACAGAGAGAGACAGCTAGAGAGAGAGGGAACACAGGCAGGGGGAGTGGGAGAGGAAGAAGCAGGCTCCCAGAGGAGGAGCCTGATGTGGGGCTCATCCCAGGACTCCAGGATCGCGCCCTGAGCCGAAGGCAGACGTTTAACGACTGAGCCACCCAGGCGCCCCTCTACTTCTGATCACCAAATGTGTGGTCATGTTTCCTGCCCCATGCAATTAGGTGATGCCAGCTGGGTGTCGTAGATTAACTGAATGATAACACTGTCTACCTGGGGGTGGCATCAGATCCCGTAGGGTAGGGGCTCAGTCCCACGAGACTTCTAATCCCCTTCAGACAGCAGTTGTTAGGCTGTCACCTGCTTCTGACTATAGATCAGTTCCCACATCTCCCTCCTTGGGTTCAATTAATTTGCTAGAGTGATTCCCAGAGCTCCAGAAGACAGTTTAAAAAAATATCTTTTATTTTCTATTATTTATTTTTATTTTAATTTTTAAAATTATTAACATATAATGTATTATTTGTTTCAGGGGTACAGGTCTGTGATTCATCCATCTTTTTTTTTTTTAAAGATTTTATTTATTTATGTGACAGACAGTGAGAGAGGGAACACAGCAGGGGAGAGGGAGAGGAAGAAGCAGGCTCCCAGCCGAGGAGCCCGATGTGGGACTCGATCCTGAAACGCCAGGATCACGCCCTGAGCCAAAGGCAGACGCTTAACGACTGCGCTACCCAGGCGCCCCTGTGATTCATCCATCTTACACAACACACAGTGCTCACTACAACACATACCCTCTCCAATGTCCATCACCCAGCCGCCCCGTCTCCCCACCTCCCTCTGCTCCAGCAACCCGCAGTTTGTTTCCTGAGATTAAGAGTCTCTTATGGTTTGTCTCCCTCTTTGTTTCATCCTGTTTCATTTTTTCCTCTCTTCCCCTATGATCCTCTGCCTTGTTTCTCAAATTCCACGTATCAGTGAGATCATATGATAATTGTCTTTCTCTGATTGCCTTATTTCGCTTAGCATAATACCCTCTAGTTCTATCCATGTCGTTGCAAATGGCAAAATTTCATTTTTTGATGGCTGCATAATATTCCATTGTGTGTGTGTGTGTGTGTGTGT
>NW_024423319.1:88915895-88917834 GCF_017311325.1 Ursus maritimus | reverse complement strand
TGTGTGTGTGTGTGTGTGTGTGTACACACCACATCTTCTTTATCCATTCATCTGTTGATGGACATCTGGGCTCTTTCCATACTTTGGCTATCGTGGACATTGGTGCTATAAACATTGGGGTGCAGTAACCCCTTCGGATCACTACATTTGTATCTTTGGGGTAAATACCCAGTAGTGCAATTGCTGGGTCATAGGGTAGCTCTGTTTTCAACTTTTTGAGAAACTTCCATACTGTTTTCCAGAGTGGCTGCACCAGTTTGTGTTCCCACCAACAGTTTAAGAAGGTCTGTTGTTTCCTGACTTGTTAATTTTAGCCACTCTGACAGGTGTGAGGTGGTATCTCATTGTGGTTTTGATTTTGTATTTCCCTGATGCCGAGTGATGTTGAGCACTTTTTCATGTGTCTGTTGGCCATTTGGATGTCTTCTTTGCAGAAATGTCTGTTCATGTCTTCTGCCCATTTCTTGATTGGATTGTTCCTTGGGTGTTGAGTTTGATAAGTTCTTTATAGGTTTTGGATACTAGCCGTTTATCTGATATGTCATTTGCAAATATCTTCTCCCATTCTGTCGGTTTTGTTTGGTTTTGTTGACTGTTTCCTTTGCTGTGCAAAAGCTTTTTATCTTGATGAAGTTCCAATAGTTTATTTTTGCCTTTGCTTCCATTGCCTTTGGCGATGTGTCTAGGAAGAAGTTGCCGTGGTCGAGGTCAAAGATGTTGCTGCCTGTGTTCTCCGCAAGGATTTTGATGGATTCCTGTCTCACATTTAGGTCTTCCATCCATTTTGAATTTATTTTTGTGTATGATGTAAGAAAGTGGTGCAGTTTCATTCTTCTGCATGTGGCTGTCCAATTTTCCCAACACCATTTGTTGAAGAGACTGTCTTTCCTCCATTGGATATTCTTTCCTGCTTTGTCAAGGATTAGTTGACCATAGAGTTGAGGGTCCATTTCTGGGTTCTCTGTTGTGTTCCATTGAGCAATATGTCTGTTTTTGTGCCAGTACCATACTGTCTTGATGATTACACCTTTGTAACAGAGCTTGAAGTCTGGCATTGTGAAGTTTCCAGGTTTGCTCTCTTTTTCAACGTTCTCCTGGCTATTTGGGGTCTTTTCTGGTTCCATACAAATTTTATGATTATTTGTTCCATTTCTGTGAAAAAAGTTGATGGTATTTTGATAGGGATTGCATTGAATGTATAGATTGTTATATGTAGCATAGACATTTTCACAAAATTTGTTCTTCTAATCCATGAGCATGGAACGTTTTTCCATTTCTTTTGTGTCATCGTCAATTTCTTTCATGAGGATTCTATAGTTTTCTGAGTACAGATCCTTTGCCTCTTTGGTTATATTTATTCCTAGGTATCTTATGGTTTGGGTGCAGTTGTAAATGGGATCGACTCCTTAATTTCTCTTTCCTCTGTCTTGTTGGTGTATAGAGTGCAAGTGAGGGATGCCTGGGTGGCTCAGTCAGTTAAGCGTCTGCCTTCGGCTCAGGTCATGATCCCAGGTTCCTGGGATCGAGTCCCGCTTTGGGCTCCTTGCTCTGGGCTCCTTGCTTGGCAGGGAGCCTGCTTCTCCCTCTGCCTGCTGCTCTCCCTGCTTGTGCTCTCTCTCTCTCTCTGACTAATAAATAAAAATAAAATCTTAAAAAAATGCAAGTGATTTCTGTACATTGATTTTTATATCCTGCCACTTTACTGAATTCCTGTATGAGTTCTAGCAGTTTTGGGGTGGAGGACAATGTTGAAGAACAGTGGTGATAGTGGACATCCCTGCAGTGTTCCTAACCTTACTGGAAAAGCTCTCAGTTTATCCCCATTAAGAATGATACTCGCTGTGGGTTTTTCATAGATGGCTTTTATGATATTGAAGTATGTACCCTCTATCCCTATACTGTGAAGAGTTTTGATCAAGAAAGGATGCTGTACTTTGTC
>NW_024423319.1:88896510-88915885 GCF_017311325.1 Ursus maritimus | reverse complement strand
ATTTGTTGAAGAGACTGTCTTTCCTCCATTGGATATTCTTTCCTGCTTTGTCAAGGATTAGTTGACCATAGAGTTGAGGGTCCATTTCTGGGTTCTCTGTTGTGTTCCATTGAGCAATATGTCTGTTTTTGTGCCAGTACCATACTGTCTTGATGATTACACCTTTGTAACAGAGCTTGAAGTCTGGCATTGTGAAGTTTCCAGGTTTGCTCTCTTTTTCAACGTTCTCCTGGCTATTTGGGGTCTTTTCTGGTTCCATACAAATTTTATGATTATTTGTTCCATTTCTGTGAAAAAAGTTGATGGTATTTTGATAGGGATTGCATTGAATGTATAGATTGTTATATGTAGCATAGACATTTTCACAAAATTTGTTCTTCTAATCCATGAGCATGGAACGTTTTTCCATTTCTTTTGTGTCATCGTCAATTTCTTTCATGAGGATTCTATAGTTTTCTGAGTACAGATCCTTTGCCTCTTTGGTTATATTTATTCCTAGGTATCTTATGGTTTGGGTGCAGTTGTAAATGGGATCGACTCCTTAATTTCTCTTTCCTCTGTCTTGTTGGTGTATAGAGTGCAAGTGAGGGATGCCTGGGTGGCTCAGTCAGTTAAGCGTCTGCCTTCGGCTCAGGTCATGATCCCAGGTTCCTGGGATCGAGTCCCGCTTTGGGCTCCTTGCTCTGGGCTCCTTGCTTGGCAGGGAGCCTGCTTCTCCCTCTGCCTGCTGCTCTCCCTGCTTGTGCTCTCTCTCTCTCTCTGACTAATAAATAAAAATAAAATCTTAAAAAAATGCAAGTGATTTCTGTACATTGATTTTTATATCCTGCCACTTTACTGAATTCCTGTATGAGTTCTAGCAGTTTTGGGGTGGAGGACAATGTTGAAGAACAGTGGTGATAGTGGACATCCCTGCAGTGTTCCTAACCTTACTGGAAAAGCTCTCAGTTTATCCCCATTAAGAATGATACTCGCTGTGGGTTTTTCATAGATGGCTTTTATGATATTGAAGTATGTACCCTCTATCCCTATACTGTGAAGAGTTTTGATCAAGAAAGGATGCTGTACTTTGTCAAATGCTTTTTCTGCATCTATTGAGAGGATCATATGGTTCTTGTCCTTTTTTTTAGTAATGTGGTGTATCACATTGATTCATTTTCATTTGTTGCCATGATTTTGTTATTTAGTTTTCTGGTTGATCCATTCATTCTTTAATAGGATGCTCTTTTGCTTCCATATATTTGAGTTCTTTCCAACGTTTCTCTTGTGATTGAGTTCCAGTTTCAAAGCATTGTGGTCTGAAAATATGCAGGGAATGATCCCAATCTTTTGGTACCTGTTGAGACCTGATTTGTGACCCAGGATGTGATCTATTCTGGAGAATGTTCCATGTGCACTAGAGAAGAATGTGTATTCTGTTGCTTTAGGATGGAATGTTCCGAATATATCTGTGATGTCCATCTGGTCTAGTGTGTCATTCAAAGCCCTTATTTCCTTGTTGATCTTTTGCTTAGATGATCTGTCCATTGCAGTGAGGGGGATGTTAAAGTCCCCTACTATTATTGTATTATTGTCGATGTGTTTCTTTGATTTTGTTATTAATTGGCTTATATAATTGGCTGCTCCCATGTTAGGGGCATAAATATTTACAATCGTTAGATCTTCTTGTTGGGTAGACCCTTTAAGTATGATACAGTGTCCTTCCTCATCTCTCACGAGAGTCTTTGGTTGAAAATCTAATTTATCTGATATAAGGACTGCCACCCCAGCTCTTTTGATGTCCATTAGCATGATAAATGGTTTTCCACCCCCTCACTTTAGATCTGGAGGTGTCTTTGGGTCTAAAATGAGTCTCTTGCAGACAGCATATCGATGGGTCTTGCTTTTGTATCCAATCTGATACTCTGTGTGTTTTGATTGGGGCATTTAGCCCATTTGCATTCAGGGTAACTATTGAAAGATATGAATTTAGTGCTGTTGTATTGCCTGTAAGGTGACTGTTACTGTATATTGTCTCTGTTCCTTTCTGGTCTAGGTTACTTTTGGGCTCCTACTTTGCTTAGAGGACCCCTTTCAATATTTCTTGTAGGGTTGGTTTGGTGATCGCAAATTCTTTTACTTTCTGTTTGTCCTGGAAGCTTTTTATCACTCTATTTTCAGTGACAGCCTAGCTGGATAAAGTATTCTTGGCTGCATATTTTTCTCGTTTGTACCCTTATTGTTTTTTTAATTACTTTATTTTTATTTTTAAAGATTTTATTTATTCATTTTGAGAGAAAGAGAGACAGAAACACAAGCAGGGGGAGAGGCAGAGGGAGAGGGAGAAGCAGACTCCCTGCTGAGCTGAGAGCCTGACATGGACATGGGCTTTGATCCCGGGACCTGGAGATCATGACCTGAGCCAAAGCAGATGCTTAACCATCTGAGCCACCCAGGGGCCCTTATGGTTTTTTTTTTTTTTTTTTAAGATTTTATTCATTTATTTGAGGAAGAGCAAGCACAAGTGGGGGAGGAGGGAGGCAGAGGGAGAAGCAGGCTCCCCGCTGAGCAGGGAGCCCAATGCAGAGCTCGATCCCAGAATCCCGAGATCATGACCCACACCAAAGGCAGACACTTAACTGACTGAGCCACCCTGGTGCCCCCAGAAGACCATTTAATTACTGGATTATCAGTTTAGTATGAAGGGGAACAAAATATACCACCTCAAAATATGCCTCTTTGGCATAAGGATTACTTCAAGCTGGTTATTTTTAAGAAAGTGCAGGTACGGCGTGTGGATGGATTTGACTCTCCGGGTTTGGGTGGGCCCTGAGACTGGATGATGTGGCATTTAGGGCACAGCCGGCTCAGCTGTACTGTCTATCCCTGGGTCAGTCAGGGCCCAGTCAGGAGACAGAAAACAACACCTGTCACTGGAGAGGACTTGTTTTAATTTACTTTTTCTAAGCTTATTCTGAAATAATTTTAGATTTACAGAAAAGTTTCAAAACTCGTCCAGAGAATTCCCATACACCCTTCACTCAGCTTTCCCTAATATTAACATCCTACACAACCATAGCCACAGCACAGTGGTCTAAAGCAAGAAATGAACATTGATATAATACTATTCACCAAACTACAGACTTGTTTGGAATTTCTCCACTTGTTCCATTAATGTCCTTTTTCTGGTCCAGGCTCCAAACCAGGATCCCACATTTCATTTAGTTTTCATGTTTCCTCAGTTTCCTTTGTCTTTCATGACCCTGGCACTTTTGAAGAGTACTGTCTAGTTACTTTGCAGGAATATCTTTCAATTGGGGCGCCTGGGTGGTTCAGTTGGTTAAGCGTTGGACTCTTGGTTTCAGCTCAGGTCATGATCTCATGGGTCTTGAGATCGAGCCCCGCAGCGGGCTCCCCGCTCAGTGGGGAGTCTGCTTCTCTCCCTCTGCCCCTCCCCCTGCTTCTGCACACATGTGTGCACTCTCTCTCTCTTTCTCTCAAATAAATCTTAAAAAAAAATCTCAATTTGATATTTTCTCATGATTACATTGAGATAATGCATTTTGAGTGAGAATATCACAGAAGTGGTGGCTGTACCCTTCTCATTGCTTCCTCTAAGGAGACATGTGATGTTGACATTGATATGTCTTATACTGGTGATGTTAACTTTGATCATGGTAAGGTGCCGTATGCCAGGTGTCTCCACTATAAAGTTACTATTTTTCCCTTGTAATTGATAAGTATCTTCGTACCAAAGATCTTTGAGTCTCTGCAAATTTATTATCCTACCTCCAGTCGCTAGAGGTAGCATCATCGATGCTTCTTGCTTGTGACAATTATTACTGTAGTGCTTGCCAAATGGTGATTTTCCAATTCTAATTTCTACTATGTAAATGAAAATTTCTTTAACTGAATTTCTATCATAAGAAAGAGTATCCCCTTTCCCCTACTGAGTTATTTATTTATTTCACTGGTATGGACATTTAAGACATTTATGAGCTAGTTACAAAGTTGTTCACTAGGTACCTGAAAAGTTGAGCAAGTGTTCACTTTCTAGCGTTAGTAGCCATTAGAAAAATGCAAAGTAAAACCATGAGATAGCACCAAACAACTCTCAGAGTTGGCTAAAATAAAAAATAGTGACAAGAACAAATGCTGGTGGGGGTGCAGGGAAACTGGTTGTCTCCTGCATAGCTGGTGGGGCTGTAAAATGGTACAGCCACTCTGGAAAACACTTCAGCAGCTTCTTAAACTAATCACGCAACCACCATATGCTCTAGTTGTTGAACTCTTGGCCATTTATCCCACAGAAATGAAAACTTAAATGGGGAGCTGCGAATCTCAGAAAATTAATATTAGACTTGGGGAGGTACGATAGAGCACGTGACTTTTGATCTTGGGGTCGCTTGAGTTCAAGCCCCACGTTGGGCATAGAGTTTATGTAAAAAAATATTAGACTTAGAAGAAAAAATTAAAGAAATTTTAAAAAATTAGACTTAGAAACTAGTAAAAATGAAAATAAATAATGTAAAAAAAAGAAAACTTAATGTTCACACAAGAACCTTTACACAAGTGTTCATAGCAGCTTTATTTGTAAGAGCCCCAAACTGGAATTCACTCAATGCCATTCAGCGGGTGAGTGGTTAAACAGACTGGCACGTCCACACTGAGGAAGACTACTCAGCAATAAAAAAGGAATGAACTCGTGATACAACAACTTGGCTAAATCTCCAGGGAGCCATGTGGAGTGAAAAAAGCCAGTCCCTAAAGTTTATATACTACATGAATCCATTTATATAAGATTTTCGAGATGGTAAATTTTTAGAAATTCAGAGAGATTAGTGATTGCCCGGGGTTAGAGATGGGGTGGGTGGGGGTGAGAGAGAAGAGGTGGCCGGGGTTCTAAAAGAGCATCAGGAGGGATCCTTGTGGTGATAGAACTATTCTATATACTAATGGTGGTGCATACACACCCCTGCCCGGGTGATAAAAGCGTATAGAACTATATACACACAAACACACACGAATGAGTACAAGTAAACAGGAAATAGGAGTAAGAATGTTGGATTGTATCAATGTCAATATCTTGGCGGTGAGATTACACTATAGTTTTGCAAGATGTCGCTGCTGGGGGAAACTGGGCAAAGTGTACAGGGGATCTCTCTGTGTTATTCTTACAACTGCGTATGAATCTATAATGATCTCAGTAGAATTTCTGATTAAAAGAAAGTGAACGGGGGTACTTGGGTGGCTCAGTCGGTTGAGCAGGGGACTCTGGATTTCAGCTCAGGTCAAGATCTCAGGGTCCTGAGATCAAGGCCTCTGTGCTCATTGGGGAATCTGCTTGAGATTTTCTCAATTCTTCTCCCTCTGCTCCCCCCCCTTGAGTGCGTGCATGTGTGTGTGCACACGCTTGCACTCTAAAATAAATCTTGTTTTTTTTTTAAAGAAAAAGCTGATCAGACAGGATTTTATTTTTAAAGATTTTATTTATTTATTCGACAGAGAGAGACAGCCAGGGAGAGAGGGAACACAAGCAGGGGGAGTGGGAGAGGAAGAAGCAGGCTTCCAGCAGAGGAGCCTGATGTGGGGCTCGATCCCATAACGCCGGGATCACGCCCTGAGCCGAAGGCAGACGCTTAACGACTGAGCCACCCAGGTGCCCCACTCTAAAATAAATCTTTTTTTAAAAAAAGAACACTAGGACATCAAGTTGGTAGCAACTGCAGGAAGCAGCTACCACCCCTTGGGCTAAAGGAGCAAAGGGAAGATGATGGAATCATTAAAATTTAGAAACTTGGAGGAGGGACCCATGAGGATGAAAGTTGGACCTCTCAGGAGGGACCGCCAGACTGCCAAAGGGGGGAGACACGATGACCCTGGTTGTGCAAGTGTTGGGGAAACCCCAAACTGGACTGAGCTGCCGCTGCAAAAAAGAAGCGGGGCTGCCCGACGTTGGAAAGGTTGCTGGAGCCTTGCTCACAGGAGTTGGAAACAGACCGGCCTGAGCGTGTTCCTCTTCCGGCCTCACCGTCTCCCTCTAGCACCCCCTATCGGCAGAGCTCACCGAGGACCAGCGGGCGAAACAAATGTTTGCTGAGCCCCGGAGCCCTAGATCACAAAGCAGAGAGTAGAGAAGGGTGGGTTTGGAGCCGAGAGACAGTAACTGGCCTCGTCCCCAAAGGTGAGAGGTCTCCTCCTGTTGAAAAACATGCACAGAAAAGACGGGCAGCTCAGTTTACCACAAAGCGGATACTCATGCACTCACCACCCAGATCTAAACCCTACATCTCCCCCAGAGCTTCCTCCCCCCGCCCCGCCCCCGTCTTTCTCCACCTTCCTCCCCCCTCCCGAGGTAAGCCCCATCCTGCCTTTTATGGTAATTACCTCCCAGCTTTTCTTTATAGCAGGCAGCTTGGAACACTTCGGTTTTGTTTGTTTTTGAAGTTTATAGACACGGAAGCATACTGTGTGAATCCCCTTGTGTCTGGCTTCTTTCACCCCACATGATTTTTGTGCGATTTATCCATGTTCTCTGTGGCTATAGCTTGCCCACCGTACTCGCTGTATGGTAGACCATTGTATGAACATACAACTGATTTATTCATTCCGCTGCTGGTGGACATTGGGGTTATTTCCGCTTTGGGGCATCTTAGGAATAAAGCTGCTATTGTTAATAGTCTCGTACATGTCTCCGTGTAAAAGTGCCTGCATTTCAGTTGGATAAACATCTCAAAGCGGAATAACTGGGTCATGGTGTGTTCCTATCTTCACCTTTAGGTGAGAATGCTGGGCTGTTCGCCAACTTACATTTCCTTTCTTGGTGTATGAAGTCCCCACTGTTCCACACCTTTATCCGCACTTACTACGGTCTGACACCACCAGCTGAGTGGATCTTGGGATCCTGACATTTTAACGTACATTTCTCTGATGACTAATGAGGTTGAGAATATTTTCATATGTTTATTGGCTAGTTGGATACTCACTTTTGTGAAGTACCTGTTCGAGTCTCGTACATTTTTCCATGGGTTTGTCTGTCTTACTGGTTTAAAGGAAACTGCCCATCGACGCATCTATTTTGTAATATTTTCTCCCATTCTGTGGTTTGCCTTTTCGGCTGTAATCCTATCTTTCTGATACGTAGTCTTAATTCATTCTTACGATCCGAAATTTATTCGTCTAATTTATCAGTCTCTTCCTTTATGGTTTGTAATCCTTGTGTCCTGTTTAAGACATCCTTTCCTACTTGATGTTATGAGGATATTCTAGGAGGCTGTTTTGTGGAAGCTTTATTATTTTGCCTTGTCACAGGCAAGATAATAGATCTATATTAGATGATCTATATTTAGATCTATATTCTGACTAGGATTGATTTGTGTGCATGAGGTCACATAGAAATCAAGATTTATTTATTTATTTATTTATTAATAATTATTTATTTATTTATTCGACAGAGATAGAGAGAGCCAGTGAGAGAGGGAACACAAGCAGGAGGAGTGGGAGAGGAAGAAGCAGGCTCATAGCGGAGGAGCCTGATGTGGGGCTCGACCCCATAACGCCGGGATCACGCCCTGAGCCGAAGGCAGACGCTTAACTGCTGTGCCACCCAGGCGCCCCCAAGATTTATTTATTTTTTACATGGTTATCTAATTGTTCTCACATTATTGAAAAGACTGTCCTTTTCCCCACTCCCCACAGCTCTGCCAGTGTCCACATACGCTGGGATTGTTTCTGGGATTTCTGTTTTATCCCACTGGTTTATTTTTCTATCTTTGTGCCAACACCACACTAGCTCACCTGTAGCTTTACGGTAAGCCTTCGAAGCTGTTCGAGGAAGTTCTTACACCTCGTTGAAGTCAACATTGCCTTGACTATTCTAGGTCCTTGGGATTTCCATGTAAATGTTATAATCCGCTCACTGAGTTCCACAAAACAAAACTCAGAAAATCTTGTTGGAATGTTGAATTAGTTTGCATTGACTCTGTAGACCAGTCTGGGGAGAATCGACATCTTTACAATATTGCCTCATCTCGTCCATGACTACCATATAGTTCTGCTTTTATTTAGATCTTCTTTCAAGTTTTTCAATAATGTTTTATAAACAATAAACTACATAGGAGTCTTGCATGTCTTTTGTCAGACTTATTCCTAGGTGTTGATTTTGTTCAAATCTTGTATATTCCTACTGATTTTTTGTTTGCTTGTCTATCATTACTGGGAGAGGTATGTTAAAACAGACTGCTATTATACTGATTTGTCTATTACTCCTTGCTGTTGTGTCAGTTTTTTTCTTTGAGGCTAGTTATTAGGTGATTACCCATATGGAATTGCTCTATCTTCCTGATGAATTGAACCTTTTTTTTTAAAAAAAAGATTTATTTATTTTAGAGAGAGGTAGAGTGAGAGTGCATGCGTGTGGGAGTGGGGGAGGGGTGGAGGGAGAGGGAGAGAATCTCAAGCGGACTCTCCGCTGAGCCCGACGTGGGGCTCGATCTCACAACCCTGAGATCGTGACCTGAGCCAAAACCAAGATTTGGAGCTCAACTGCCTTTGTCCCCAGGCGCCCCTGAATTGAACCTTTTTATCATGATGGAATGATTTCTAGTACTGCCTTTTTTTTTTTTTTAAAGATTTTTAAGTAATCTCTACACCCAGTGTGCACCTTGAACTCACAACCTCAAGATCAAGAGTCGCATGCTCCACTGACAAAGCCAGCCAGGCGCCCCTTTAGTAATGCTTTTAACTTAGTCTATTTCCCTAAAATTGGTATAACTACACTGGTTTCCTTTGGTTAATGTTCTCATAATATATCTTTTTAGTTTTTTTATTTTAACTTTCCTCTATCCTGTGCTTAAGATGTGTCTTGTAAGCTAAAATTTTCAAAAGTACAGTCTGGTCATTTAATGGAATTAAAAAAAACATATTTGGGTTTATATTTATCGTCTTACTAAGGGCCTTCAGTTTGCCCCACCTGTTCTATATTATTCTTTCTCTTCCTTCTTGGCTTCTTTTGGATTGATTTAGTGTTTTTTTATTCCATCTTCTTTTAGCTTGGAAGTTATGCACTCTTATTATTCTTTTTTAAGTTTTTTTTGTAATTCCAGTTAGTTAACAGAGTGTTATTAGTTTCGGGTTTACCATACAGTGATTCAACACTTTCTTACAGCACCCAGTGCTCATCACAAGTGCCCTCCTTAATCCCCATTACCTATTTCCCCCTCCCCTCTGGTAACCATTAGTTCTTTATCGTTAAGAGTCTGATTCTTGGGGCGCCTGGGTGGCTCAGTGGTTAAGCGTCTGCCTTCGGCTCAGGGCGTGATCCCGGCGTTCTGGGATCGAGCCCCACATCGGGCTCCTCCGCTATGAGCCTGCTTCTTCCTCTCCCACTCCCCCTGCTTGTGTTCCCTCTCTCGCTGGCTGTCTCTCTCTCTGTCAAATAAATAAATAAAATATCTTAAAAAAAAAAAAAGTCTGTTTCTTCGTTTGTCTCCCTCCCTCTCTCTCTCTCTCTCTCTCTCTCTCTCATTTTTTCCTTTTACTTGTTTTGTTTCTTAAATTCCACATATGAGTGAAATCATATGGTATCTGTCTTTCTCTGACTGACTTATTTCACTTAGCATAATGCTGTCTAGCTCCGTCCATGGTGTTGCAAATGGCAAGATTTCATTCTTTTTGATGGCCGAGTAATATTCTGTTGTGTATATGTACCACCTCTTCTTTATCCATTCATCTGTTGATGGATGCTTGGGCTACTTCTGTAGTTTGGCTATTGTAAATAATGCTGCAATAAACATAAGGGTGCACGTATCCCCCTAAATTAGTTGCCCTCCTTAATGCCCATCACCCAATTACCCCATTTCCCCTACCCACTTCCCCTCCAGCAATACTCAGTTTGTTTCCTACAGTCAAGAGTCTCTTGGTTTGCCTCCCTCTCTGTTTTTCTTATTTTATTTTTCCTTTCCTTCCCCTGTGTTCATCTATTTTGTTTCTTAAATTCCATATGGTATTTGTCTTTCTCTGACTGATTTATTTTGCTTAACATAATACCCTCTAGATCCATCCATGTTGCTGCAAGTGGTAAGATTTCATTTTTTGATGGCTGCATAATATTCCTGTGTGTGTGTGTGTGTGTGTGTGTGTGTGTGTATACACCCCATCTTCTTTATCCATTCTTCTGTTGATGGACATCTGTCCTCTTTCCAGAGCTTGGCTGTTGTGGACATTGCTGCTATAAATATTGGGGTGCATGTGCCCTTTCAAATCACTGTGTTTGTATCCTTTGGATAAGTACCCAATAGTGCAATTGCTGGCTCGTAGGTAGCTCTATTTTCAACTTTCTGAGAAACCTCCATATTGTTTTCCAGAGTGGCTGCACCAGTTTGCATTCCCACCAACAGTGTAAGAGGGTTCCCCTTTCTCCGCCTTGCTAACATCTGTTATTTCCTAACTTGTTAATTTTAGCCATTCTGACAGGTGCGAGGTGGTATCTCACTATGGTTTTGATGTGTGTTTCCCTGATGCCGAGTGATGTTGAGCACTTTTTCATGTGTCTGTTGGCCATTTGGATGTCTTCTTTGGAGAAGTGCCTGTTCATGTCTTCTGCCCATTTCTTGACTGGATTATTTGTGTTTTGGGTGTTGAGTTTGGTAAGTTCTTTATAGATTTTGGATACTACCCCTTTGTCTGATATGTCATTTGCAAATATCTTCTCCCATTCTGTTGGTTGCCTTTTAGTTTTGTTGACTGTTTCCTTTGAGGTGCAAAAACTTTTTATCCTGATGAAGTCCCAATAGTTCATTTTTGCCTTTGTTTCCCTTGTCTTTGGAGAGGTTGCTGCCTGCATTTTCCGCAAGGATTTTGATGGATTCCTGTCTCACATTTAGGTCTTCCATCCATTTTGAATTTATTTTTGTGTATGATGTAAGAAAGTGGTGCAGTTTCATTCTTCTGCATGTGGCTGTCCAGTTTTCCCAACACCATTTGTTGAAGAGACTGTCTTTTCTCCATTGGATATTCTTTCCCTCTTTGTCAAGGATTAGTTGACCATAGAGTTGAGGGTCCATTTCTGGGTTCTCTATTGTGTCGCACTGAGCAATGTGTTTTTGTGCCAGTACCATACTGTCTTGATGATTACAGCTTTGTAATAGAGCTTGAAGTCGAATTGTGATGCTTCCAGGTTTGCTTTTCTTTTTCAACATTCCTCTGGCTATATTTGGGGTCTTTTCTGGTTCCATACAAATTTTAGGATTGTTTGTTCAGCTCTGTGGAAAATGCTGAAGGTATTTTGATAGGGATTGCATTGAATGTGTGGATTGCTTTGGGTAGCATAGACATTTTAACAATATTTGTTCTTCCAATCCATGACCATGAAATGTTTTTCCATTTCTTTGTGTTGTCCTCAATTTCTTTCATGAGTGTTCTGTAGTTTTCAGAGTACAGGTCCTTTGCCTCTTTCTTTTTTTTAAGATTTTTATTTATTTGAGAGAGAGAAAGCACACAAGCGGGGGCAGGAGCAGAAGGAGAGGGAGAAGCAGTCTCCCCACTGAGCAGGGAGACCAATGTGGGGCTCGATCCCAGGACCCTGGGATCATGGCCTGAGCCAAAGGCAAATGCTTAACTGACTGAGCCACCCACGCACCCCCTTTACCTCTTTTATTTTATTTTTTTTTAAAGTAGGCTCCTCACCCATTGTGGAGCCCAATGCATAATTTGAACTCATAACCTGGAGATCAAGACCTGAGCCTATATCAAGACTTGGCTGGTTAACCACCTGAGCCATCCAAGTGCCCCCTATTTTTATTTTTTTGAGGAACCTTCACACTGTTTTCCACAGTGGCTTTACCGGTTTGCATTCCTACCAACAGTGTACAAGGTTCCTTTGTCTCCACATCCTCACCAACACCTTTTATTTCTTGATTCTAAACATCTGGTAGGTGTGAGGTGATATCTCCTTGTAGTTTCGAGTTGCATTTCCCTAATGATGAATGATGTTGAGTATCTTTCCATGTGTCTGTTGGCCATCTGTATGTCTTCTTTGGAGAAATGTCTGTTCATGTCTTCTTTAGTGAAAGAGAGAGAGTGGAAGAGGGGAAGGGGCAGAAGGGGGTGTGTGTGAGAGAGAGAGAATCTCTAGCAGATTCCCCACTATGCATGGAGCCTAGTGTGGGGCTTGATCTCATGACCCTGAGATTGTGACCTGAGCTGAAATCAAGAGTCAGATGCTTAACTGACTGAGCCACCCAGGCACCCCTGCCCATTTTTTAATTGGATTATTTGTTGGGTGTTGAGTTGTATCAGTTCTTCATATATTTTGGATACTAACTTTTTATCAGGTATGTCAGGTGCAAATATCTTCTCCCACTCTGTAGGTTACCTTTTACTTTTGTGGATTATTTCCTTCGCTGTGCAGAAACTTTTCATTTTGATGTAGTCCCAATAGTTTATTTTTGCTTTTATTTCCCTTGCCTCAGGATACATCTAGAAAAATGTTGTTACGGCTGATGTCATAGACATCACTACTTGTGCTCTCTTCAAAGATTTTTATGGTTTCAGGTCTCATTTAGGTCTTTCATCCATTTTGAGTTTATTTTTCTGTGTGGTGTAAGAAATTGGTCCAGTTTCATTCTTCTGCATGTGGCTGTCCAGTTTTCCCAACAGCATTTGTTGAAGAGACTGTCTTTTTCCCTGTTGTATATCCATTCCTCCTTTGTCATAGATTAAATGACCATATAATTGTGGGTTTATTTCTGGGTATTCTATTCTATTCTATTCTATTCTATTCTATTCTATTCTATTCCATTCCATTCCATTCCATTCCATTCCATTCCATTCCATTCCATTCATCTATGTGGATATTTGAATGCCAGTAACATAACGTTTTAATTACTACCACTTTGTAATATAATTTGAAATCTGGAATTTGATACCTCCAGTTTTGTGATACTTCCTTTTTCTTTTCTTTTTTTTTAAGATTTAATTTAATTAATTTATTTACAGTGTGCATGCATGTGTGTGTGAGCAGGGGAGGGGCAAAGGGAGAGGGAGAGAGAATCTCAAGCAGGCTTCATCCTCAGTGTGGAACCTGATGTGGGGCTTGATCCCATGATCCTGAGATCATGACCCAAGCCAAAATCGAGAGTTGGATGCCCAACTGACTGAGCCACCCAGGTGCCCCAAGATTTTATTTCTAAGTAATCTCTACACCTATTGTGGGGCTGGAGCTTACAACCCCAAGATCAAGAGTCACGTGCTCTACTGACTGAGCCACCCAGGTGCCCCTTGCTTTTCTTTTTCAAGAGGGCTTTTGCTATGTGAGGTCTTTTGTGAATCCATACAAATTCTAGGATTGTTTATTCTAATTCTGTGAAAAATGCTGTAAGTATTTTGGTAGGGATTGCACTAAATATGTAGATTGCTTTAGGTAGTATAGACATTTTAACAATATTTGTTCTTCCAACCCATGAGTATGGAATGTCTTTACATTTCTTTGTGTCCTCTTTAATTTCTTTCATTTGTGTTTTATAGTTTTCAGAGTACAGGTCTTTCACCTCTTTGGTTAAGTTTATTCCTAGATATTTTATTGTTTTTGGTGCAATTGTACATGAAATTGTTTCCTTGATTTCACTTTCTGCTGCTTCATTATTAGTGTATAGGAACGCAACAGATTTCTGTACATTGATTTTGTATCCTGTGACTTGACTGAATTTTTTATCAGTTCTAGTAACTTTTTTTGGTGGAGTCTTTAGGGCTTTCTATATGGAGGATCATGTCATCTGCATATAGTGAGAATTTTACTCGGATATTTTTTATTTCTTTATGTTGTCTGATTGCCGTGGTTAGGGGTTCCAGTACTATGTTGAATAAAAGGATGAGAGTGGGCATCCCTGTCTTGTTACTTATCTTTAGGAAAAGCTCTCAGGTTGTCACTATTGAGTATAAAATTAGCTGTGGGTTTTTCATATATGGCCCTTATTACGTTGAGGTATGTTCCCTCTATACCTACTTTGTTAAGAGTTTTTAATCATGAATGGATATTGTACTTTGTCAGATGCTTTTTCTGCATCTGTTGAAATGATCATATATATTTTTTATCCTTTCTCTTGTTAATATGATGTGTCTCAATTGATTTGCAAATATTGAACCACCCTTACATCCCTGGAATGAATCTCACTTGATTATGGTGAATGATTTTTAAAAAATGTATTGTTTAATTCGGTTTGCTAGTATTTTGTTGAGGATTTTTGCATCCAGGTTCATCAGAGATACTGGCCTTTAGTGTCTTTATCTGGTTTTGGTATCAGGGTAATGCTGACCTTGTAGAATGAAATTTGAATTTCTTCCTTCTTTTTATTTATTTATTTGAGTACTTTGAGAAGAATAGGTATTAACTCTTTTTTAATTTTTGGTAGAATTCACCTGTGAAGCCATATGATTCTGGATTTTCTTTTCTTGGGAGTTTTTTTTTTTTTAATTACTGATTCCATTTCGTTGCTGGTAATTGGTCTATTCAAATGTCGTATTTGTTCCTGATTCAGTTTTGGAAGGTTATATGTTTCTCAGAATTTATCCATTTCTCTTAGGTTGTCCCATTTGATGGCATATAAATTTTCATAATGTTCTTGTCATCTTTTGTATTTTTGTGGCGTTGGTTATTTCTCCTCCGCTTCTGATTTTAGTGTTTTCTCTCGCTCTCCCTTTGTCATGAGTCTGGCTAAAGGTTTATCATTTTATTGACCTTTTCAAAGAACCAGCTCCTGGTTTCAGTGATCTGTTCTATTGCGGGTTTTTTTTTTAAGTCTCTAATTTATTTCTGCTCCAGTCTTTATTATTTCTGTCCTTCTGGTGACTTTGGGTTTTGTTTGTTCTTTTTTCTAGCTCTAGGTTGTCTGAGATTTTCTTGCTTCTTGAGGTAGGCCTGTACTGCTATAATCTTCCCTTTTGTTTATTTATTTTTATTTTTTATATTACTTTTTGAAATATTTTATTTGAGAGAGAGAGATAGCGAGAGAGAGCATGAGCAGGGAGGAGAGGGAGAGGCAGACTCCCTGCTGAGCAAGGAGCCTGACGTGGGGCTCGATCCCAAGACCCTGGTGGTGTGACCTGAGCAGAAGGTGGATGCTTAACTGACTGAGCCACCCAGGCGCCCCTATTCTTCCCTTTTAGAACAGCTTTTGCTGCATTCCAAGGATTTTAGACCATTGTGTTTTTATTCTCATTTGTCTCCTTGTATTTTTTAATTTCCTTTTTGATGTCTCGGTTGACCCATGCAACGTCGAATAGCGTGTTGTTTAACCTCCATGTATTTGTGTTCTTTCCAGGTTTTTTTCTTGCGGTTGATTTCTGGTTCCATAGTGTTATGGTTGGAAAAGATGCATGATGTAACTTCAGTCTTTTGGAATTTGTTGAGACTTGTTTTGTGGCCCAATACGTGATCTATTCTGAAACATGTTCCATGTGCCCTTGCAAAGAATGTGTATTTTGCTGTTTTTGGATGGAATGTTCTGAATATATCTGTTAGATCCATCTGGTCCAATGTGTCATTCAAAGCCACCCTTTCCTTGCTGATTTTCTATCAGGATGATTTGTCCATTGATGTAGGTGGGGTGGTAAAGTCCCTTACTGTTATTATTGTCTTACTATCGAGTTCTTCCTTAATGTCTGCTGGTAATTACTTTTGGGTGCTCCCATGTTGGGTGCATACGTATTTACAACTTGGTACATCTTCCCGTTGGATTGTGCCCTTTATGATTATGTAGTGTCTTTCTTTGTCTCTTGTTAAATCTTTGTTTTACAGTCTATTTTGTCTGATATAAGTATTGCTACCCCAGCTTTCTTTTTTCTTCCATTTGCAGGATAAGTGCTTTTTCATTCCTTCACTGCAATCTGTATGTGTTTAGGTCTCAAGTGAGTCTTTTGGAGGCAGCATATATGTCAGTCCTGCTTCTTTCCATTCTGATATCCTATGTCTTTTCATTGGAGCATTTAGTCCATTTACATTCAAAGTAATTATTGATGGGTATGTCCTTACTGCCATTTTCTTACTTGTTTTGTGGTTGTTTTCACAGTTCTTCTCTGTTCTTTTCTTGTGGTCCTCTCTTCCCTTGTGGTATGATGGCTTTCCTTAGTGATGTACTTGGATTTCTCCTCCTTTATTTTTTCTGTATCTCTGATAGGTTTTTGATTTGTGGTTACCGTTAGGTTTGTATATAACAACCTGTTCTTGTAGCGGCTTATGTTAAGTTGGTGATCACTTAAGTTCGAACCCATTCTAAAAGTGCTTAATTTTTACTCTCTCTTGCTACATTTTGTGTATATTAATGTAGGAAAGACAATGTTAGGGTTTGAAGCCGATGGCCAAGAAAGAATTCTTAAGACGTCTTTTGTGCAAAAAGGTGATTTTTATTAAAGCAGCGGGAACAGGACCCGTGGGCAGAAAGGGCTGCACCGGGGTCGTGATGAATGGCCGGTTATATACTTGCAAGTTGGGAGGGGGTTAGGGATAGCGTAGGTCTCTAAGGAATTTTGGAAGCAAGGTTTCCAGGACCTTGAGAGGGCTAGCTGTTGTTGGGAAAAGGTCATTTATTACCGTCTAATAAAACCTTAGTCATGAGACCCTTCAGATGTATATCGGTGGGCCATATGCTTGGGGGATGATGGCCAACACGTATCTTGGGAGAGTTTAGAGATAAAGAAAGTTTCCAAAGGAATTTTTATACGTTAAAATGGACTTACAGGATCCTGGTGGTGGTGGCGGTGGGGGTGCTCAGGCTAGGATTGCCTTTTGCCCTTAGAAAAGTATTAACATTGAGGCAGTTGAGTCCCTGGAGGAATGTCACTCTGCCTGTTTCAAGGACTTGTCAATGGGCTGTAGGTAGTAAGGAAATTTAATAATTTTTCTTCTGCCTTTGTTTCCCACGTCATATATGATGTCGTATTTACATCCTTTTAGTTTGTGAATCCCTTGACTAATTTTTATAGATATAATTAATTTTACTGCTTTGGTGTGTTAATCTATGTACTGGTTTTATGTGATTAACTTGCTACTTTTATTATGTTTGTATTTACCTGTGAGATTTTTTCCTTTCCTAATTTTCTTACTCATCCTTATGGTCTTTTCTTTCCACTCAGAGGATTTTGTTGATTGATTGATTGATTGATCCTATTTATAGATTTATTTATTTATAGATTTTATTAATTTATTAGAGAGAGAGAGAGAGAGTGAGGGAGTGAGAGCCCGAGCAGAGTGGGGGCAGAGGGAGAGGGAGAAGCAGATTCTCTGCTGAGCAGGGAGCCCGATGCAGGGCTCTATCCCAGGACCCTGGGATCATGACCTGAGCTGAAGGTAGATGCTTAACTGACTGAGCCACCCAGACACCCCTCAGAGGATTCTCTTTAACATTTCTTGTAAGGCTGGCTTAGTGCTGATGAAGTTCTTTAACTTTTGTTTGGGAAACTCTTTATCTCTCCTATTCTGAATGATAACCTTGCTGGATAGAGTATTGCCGATTACAGGTTTTTTCCTTCCAGTAATTTGAGTAAATCATGCCACTTTCTTGTGGCCTGCAGAGTTTCTGCTGAAAAATCAGCTGACATCCTTGTGAGGGTTTCCTAGTATACAACTGTTTTCTTTGTTTTGTTGCTTTAAACATTCTCTATCACTACTTTTTTGCCATTTTAATTATTATGTGTCTTGCTGTGGACCTCCTCGGGTTTATCTTGTTGGCCCCCCCCCTCCTGGATCTGGATGTCTGTTTTTTTTTTTCTCCAGATTAGGGGAGTTTTCAGCTGTTGTTTCTTCAAATACATGTTCTGCCCCCTTTTCTCGCTCTCCTCCTTT
This sequence comes from Ursus maritimus, assembly GCF_017311325.1. Lineage (NCBI taxonomy): Eukaryota > Metazoa > Chordata > Mammalia > Carnivora > Ursidae > Ursus > Ursus maritimus. The sequence goes on along the minus strand of NW_024423319.1, from coordinate 88,898,070 downwards.
TGAGGTCCATATAATGTGCATGTTGTTATGCTTGATGATGTCGCTGACATCATCTAGTCTCATTGTTTATTGTTTTTTATTTTTGCTCTTCAGCTCGGTTGCTTTCCATCACTCTGTCCTCCAGGTCGCTGATCCGTCTTCTGCCTCCTCTAATCCACTATTAATTCCCTCTAGTGTATTTTAAATTTTAGTTATTGAGTTCTTCATCTCTGGTTCTTTTTTTCTGTTTTCTATCTCTTTGTTGAGGGCCTCACTGAGATCCTCCACTCTTTTCTCAAGTCCCGTGAGTATCTTTATGACCATTTCTTTGAATTCTTTATCAGGCATGCTGCTTATGTCTGTTTCATTTGGCCCTTTGGTTGTGGTTTTGTCCTGTTCTTTTATTGGGGACATATTCTTCTGTCTCCTCCTTTTGTCTAACTCTCAGCGTCTGTCTCTATGTGTTAGGAAAGTCAGCTACATCTCTTGCTCTTGAAAGTAGTGGCCTTATGAAGAAGAGGTTGTATAGTGGCCTGCAGGGCAATGTTTTCTGTTCACCAGAACCAGGCACTTCAGGGGTGTCTCTTATGTACGTTGCATGCGCCCTGCTGTTGTGGCTGAGCCACTTATGCCTTCAGTGTGGTCGGTGGTAGTGGTGCTCTCTGCCGATTGTGGGCAGGGTTTGGTCCATGTGGTGTTAGCGGGCCAGCCTGGGGCTTGAGCTGGGTTAGAGTGGGTACATGCCTTCAGTCTATGTGCCGGAACTGCAGTCACGCTGACCTGCAGGGCGCCTTCCCTGCATTGTCCCCTGAGAGGGACCCTGGTCACTGTCAGGGGCTGCTTGTAGGATGAGAGGTGACAGGAGCCACTCTGGAGGGACTCTTGGTGGGGTGGGGTTGGGTGGGGGCAAGCGTGCAAGAGAACGCAGGGAGGGTACGGAGAGCGTGCGGTGTTAGCAGGACAGGTGGGGAGCATTTGCACTGCTTCCTGCAGGAGTCCAGCTCCTGAGGCCTGGGGGAGGGGAGAGAAATGGCACCCGCCAGCTCTCTTGTTCTTGGAGAAGTCTCCTAGAGGTCCCTGCCTCTCCGTGCACCATCCGCGATCAGCAAATCAGTCTTCTCGAATACCTCAGGCGTTTTGCACCCTGATGCTTCTGCGCTGTCTCTTTAAGGATGGGGACTCGGTTTCCTCTCACCACCCCCCCTGGTTTGAAAGCCAAATGCAGTGGGGATCTGCCCTCCCATGGTGGGTATCCATCTATTTACCAATTTTTCTCCTCACGTGCCTAGCTATTTTTTGTCGTCAGACGCTGTATGTGCTAATTTGTAAGAATACTCGAGGCCGAGGATGATAACTTCATCTAGAGATGATGGACATTTTCTTGGGCAAGGCGCACGGGCACAAGCAGTGTGGGATCCCCTCAGTCAGATGTCCGGGCTTGGGAAGTTTGGAAGCTGCGCAGTCAGTGTGAGCATCTGGGAGGGGTTCACACTTACTCCAAGGAGGCACACTTTCAGGGGCCCCTCCAAAAGTGAGGGGAGTTCACTAGCCCCTCCACGCCTCCCCCAGACATGCCCTGAC
>NW_024423319.1:88890896-88896500 GCF_017311325.1 Ursus maritimus | reverse complement strand
TCCCCCCCCCCCCCGCCCCCGGAAGCTGTCACAAGTGCTACTTGGCCTCTTGGCCTGTTCCTCTGGAGTGGACAAATGTCTCCAGAGGAAAAGTGCCCCTAAATGCTCACTCCGTTGGGGGTCTGTTTTCTCCCAAATCCTGGCCCCCTAATTCTGCATTATTTTGCTAGTTTGCTAAAATCTCCAAACAGATACATTTTAAGTATTTCAATCAGCTATTTTAGTTGTCTTAAGCATGGGGGTTGGTGCAGATTACGTAGTCTGCTATTAGTGGAATATGGAATCCCTTACTAAGATTTTACTTTGTGTTTTTCCTGATTATTTGTGAGTTTCAAGAAAAGCCATTCAGATTTTATCTTCTGTGGATTGCCGGTTCATATCTTTGCGCATTTATTCCCTTTTAGAAGTGATTTTTTAGAAGTTCCTTATAAATTATGGATGCTAATTTTTTGACAGTTATATGTGCCAGACATCGTTTCCAGGTTTGAAGCTTATCTTTTTAGGTTGTTTATGATAATGTCTTCTGTAGGCAGACGTTTTAGTTTTTAATTTAAATTCATTCAACTTCATCAATCCTTTTCTTTCATGGTTAAGACATTTTGAGTTTTAAGAAATCCTTCCTTAACCTGAGGTCCTAAAATACTTTATTACATACACACATATGTCTAAAATATTATACATATTTATATATAGTATATTTTATTTTAAAATGATTTTATTATTTTAGAGAGTGCGTGTGTGCACACGATCACGAGTACGGGAGGAGGGGCAGAGGGGGAGGGAACAGGTGGGAGAGGGACGCAGAGCCTCACACAGGGCTCAATCCCTGGACCCTGAGATCATGACCTGAGCCGAAATCAAGAATCTGATACTTAACCGACTGAGCCAGCCAAGCGCCCCAATATAGTATTATAGTTTAAAGATTTGCTTCCCACAGGTCATTTCGCCATCAAACATGTTGTTCATGTATGACGAGATAGGGAGTCTAACTTAAATTTTGCCACATGGATAATTGAGTAGAATAGTCTGTGATTTCACCACTCCATCGAAGTCCTGTCTTGGTCATACTCAAATTTTTTACATACTTGTGGATCTGAGATCTCTGTTTCATTCCTTGTGTCTGTCTGTCTGTCTGTCTCTGCACACTGCCATTATTATTTCAGGTAAGCTCTCTAATATGCTTTACTTTCTGGTCGGGCAACTCTCTGCTTAAGATGTTTATTCTTTGCAGCCTGCTACGACTCTTCCGTTGTAGTTTGTTTCAGACAGATGACCCATGTCGCCCAGTGAGCTGGAGCCGGTGGCTTGAGCGCTCAGGCAGGAATCCAAAGTGCTTATTAGGGGAATGAATTATGCTTGGTGAATTTCGTGCCCTGCTATGAGGTGTCCTTTGACTGGGTGCTGCCTCTTTCCCCCCTCTTTGCTGCTACGTGACCCTCCCCGTCCAGGTGTGCCTGTCGGCTGGAGAAGGCCGCCTTTAGGAATCAGGGCCTGACGGTGGCCACCAGGGCCCAGGCAGAGGGTGAGTGTGGGTTTGGAGGGCTGCTGGCGTCAGACCCCAGTGCTTGCTAGCCTTCGGCCGCTGCCCGGCCGTGTCCCCTGATGGGGGCCCAGCAGGCAGCCATCTGTAAAATGCTCAGCTCTGGCTCAGTTGATTCACTTTAAAACCTGTAAATAGATTCCAACTACCCGAGCTTCACTCGAGCCACGAGAGCTGTAATCCTTACGCGGGCCGTCGTGTACACGTGGTGAAAACCATGGAACGCTAGTCTGTATTCCACCAAGATGGCGGAGGAGCCCCAGGAGTATGTCGTAGGCGTCGGTGGAGTGAGGGTCCGGAAGGCTCACGTGCAGGGCTTTCAGGCAGGAAGGAGGTGGCCAAGGAGGTTTCCGGCGGTTGCGTGCTCTCCTCGCTTAATGTTGCGAGCAGCCTGCCAGATGGGCGTGCTTCCCCATACTTTACCCACGGGAAAAACTCCGCGCAGGGGTGGGGGTGCGGTGCGGGAGGAGCACCGTGTGTAGACATGGCGCCTGAGTCATGGGGTTGTCCCCGGCACGTTGCCCCAGACATCCCCAGAGCTAAGGGAGCAAGGGAATGAGTGTGAGAGACGTTAAGAAATTATCCATCAAGTAAAATCGTAAAATAAAGAAAAATTCACTTATTGTCCTGCCTTCATCGTCCCACCGGTGTTTGGTGATATTTCTTTGCGATGAAGAGCTCTCAGACGCCTGAGGAAGGGGGCTGTACGGTAAGGTGGTCAAAGCACTCAGTGCTTGGAACAGCAGAGTAACCACTCAGTAAATGTCACCGATTGCCTTTATTAGATTCTTTTATGAAAACTGGTACAGAGAAATGTAATAGTTTGAAAAAGATCTAATTTATACGGGTCTTGGTAAATGTCACTACATTATTTGCAGTGCTGGGAGCAATGGCTGGAAATGCTAGTTTCATCAACACACACACTAGCTTCGGGTATTGTATTTTTTAAATCTGATAGGTAAATATAACCTCTTTTGTTTTTAAGTAGTTAAGCACGCATTTAACATCTCAAGAGTTAAAAGATTTTTTAACTTGTATTCAGTTGATCATTGAGATATTTTTCAATGTTTGCTTTTTTTTTCAATTACAGATTTTATTTATTTTACGGGTGCCTGGGTGGCTCAGTCAGTTAAATGTCTGCGTTTGGCTCAGGTCATGATCCTGGGGTCCTGGGACTGAACCCCATGTCAGGCTCCCTGCTCAGCAGGGAATCTGCTTCTCCCTCTCCTTCTGCCCCCACTGATCATGCACTTTCTCTCTCAAATATATAAAATCTTAAAAAAATTAAAAAGATTTTATTTATTTTGGGGAGAGAGAGAGAGCTCACGAGCAGGGAGGGCAGAAGGAGAGGGAGAGAGAATCTCAAGCAGACTCCACACCGAGTGCAGAGCCCGACTCAGGTCTTGATCCCACAACCCTGAGATCATGACCAGAGCTGAAACCAGGAGTTGGTCACTCAACTGACTGTCACCCCGGCCCCCCAGTGTTTTTTTTTTTTTTAATAGTTTTACCTACTGTTGGTTAAGTGTTCATGTCCTTTGTTATATACTGGGATGTTAGTATTTTTAACCAGTTTGTTGTATAATGAACTTACTTAAACTCTTTGTATGTCCTGTTTATTACAAAATGTCTTTCTGAGTTTGTGGTCTACAACTTTTTCATATAAAAATGTATGTTTTATTTTTTTTATTTTTCATTTTTTAAAGATTTTATTTATTTATTCGACAGAGATAGAGACAGCCAGTGAGAGAGGGAACACAGGCAGGGGGAGTGGGAGAGGAAGAAGCAGGCTCATAGCAGAGGAGCCTGATGTGGGACTCGATCCCATAATGCCGGGATCACGCCCTGAGCCGAAGGCAGACGCTTAACCGCTGTGCCACCCAGGCGCCCCTAAAAATGTATGTTTTAATGAGATCAAATCTTTTATTTGCTTTGTGACTTCTTTCTCTTGTATAAACATAAAAAGTTACTCTCTTCTAGAGTTTTACTGATTACTTCTGTTATTTTCATTTCCTGTCATTTCATTTTTATGTTGAGCTCTTTGAAACTCATTTTGGTGTGTGATGTCTTAGTTGTCTTAGCCTTAGAATAGATTAAAATCTGGAAGGGCTACTCACCCTTCATTTACTCTTGTTTCCTTAGTATTTCCTTTGATTAAAATTACAATAAAAAGTCACTCTTCTTCTCAATGAATAATCATTTTGTAAAGGTCAAAAAATGATTGGATTTTGATTTGGTGTTATATTAAACTTACACATTAATTTGGAAAAACCTGATGACATTGAAATATTTAGTTCTTCCATCCAAGAATATTTTTCTTGGGGGCGCCTGGGTAGCGCAGTCGTTAAAGCGTCTGCCTTCGGCTCAGGGCGTGATCCTGGCATTCCGGGATCGAGTCCCACATCAGGCTCCTCCGCTGGGAGCCTGCTTCTTCCTCTCCCACTCCCCCTGCTTGTGTTCCCTCTCTCGCTGGCTGTCTCTGTCAAATAAATAAATAAATCTTTAAAAAAAAAAAAGAATATTTTTCTTTGTTTATTCAAGTCTTTTACATTCTCAGTGCAGCCTTTTTATTTTTTTATTTTTATTTTTTTAAGAGAGCGGGATTGAGGGAGTGGAGGGGCAGAAGGAGAGAGAGAGAGAGAGAGAGAGAATCTCAGACTACCCCCTTAGCACGGAGCCCGGCATGGTGCTTGATCTCCCGACCCTGAGATCATGACCTGAGCCGAAATCAAGAATCGGGTACTTTTTTTCCTCAGTGCAGCTTTGTTTTATTTTCATATACATCCCATGTATTGTTGCAATTGAGAATGGCATCCTTTTACCATTTGTGTTTTCTTGCTTTTTTTTTTTTTTAAGATTTTATTTATTTATTTGAGAGAGAGTGAAAGCAAGAGAGATCACAGTGGCAGAGGGAGAAGCAGACTCCCCGCTGAGCAGGAGCCTGATGCGGGGCTCGATCACAGGACCCCGGGATCATGACCCGAGCTGAAGGCAGACGCTTAACCGACTGAGCCACCCAGACGTCCCTACCATTAGCGTTTTCTGACTTTGTCCCTGCTGCGTGAGACTACTACTGAGTTCTCTGTCTCTGTATTTGTTCTTTATTAACTTGAATGGATGGCCACTTGTCCTCTTTGTCATTTCAAGGTCTACGATGATGTTATTAGCAAATATGGCCACTTTTGTCTCCTCTTTTCCTCCGTTTCTACTTCTTTGTTCTGAGCAGTGCTTTGGAAGCACTTACATAGTCACGGAGGCAGGAGGACCTACGACATGAGCGGGGGAGCAGCGTGTGGAGTATGACCCCTCACTGCGTTGAAAGGCACAGATACAAGTACGCGTACGTATTGTCGTATGACAGGGACACACGGAAGGGTTAGCGCCGGTTGTCTCTGAGCGGCAGGATCTTGTGGCGTGTCTCCTGCTGGTTGATCCGTATTTTCTAATCGTTCTCTGCGGAGCGTGTGCCGTTTAGGTGATGTGAACGCTGATGGCAATTTTAAGGCCTTTATTGTGTCACTTGTAGGCAGACTGTGTTGCTTGTGGGTTGCAACAGCTATGCTTTATCTGCCAAGGCTACTTTCGGTCTTATTTTTAAGGGCTTTTGGTTTTAAAGTAGAAGCGGGTGTTGAATTTTGTCCGATGTCTTTCTGGCAGCTGTGAAATGATCATACGGGTTTTCACGTTTCTTTTCGTAAGCACGGTGGAGCTTATGTACAGTACAGGGCACAGATCATAGGTGCTCAGTTTGCTGTGTTTTGACGATTGTATATACCCCTGTAACCACCACCCCAAAGAAGAAATAGAACATTTCCATCACCCCAGAAGGTTCTAGGGGAAGTTGTGTGGTAAGCTGTTGATTTGTGTGGCTGAGCCTTTACCACCAGCATCGTGCACGGTCTCGATTTCCCTGTCTCTGGCCTTAGTTTCACATCTCGAGGGCGAGGGCCTGGAGCCACCTGGGAGGCCCCAGCAGGCGCTCCCCCCTCAAGCCATTCACTGGCCGCTCTGGTGGCAGAAGGGAGCAGACTCTCTGCACAGCCATTAGCCATGGGGGGGGGGGG
>NW_024423319.1:88887410-88890886 GCF_017311325.1 Ursus maritimus | reverse complement strand
TGGCGTTGGGGGGGGGGGGGTTTGGATAAAGTGGCCCCGGAAACGGGAAGAGGGCAAATGGCAGGAGCTGGAAGCTTTTCGTGATCAAACCCAAGGATACGTCTGTGGCCAAACTGTTCCTGGGCGCCCCTCCCTGAAAGGTTAAGATGGGGTGTGGAAAGCAGGTGCACACTGCGGGTGTAGGAGCCCCCCACTGCCCTGAGCATGGGATTTCGTCTGCAGGCCCGTGCCTTGGGTGCTCATTCTTCGAGAAAGAAAGTCCCATGCCACCTTTTGGAACATTCTCTCCTGGAGCAGCCCTCGCCCGTGCCTGGGTTGCTGGCTTGTACTACTACACTGTCCTTCAGGGGGCTTGCTACCCTCAGGCTGTTCAAGGTCACTTCAAGGCCACCGTCTACTACCCTGCATCGGGTTCGGTCGCATTGTTTTTGCACCCCCCCCCCCCCCGCTGCAGTCGTTCATGGAATGATGCCTGGTGTCACTTATTCTGCTTATCATATTACAGTAAACTGGGGAAAACACAGAAATACGTGTTTCTGTTCATTTCTGTCGGCTAAATATTGACACGTTTGATGTGTTTTCAGTGCCACGAAGTACAGAAAATCAGCTTAGTGCTCGTGTTAGGCTTTTGGTCCTCTGTGCGTCGAGCTGAGCCGTCTGAAGAAAGGTGACTGGGGATTTCCCTGAATCGAAAGGCCAGGGGCTCAACCTCTTGTATCTGACTGTGATCTAGATTCTTCGATCTGTTTCTTTGGTAGGGGAACGTTTTCTTGAGAAAAGCAGTCATTGCTAGTTTACGTTTCTTTGACACGAGCCACGCGAGCACATTCGGCCCAGGCTGTTTCTGGAGGGGTGCGTGTTTGGACACAGCAAGTGTGGCTGTCCGAAGCCACCAGGGTTCTGCGCTGGGGCAGAGCCTGGGGAAAGGAGGGTGGAGAGTAGGTCACTGAGACACGCGAGGGGCCGTATCCCAGACTCCAGCCCGAGACCCAAGCAAAGCGGCCCACACCAAGGGCAGCAGGCTTCCTCCTGAGGCTTTCAAGGCAGACCTCCAAACAAGAGACGTGCTTTCCATGCTGGGCGCCTACGCCGCCCCGATCCATTTAGACTTCTATTTCTGGGAGCTGTCACACTTGGATTTTTTTTTTCCTCTTTTTTTAAACCCGAAGCTATTTTAAATCGGCACCCAAGTGCGAGCAAGTAAAGTTGAACTGCTCTCAGGATGCAGTCTGTGCCCGCTGTGCTGAAGACCGTGACCGCCAGGGTGAACCCCGAGCCAGGGATGTGCTCCGCCGAGAGAGGGGGGAGGTTGCTCTCTGCCCCCCCCGTCCCCTCCCCCATCCCCCCCACCCAAGATGTCCCCTTCTGCGGCGCATTTGTGGGAAGGTCTGTGAGGCTGAAGCCTGGAGAGGAACTCCTTGTCCCTCTAATCCTCCTGTGGTCTGCCCCCCCTCCCCCCCAGCTGTGTGGCCTGCGATCTGAGGAGACAAGTGCCTTTTCGTGTTTTATACATTTTATTCATACATTTCTCCAACTTTGAAATGACAAAAGCCCAATTCTATGGTTTCCCATTACACAGCATCCTACAGGTATGTATATTCTACAAAGAATACTATGGAGTTTCTCTTCCTCCCCTGTCACACAAGAGATAACCGATGAGGGTTCCATCGAGCTGTACTGTAACTGGCAGCGCGCCAGCGGTCTCTGGTGGCTCCGGCGACAGGGCAGAGGGATCAGGGCGGGAGGGCGTGTGCTAAGGCATGTAAATAGATACACACAGAAAGAAAAGCGGGACATTTACAGAGAATCCGAACCTTTCCGATCCCCTCACCTCCTGGGTGTTGAAGGACCCCTCCTGCACGAATGCTCTTGTGCGCTAAGGCTTTGCTGTACCCTGCAAATACTTACAACCGGAAATGGTGAAATATACAACAACTGTTAACATCGCTCTCTTTTTATCACTGAGACAATACTTCAAAACCTTTTATAAAAAGGCAATTATACATACAGAAAAAAGAACACGTTGGCAAAACTTTATGCAGAACAACCCCAGAACTGAGTTTGAAGGGCGACACACCCGCACTGATATTGAACACGGTGCCGCGGCCTCGGCACGTGAGGGTGGCGTGGCCCCCGCGTGGGTCAGGCCACTGGCTCTCCCCTCTCCCTCCCCCCCTGCCCCCCGCCCGCCCAGGCGTCATTCCAGGACACAGCTGAGACTGGAAGTCCGTTCCCCCAGTTCTTGGTCTCTTCAAAATGAAAACGATAGGCGGGGCCACCCACTGAGGAGGAGCGCCCCTTTCTGCTCCCAGGCGGAACTCCCTGCGCCCTGAGCCGGTCAGCCCCAGGCCTGTCTGGCATGGGGGCACGTTGCCTTGGCCGCGGGCCCGAGAGGAGGGACCGCACCCCGGCTCTCCGAGCACACCTCGGTACGGAGTTGTGCTTGGGGCCAGAAACGAGGACTCCGGTGTGGTGACAAACGTCACTTTCCATTTTCTTTTGCTCAGTCCATTTGCACAGGTTCAAGAGAGTTGATGGAGGGTCAGGTGAGAGGTGGGGGGGCACTCTGGATTTTCTCTGCCTCCGAAGGGCTAAGACTGGCGGGGCCTGTCCTAGAGATGGCGGGGCCGTCCCCCCCACCCCCTGCGGGCTGGGTCTGCCCACCTTCCGCGGCCCGAGAGCGGCAGAGAAAGGAGCGGATGAAAGGGGTGGGGACCAGCGAACATGCCCTTGGTCGGCCTGCCTCCCGCTCCCTGGACGCGCTTCCCCCACGAAGCCCGAGGACCCGAGGCTTCCGAGAACTCCACGTTTAAGGCAAAGCGATGAGGGAGCGGCGGCCAAGCCAATGGAGCAGTAGACGCCGGATGGGCACCGTCCCTTAACCGCAGACGGCAAATGGAGAGGAAAACCTTACTTCTGAAGGGGTAAGAAAAGGAAGCGTTCTACCAACTGAAACGATGCGCGAGGGAAGCTCGTAGCCCTTCTGCAAGCTGCATCAAGGAGCAGAAGCCTTTCCAAGAGGAGAATTAGAGGCGCGGGCAAGAGAAAGGTGCTCAGGGACCTTTAGACAGGCCGTAATCAGCCTCCGCATCTTCAGCCCTTGTGAAGAGGATGGAATTGGGAAGCTGTGTTCAGTTCTGGAAAAACAAACTGCCCCCAACACACACGTCTGTTTAATGATAGGAAGCGAGGAGGAGGAGGAGGGTGGGGGCCCGTAAGCGGCTCCTTTTGGAATGCTGATTGCCAGGGGCCTTCCCTTTCCAAGGGGGGCTGCGTGGGAGGTGTTATAAATAGAACTCATTAATGAGAAAATCCTCTTGCTAGCGTTGGCAGCACGTTCTCTTAGTCCCAAGAGATGGACCTGGAATGAACAAAAGGACAGCACATCGGTGGGAGATGGGAGTTTGCTTTCTGGCTCCCTGTCCCTAAGGGGCAGCGTCCACTCTGGGCATCGCCGCTGTCCGTTCCCCCCCCCC
>NW_024423319.1:88880318-88887400 GCF_017311325.1 Ursus maritimus | reverse complement strand
CCCCCCCCCCGCCAGGGTGGCTCCACTAAACTTTTTCAAGGAATGAACTCGAAGCCTTAATGAACAGGTAACTACGAGTGCTTTGAAAAGCAACGAGAACTCTCCTCTGCAGTAATGAGACCAGAAGCTTTCACAAGATCACGGGGCCATCGAGGCCACAGCCAGCCGGCTGCCCCGGCGGCGACATGGGGCTGGATGCGGGGAAGAGATGCACCCGCTGGGTCCTTCGTGCAGGGCGGGCTCTTGAGGTCACCTGCCACCAGCAGGATGGGCTCAGAAGAGGCCTTCTGAATGCAAATAGCAAGAAGTAGGTCACCCATTTCTTTTCTTCTCTGAGCAAATATTTTAAACCGCTTCATCTGACAGGAGATACATTTAATTGCGTTTTAAAAAGCTACCATATTATCTTGACACTGGGAAAACGTCCAGATGAATTGAATTGAGTGACATTTTCTTTTTAGTGTTAAAATGGAATACGCTGCACGTACCTTATTAAAGAAAATCAGGACACTTCTCCTTAACCAATGATTCCGCATATTAAAAACACCCCGTTTTGGCTGTGGGGGGTGGGGCTGGGTGGGAACCCTCCGGAATATGGCTCAATTGACCAGTGATAAGATTTAATAATTGTAATCATTTGCTCTGGTCTTTAAAATGGGGGGGGGGATGGTTCTGCTGATGGAACGGAAGCAGTGAAGAAGCTTTTTAGTACTTTCTCTGGCTGCTTAGTGGATGATTGTAATGTAGCAACGGCAGTTTTGTACGGAAATGACTCTGAATTTAAGTATTTCCTGGTGGGTCATAAAGACATTGCTTTCGAGAAGGGCCTGTGCGAGTGGAGCGGATGACCTCTTTGAGAAGTTTGGCCAGAGTGAGCTCTGGGTGCAGGGGTTTTGCCATCCGCACAGCGGCAAGAGCAGCGCCTGCCCGGGCGCCTCCGATCGAGGAGAGGACGAGCGCTAAGTGCTTCTCAATCCTGGGGCCGCAGACTTTGAAACTGGCGTTGCTTTGCTCTCTGCTTCGCCCAGCTCTGTCAGCGTGGCTTCAGAGAGATGTGGCCTCCGAGGGCCTGAGAGGGGCTGTGGGCGTTTCTAGCAGAGGGAGGGAGCTGGCGTTCCCCGTGTGTTAGCTGTATTTTTCTTTGTGCTTCATTGGAAGAGAGGTAGAGCGGGCACTTTCACACCGAGAAGAGCCCGGATTGTGGCCAGTACCATCACGGGAATGACTGCCTGGCCTTGGTGTTGGTTAGATTTGAACCAATCCTAGCACAGCTCCAGACAACCCTTGGGGTTGCCCTTCTCCATCCAGGGTGTCTCTGGCTTGGCGTTTGGTCCCCCTGCTGTGGGGCCTCAACAGAAGCCGGGCACTCAACACCTGCTAAGTTGCAAACTCATCCGTCACTGACAAGGGACAACATCAGAGAGGGGGAAAAAAACCACCGTTTAAGAAGGGCTGGTGAGACAGGAGGGGGACACCTGACAAGGTCTACAACTGCCTTCTGTGCGCGGTCCTTCAAGACAATGCGCCCCGCGCACCCTGCCAAGGCACAAAGCGATGAGGCCATCTAACCGACAAGAAGCGACCAGGATGGTATTTTCTCAAGGATCCCAGGTTACCAGAACCACTTCACACCCTGACACTCTCCTGAAGAATCTTCCACTGACCTCTGGCCAAGAGTCGGAAAACCCCAGCCTGCATCTCCTGGGTTGGAAGAATGGGACCTCGTGGAACGACGATGAGATGGTTAATGTCTCTAAACAAGGACAGATGATTCGCCTGTGCCAAGGGAGACAGCAAGAGGAAGGAGCAACCACAGATGGCCTCCAGCACACGGGCGGCCCTCGGGCGCACTGCGCTCTGGGAGCCAGACGCCGTCCGAGCTGTGCTCCGGCAGAGAACGGTGTTGTCCTGCCAACTGACGGTCACGCCTGGGCCTTCCGTGGTTCAGTGAGCATCTAACGAATTATAAAATCTAAAAGATCATCGGCTTGTAAACCTGAACAAATCTATAATGAAATGAAGGACCCAAAGGCATTTAATTATTGAACACATAAAAGGAAGTATATTTAAAAAAAAATTGGTCAAACTGTCCTGTTATCATTTTAAAGGAATTTACAGGGCTGTTATAGATTATTCTTTTGGAATAATTCAGTTTATAGCAAATGCCTAAACTGGTTTCTTCATTGCACAGTATATTCTCTTAAAATGGGTGCTTTAAAACAATTACATACATATTAAAAATCCTCATTTCTTTGCTTAATTAAAACGTTAATACTCTCAGACAACACAGATCTGAAATGGTGAAACCAGCAACTCCCCCTCCCACCTTACAACAAATTAAATTGAGACAAAATTACAAACACATTTCACTACATGATTATTATTAATAAAAATCAGTTTTCTTTTATAAAGTTGCCCGAAATGCAAGGGATGTGCATAGGTTTACAACTTAGTCATAATAGCATTTTATTCTTATTCCCCTGGGTGTGCCCCGTGAACGGAATGTACTTTGCTGTAGATTACAGATTGTTTTGTCCAACACAGACACACCGACAGCATAAACGCTCGCGACTGTCCACATGCATTAAGAGTCAAGACCCAACTTCAAATCTCTAAAAGGTTTACAGGGTGCTTCAAAGAGACAGTATCACATTATCTGGATGTTACATAAAGGACTTAAAAAAAAATACTAGTCTAAAAAAAAAAAGAAAAAAGGCCTTTAAAAATTTATGACTGTTTTGTAATCACTAGACTGATTATTTCAAATAAATAAAGGAAAGAAAGAAAGATATTCCAATCCATAAAATCAGACTCTAAAAAGAATGTAGTGTTCCACCCCCAGTCAAGGTAACAGAATCATTGTTTATTAAAATAGATTATAGAAAGCAGCATCTATTTTGTGCAGTTTTTAGGGGCCTTGGAAATAAAAAGCTATGATTTCCAAAAATATAACATTCCAAAGGATTGAATAATACATACATTTAAAGATACATTTTATTAAAGTTTAGGAGAACTGATTAAAAAAGATACTGTCTCTTTAAATTAGTGTGTAATTGTTTTTCTCCTCCTATCTATTCGGACATGACAATAATTATAAATGGGAGGTCACACTACAACTAGGTAGTCTCTAGGGACCATGACCTGCTGACACAAGGCCGATAACAAAGAGGCTTTTCCACGGATGAGGTGGCTCCGGGGTGGGCGTCAGATACTGGGGAGAGGCTTAATAGACCCAGGAGACCGGGACCCACTGCGGGGCTGTGCACACGAGCTCAACGGCTTCCTCCAGGTGTCTGATTGTTTCATCAATTTCATTGTTGATAATTGTGAGATCGAAGTAGTGTGCGTATGTTCTCTGCAGGATATCGGACTCCTTCTGCAGGCGCTGGAGAGACTCATCCTGCAGAGTGAGGGGATGGAGGGCGGGGTGGGGGGGGGAGGAAGGGAGGAGCAAAGGAGACAGAAGTCAGCCGGATTCACTCTCTTCCCACATTTCGGCTCTTTCCAGGGGCAGACACGGTCAAGGCCAGACCTTGATGTGCTGCATCTGGCCACTGAGGCCAGGTCCGCTTCGTGACCGAGGTGACAACGGGCCCCAGGTTACCGAGGAACAGCCTGCAGCCCGCCGGCTCCCCCTGCAACAGGAGCTGCGTGCCGCCCCCCACCCCCAGGGCCAGAGAGACCAGGCCCTTGGGCACAGAGCGCCCGGCTCCCTGCAGCTCCGCCCTGCAGCTCCACCCGGAGCCCCGGTGCGTTTGCATCAAGAAGCCGCCGCCTCTGGCCAAATTAAGTTGTATTTTCCCCTTTTCTACTTCGAGATCCAAAGTGTTCCAGGAATTCAGTTACATCTAATGGGCCGCACTCAACAGCGGCGGATGCCAGAGGCAAAAGCTTTTTGGATGTTACAAATAATGGAAGAAATGAGGCCATTTCTCAGCGACCACGTCAGGCGGCCTAGGCCGGACGCAGGGCAGCGGGCAGGAGGACTGGGGGGGGGGGGACGCTGGCGAAGCAGCAGCTACTCAACTCTCGGGGGCCCTGCCTCCGGAAAGGGCCTTCCTCCGCTCGGCCGGCTTGCTGCGGATTTGGAGGGCGGCCCCGCGGGGCCCCTCGTTGGTCACACGAGTCTCACGTTAGTTCTTTCAAGCCTGGGATCCTTAAGGGCCACCCGAAAGTCGGCCTCTGGATCTTCGCGGGGCAGATACTGTTACACTGAACCTTCAGTGGACAAACTCAAACATGAGGCCAGAGAACTCAAAGTCAACCGCCCCCCTTCTCCCCCAGCACCAGGTGGGTGAGGGGTCGGGCCGGGTGTACAGGTCTAGAGCAATTCGTACCCGCTTATCTGATTCGCATCTCTCCCCCCAATTAGAGCGTCAGCTTGTCCTGTGTGCCCCGTCCTCGCTGTGCCCAGCACTGGGCGCTGCACCGTGTACACAGTAAGTGCTTACTAGGTGTTCCTTAAAAGAACAAGCACTTGGCTAATACGGGCCGGACAGGCTCTGAGGCGCGTTAAATCCATCATCCAGACGGAAGCTACGCTACTAGGACACGGAGGCGCGTGGTGCCCCAGGCGCGCCTTCGGAAAAACTAAAGGGTGCGGTGCCTTCGGGACCTGGGAGCCACGGTGAGGCCCGTCTCTGCGGCCCACCCGTTGTTTGGGAGAAACCCTTCCTGAGGAGCCCGTCTGTGGCTGCAGCTCCCTGGAGAGGGACCGAGAGTGAGGTCACCCGAGCCCACCGTGGCACCGTGCTGGGGGCGGACGGACAGCAGGGAGGCTGGGGGCTCCGTCTACTCTTTCGGGACGCTCTGGGAGGAGCGTCCTCGTGTTTTGTCGCCTTCTACCGGGATGTTAGGTGTGCTGGGACGTTGGCTGTTGGCGACTACCGCGCAGATGCGACCTCTGTTAATCGCCACCTTCGAAGGTCCTGTCACCACGCTTTCTGCTGGCGCCTAAGAAGCACAGTATTTTCACTGTGGCTTTACTTTGTGACAGACAACGCAAAAGCCCCATTTTGGGAGGCACTCGTTCGCCCGAGGCCAGGAGTGCGCCCTGCCGTCTGCGGAGGTGCGTTCCTGGCACGTCGCTGTCGGGCTAGGGGATCCACGGAGACACGGTCAGGCCTGCAGCAAGCGCTAGCACAGTTTACGATTCGCTGCGGGAGCCGGGCTGATGGAAACGCGCAAGGACATTTAGGGCTGACGGCCTCAGTTTTTAAAGGGAGCTCTCTTTCCAGGAACAGAAAGCTACCCTCTTAAGGCCCGTACGAGATGAAGCTCTATTTGTGGGGTTCCTCCTCGGCCACAGCCGGTCTGCTGGCTTGCCTCACGCACGCGCAGGGTTCAACTCTGGGAAACAAAATGCCTCTATTCTAACAGCAAGAGCTAGGCTTTATGGGAAGAGAGCGTCTACAGTCTAAATCTAGGAAAGAAAACGAGGCTGTATTTCATCACCTCCGAGCTGGTACTTACGGGCAATTTTCTGCACCATTTTGGCAGCTATGGAAAATTAGTAAAAGGGCAGGAGAATAGGCAAAAACAAAAACGAAGAAAGCAAAGATGATAATTCAAGAAAAATACATGGTACCCAAAGGAAAAGCGCCTTAGCACGATACGGGGCTTCGGGCCTGCTGGTGTGCTACCGAAGGCGGGGAGGCAGAGCTCACAGGGGGTACGCCTTTTGCAAACGGAAGGACACAGAAGAACGACTGAAGAGATGAGTAACCTGGGCGTGTAAAGACTGACTTCCTCACACGTACACAAGGCGCGATTCCCAAGCCCTGATTGTAGTGTCACTAGCTTCGGTGGGTTTCGGCAGGTGATCGCCGAACAGAGCCAAGAGCCCTCTGCGGGCGCGTGGGCCCAGCCCAAGCCACGGATAACCGCGCAGGAGTCTCCTCTTAAGGGGGAGCCTAGGGCAGCTGGACACTGCTGCACTTACCAGACACACCGGAACGCCCTGAGCGTCCGCCCTGCCACGAAGGCCCTCGGAGTCATCCGGGTGCTACAGGGTGACGCCAACGCTGGGGGGGCACCATCTCTGGGCCGCTGAGCTGGCCCAAGAGGGGACAGAGCTCGTTTCTGGGTTGAGTCATCTCCGGGGACCTGCGTGGGTCCCCCTCCAGAGGCGCCCTCGGGACCCTTGGGCCAGGTCCTGGCTTCCTTAGAGCTCTCTCCCGGCAAAGCAGGCCTGGGGGTGGCGCCTTTCCTACGGGGTGCCCGTCAGGAGGCAGCGGGCCTGGCCAGCCACCGCCCCCCCTCTGTCGGCGGACTGGCGGAGACGGGGCTCTGGGCCGGAGCGCCCACGGCCGTGGCCCCGGACCACGGGCTGCGCGAGCCTTACCTCGTTGAGACCCGGAGTGATGGTGGGCGCAGCGATGAAAACGACAAAAGGCGCGAACTCGGCGGTTCTCAGGACCTTCAGCGCCTGCGGACGAAGCACACGGGAGACTCAGACCAAGGGCCAACGGGTGTGGCTGTCACACGAGTCTGCACGAAATCCCACAGCTGGACAGGCCTGGGGCTCAAAATTTGGCAAGGCGGTCGCACGTTTACCAGCTGTCTCAGTAACTCCTCGGTCGCCTTTCCTTCCCAGGGATGGACAACAGCCACCAGCAAGTAACAGGCGACAAGCCGGACGTTTCTTCTGAATCTCCCGAATCAATCGGACTTTCTTTTCTTCAGAAAAGCCAACAGCGACTACACTGGTTCACGTTCATTTGAGCCTGGCTGTGAATGGTGGCCCGCCTCGGGAAGGGCGAGGAAATGCGCGCCGGGGTGCATGGGGCCAGCACACCCCGGCCACGGTCACTGCCAGGCTTTGATCCCACTCCCGATGCCTCCTGATGCACCCTGCCGAGAGTGCCCGGGGGCCGGGAGACCTGGTCCGGGGCTGGAGGCCGGAGCCCCTCTAGCAGCTCTGTGGCCCCAGGTAGCTGGGAGGCCCCCAGGAGGGGCCCTGCGTTCGACAGAGGGAGGGGGAGCTCTGAGGCAGGTTCGGTCACCTTCCCTGCATAATCACCTGGAGCAGCGCGAGCTCCCGGGCCACACAGACACATCGCCAAGCTGGCGCCACGCCCGAG
>NW_024423319.1:88879002-88880308 GCF_017311325.1 Ursus maritimus | reverse complement strand
TTCGGGACGCTCTGGGAGGAGCGTCCTCGTGTTTTGTCGCCTTCTACCGGGATGTTAGGTGTGCTGGGACGTTGGCTGTTGGCGACTACCGCGCAGATGCGACCTCTGTTAATCGCCACCTTCGAAGGTCCTGTCACCACGCTTTCTGCTGGCGCCTAAGAAGCACAGTATTTTCACTGTGGCTTTACTTTGTGACAGACAACGCAAAAGCCCCATTTTGGGAGGCACTCGTTCGCCCGAGGCCAGGAGTGCGCCCTGCCGTCTGCGGAGGTGCGTTCCTGGCACGTCGCTGTCGGGCTAGGGGATCCACGGAGACACGGTCAGGCCTGCAGCAAGCGCTAGCACAGTTTACGATTCGCTGCGGGAGCCGGGCTGATGGAAACGCGCAAGGACATTTAGGGCTGACGGCCTCAGTTTTTAAAGGGAGCTCTCTTTCCAGGAACAGAAAGCTACCCTCTTAAGGCCCGTACGAGATGAAGCTCTATTTGTGGGGTTCCTCCTCGGCCACAGCCGGTCTGCTGGCTTGCCTCACGCACGCGCAGGGTTCAACTCTGGGAAACAAAATGCCTCTATTCTAACAGCAAGAGCTAGGCTTTATGGGAAGAGAGCGTCTACAGTCTAAATCTAGGAAAGAAAACGAGGCTGTATTTCATCACCTCCGAGCTGGTACTTACGGGCAATTTTCTGCACCATTTTGGCAGCTATGGAAAATTAGTAAAAGGGCAGGAGAATAGGCAAAAACAAAAACGAAGAAAGCAAAGATGATAATTCAAGAAAAATACATGGTACCCAAAGGAAAAGCGCCTTAGCACGATACGGGGCTTCGGGCCTGCTGGTGTGCTACCGAAGGCGGGGAGGCAGAGCTCACAGGGGGTACGCCTTTTGCAAACGGAAGGACACAGAAGAACGACTGAAGAGATGAGTAACCTGGGCGTGTAAAGACTGACTTCCTCACACGTACACAAGGCGCGATTCCCAAGCCCTGATTGTAGTGTCACTAGCTTCGGTGGGTTTCGGCAGGTGATCGCCGAACAGAGCCAAGAGCCCTCTGCGGGCGCGTGGGCCCAGCCCAAGCCACGGATAACCGCGCAGGAGTCTCCTCTTAAGGGGGAGCCTAGGGCAGCTGGACACTGCTGCACTTACCAGACACACCGGAACGCCCTGAGCGTCCGCCCTGCCACGAAGGCCCTCGGAGTCATCCGGGTGCTACAGGGTGACGCCAACGCTGGGGGGGCACCATCTCTGGGCCGCTGAGCTGGCCCAAGAGGGGACAGAGCTCGTTTCTGGGTTGAGTCATCTCCGGGGA
>NW_024423319.1:88877691-88878675 GCF_017311325.1 Ursus maritimus | reverse complement strand
CCAGCTGTCTCAGTAACTCCTCGGTCGCCTTTCCTTCCCAGGGATGGACAACAGCCACCAGCAAGTAACAGGCGACAAGCCGGACGTTTCTTCTGAATCTCCCGAATCAATCGGACTTTCTTTTCTTCAGAAAAGCCAACAGCGACTACACTGGTTCACGTTCATTTGAGCCTGGCTGTGAATGGTGGCCCGCCTCGGGAAGGGCGAGGAAATGCGCGCCGGGGTGCATGGGGCCAGCACACCCCGGCCACGGTCACTGCCAGGCTTTGATCCCACTCCCGATGCCTCCTGATGCACCCTGCCGAGAGTGCCCGGGGGCCGGGAGACCTGGTCCGGGGCTGGAGGCCGGAGCCCCTCTAGCAGCTCTGTGGCCCCAGGTAGCTGGGAGGCCCCCAGGAGGGGCCCTGCGTTCGACAGAGGGAGGGGGAGCTCTGAGGCAGGTTCGGTCACCTTCCCTGCATAATCACCTGGAGCAGCGCGAGCTCCCGGGCCACACAGACACATCGCCAAGCTGGCGCCACGCCCGAGGACTGGATTCTGGTACGGGGTTACTCGTCAGCTCTCCCCATGAGGACATGGACTCCCCTCCATAGAACAAAACCCCAGCATCCGCAGGCGCACGCTTCACGAGGGAGCGACGTGTCACTGATTTGTCTGCACCAAGGGGTAACACCTTGCTGTCCTTCACATGAGCACCTAACGTGTCTGTTATCTGCACAGTTTGCTTTCTAGGTGGCTTTTCCATCGTTTGCTTTGCCCTATTCCTCTTCCTCCCTCTTTTGCCTGGTTTACTGTGGTAGCAATTAGAATGATCGCTCTGCCTCTGTACTAAAGCTTGCTGCTAGAATGACCGATCTTTTGGCGAGGCAAATCCCCCTGTATTGCTGCTCTGCTCTAAACCCGTCCGCGGCTCCCTCTTGGCCTGCGGATTAAATGTCCACTCGTTAGCATAAGTGCCGGCTCCCTCCCTCCTGCGCTGGCCCG
>NW_024423319.1:88837164-88877681 GCF_017311325.1 Ursus maritimus | reverse complement strand
GAAGAAAGCAAAGATGATAATTCAAGAAAAATACATGGTACCCAAAGGAAAAGCGCCTTAGCACGATACGGGGCTTCGGGCCTGCTGGTGTGCTACCGAAGGCGGGGAGGCAGAGCTCACAGGGGGTACGCCTTTTGCAAACGGAAGGACACAGAAGAACGACTGAAGAGATGAGTAACCTGGGCGTGTAAAGACTGACTTCCTCACACGTACACAAGGCGCGATTCCCAAGCCCTGATTGTAGTGTCACTAGCTTCGGTGGGTTTCGGCAGGTGATCGCCGAACAGAGCCAAGAGCCCTCTGCGGGCGCGTGGGCCCAGCCCAAGCCACGGATAACCGCGCAGGAGTCTCCTCTTAAGGGGGAGCCTAGGGCAGCTGGACACTGCTGCACTTACCAGACACACCGGAACGCCCTGAGCGTCCGCCCTGCCACGAAGGCCCTCGGAGTCATCCGGGTGCTACAGGGTGACGCCAACGCTGGGGGGGCACCATCTCTGGGCCGCTGAGCTGGCCCAAGAGGGGACAGAGCTCGTTTCTGGGTTGAGTCATCTCCGGGGACCTGCGTGGGTCCCCCTCCAGAGGCGCCCTCGGGACCCTTGGGCCAGGTCCTGGCTTCCTTAGAGCTCTCTCCCGGCAAAGCAGGCCTGGGGGTGGCGCCTTTCCTACGGGGTGCCCGTCAGGAGGCAGCGGGCCTGGCCAGCCACCGCCCCCCCTCTGTCGGCGGACTGGCGGAGACGGGGCTCTGGGCCGGAGCGCCCACGGCCGTGGCCCCGGACCACGGGCTGCGCGAGCCTTACCTCGTTGAGACCCGGAGTGATGGTGGGCGCAGCGATGAAAACGACAAAAGGCGCGAACTCGGCGGTTCTCAGGACCTTCAGCGCCTGCGGACGAAGCACACGGGAGACTCAGACCAAGGGCCAACGGGTGTGGCTGTCACACGAGTCTGCACGAAATCCCACAGCTGGACAGGCCTGGGGCTCAAAATTTGGCAAGGCGGTCGCACGTTTACCAGCTGTCTCAGTAACTCCTCGGTCGCCTTTCCTTCCCAGGGATGGACAACAGCCACCAGCAAGTAACAGGCGACAAGCCGGACGTTTCTTCTGAATCTCCCGAATCAATCGGACTTTCTTTTCTTCAGAAAAGCCAACAGCGACTACACTGGTTCACGTTCATTTGAGCCTGGCTGTGAATGGTGGCCCGCCTCGGGAAGGGCGAGGAAATGCGCGCCGGGGTGCATGGGGCCAGCACACCCCGGCCACGGTCACTGCCAGGCTTTGATCCCACTCCCGATGCCTCCTGATGCACCCTGCCGAGAGTGCCCGGGGGCCGGGAGACCTGGTCCGGGGCTGGAGGCCGGAGCCCCTCTAGCAGCTCTGTGGCCCCAGGTAGCTGGGAGGCCCCCAGGAGGGGCCCTGCGTTCGACAGAGGGAGGGGGAGCTCTGAGGCAGGTTCGGTCACCTTCCCTGCATAATCACCTGGAGCAGCGCGAGCTCCCGGGCCACACAGACACATCGCCAAGCTGGCGCCACGCCCGAGGACTGGATTCTGGTACGGGGTTACTCGTCAGCTCTCCCCATGAGGACATGGACTCCCCTCCATAGAACAAAACCCCAGCATCCGCAGGCGCACGCTTCACGAGGGAGCGACGTGTCACTGATTTGTCTGCACCAAGGGGTAACACCTTGCTGTCCTTCACATGAGCACCTAACGTGTCTGTTATCTGCACAGTTTGCTTTCTAGGTGGCTTTTCCATCGTTTGCTTTGCCCTATTCCTCTTCCTCCCTCTTTTGCCTGGTTTACTGTGGTAGCAATTAGAATGATCGCTCTGCCTCTGTACTAAAGCTTGCTGCTAGAATGACCGATCTTTTGGCGAGGCAAATCCCCCTGTATTGCTGCTCTGCTCTAAACCCGTCCGCGGCTCCCTCTTGGCCTGCGGATTAAATGTCCACTCGTTAGCATAAGTGCCGGCTCCCTCCCTCCTGCGCTGGCCCGTGCTTACCTCATCAGCTCCTCTCTGCCCCTTCCCCTCTGCGGACTGGCCTTACTGAATGACTTCCAGTTCCAGAAAGGGCCACGCTCTCTCTGGTTTTCCAGCTTTTTTCTTACTACTCCCTCTGCCTGGACCCTCTGTCCCCCTCCTCCCTTTGGCTAGCCTGAGTGAGCCTTAGGCACTTGGCACCGGTGTTCTTTTGTCTCAGTCCTTTGTGAGCTCCGAGCCGGGTCCAGCGCCCCTCCCGGGTGTCCCCAGGGTACCTGCCGTGCCACACGTGCAAGCGCCCGGACGCTTGAGGCCAGGGGCTGGGTCTCGTTTGGTCGTCTCCCTCGTGCCCTACACGGCACCTCGCTAAACGCTCTTTATGCTGAAATGAAAATGTCGAAGCGGCACGTATGATTGGCAGAAAATGTTCGACCGGAGGGCACTGTGCTTGGTGGCTGAAGGGAGCCTCTGGCCCCTGAACATACGGGCTCAGGAGAGAGTGCCTGGATGACAAAGGTTTAGCGCAAGCTTCGCGTGCACTGGGATTAGCTTTCTGAATCTCAGACACAGGAGCTCCTTGGCGGGTTAAGGGAACCTGGCATGTCGTGTCACCTGTTCTTATCACAGGGCTTCAGGTGTGAACGTCACACTCCCCTCTGAGAAAGCTCTTCAAGACTGCCTATGCTCATTTTTGACAGAGGTAATTGGCAGTTTCTTTGCCAACCCTTTTGTGACTGAAGACTTTAGCAAGGAACGAACGTCATGGAAAAGTGCATCTACAGCTCACTTGAGCTTAACGGGCAATCTTCCTTTAGAAACCCTTTTGTCAATATTATTTTGGCCCCCCCCATCTTTTCTGTGCTCATTAATCAGGAGGCTGCAGGGTCAGTGGAGACAGAAGGTTTCCTCATCCACCCACAGCCAGCCTCTGGACAACTAGGCTGGGAAGATTTTCCAGCGCACGGTTCCTACCCTTGCTTCTGTCCCTGACTACCCGAGGGCCAGATGGGAAGGCCACACGGCCTCGATGCTGAATGGAACCCATGGGGGAAGTGGAGGATGACAGCCCAGGCGTGAAATGGTCTTCTCTCTGCTCAGTGTCCCCAGCCTGCCAGCCGCCCTATTCTTTGAATATCTTAAGTCCTAACCTGGTATTGCAGAGCAAAACCAGAAAACACGCTCCCCTTCTCTGCGCCGCACGCAGGCCCTTCGCCTTTATCCATCCAGAAGGTCATTCCGCACTTACTGCACACAGCGGTCACCGAAGACTGTGCTCGTCCCCCTGCCTCGTGTCCAAGAACCGGTTCTATTCCCTTAGCAGTTAATTCCAAGGGAAGAACTGGCGTACTTCGAGGAGAGGGGAATTACGTGATCCAGGACCCGCCCCCCCCTCTGTCCTGCTTGCCGGGAAGGTCAGCGCCAACCCGCATGCCCATCACAGGAGCCACGGGAGCCTTTTCAGGGCTTTGATTTTTGATTTCTAGCCTATGTTCTTTTCTTTTTTCTCTGTTTTCAAAAATGAAAAGACCCCTCAACTAAGGACTGAGATTTTCTTGTCTAGTAGCCCTCAGATCTTCGGCAGAGTCAACACACATTTCCTCCGTGGTTCTTGAAGGACTCTGTCCCCATACTCTGCTCTACTTATGGGTCTCCGGGGGGGCTTCTGTGCAGTCTCGGCTTGCCCGAGGCTCAGGGTCACCCCAGGGACAGCAACTGGAGTTGCTTCACAAGGATTCCCTTCCCTCAGGCTGTTAACGGGGGACTTCAAGAGGTCTCTAAACCCTCTTCCTTTCTGACTGAAGACGAGACACAAATTTTTCAGTATTTATAGGGAAGGATGGTTCTCTGAATCCTAGAGAGAAGGGGGACTCTAGAAAGATTGCTGAAAAGATGGATTCAAACAGCCAAAGCACCATTAGTTTAACATTTTAAGTCTTTAGTTCTCTTCTGCAGAGACAAACTGATTTCATCGCTCCTGAATGGCGCTGGTTACCACCCGTGAGGAACGAAAACAGGTTTGACCAAATACCTACAAGGCAGGTATCTCGAAGATGGGTCTGCTTTGCAAACTGAAACAGTACACAAAGGCGTGTCTGAGCCATGTGGTGCGGAACTGTCAGGGTTTAAGGAAGAGCACAGTGACCCCAGAGATCAGCTTGCACGAAACAACCCCCAGCTCAGAACCTGGCTCTTGTTTCAAAGTGTAGCTTCCGAGCAAGACTGCAGCTACCCCGACCACCCCTTGCGGCCGACCTTTCCCTCTGTGGGCAAGAGCAAAGCCACAAATATTCTGCTACTGTGAACTTTTAAAGCAGCAAATGGATAAACCAGAATAAAATTAAGATCTGAAATGGAAAACCACCACGGTAAACTCTGGCGACAGCCTGCGGCTATTCACAGATTACTTCCAGAGCCGCGGCTTTATTCCCATGAGAAAGAAGTTCTATAGTTCTTCCTTGGGTTTGACTGCCTTAGCGATTTTTCTAAAAGAAGATTTAAATCTTAAGACTACATACAAGGTGGACAAGCTTAAGAATTCCCAGGGTCACCTCTTCCAGGATGGAACAGTGAAAGGAGGCCGGGGCCGACTGTATGAAAGCCCAGACCAACGGTCCAAGTTCAGACCTCGCTCTCAGTTGGCTGTAAAACCTTGGTCGAGTCACAGTTACCTTACCCCTTGGTTCTTCGTCTACGAAAGTCAACACCTCTGTCTCAGGGTTCCGAAGAGTCGGGAAAGAGCACTGATGCTTGCAAAATACACAGTACGGTAGGAACACATCCTGTTCTCATTTTAAAAGAGGCTAGGTTACGAATTTGCTTCCAGCTTAATCTTCTTTATTGCAGCCCTCTAGGTTTAGAGTTGGGCCACAGCACCTTAACAGGTAGTATTAGACATGTGTTCAATGAGGCCTAACCGGTCTAAAATAAGCTAAGATAGCACGAAATAATAGACCCAAACTCAGTGAGCCAAACACCAGTGTTGGGTGGTCTCTCTACGGAGCACAGCTCGGCAGAGGCAGATGGGAGTGGGCTTGAGAATGCCACGTGGCACTTCTCCCCTTAGGGAGCTGCTGATGTACACTGAGGGATGAATTTCATCCTCACCAGCTGCCCATTTGTATTCTTACCTCCTGACATGACCCTTGCAATAGGGTAAGTATTCCATACAAGCTGGTTGAATCAAGCTGTCCGCGAGATATAGTTGGGGGGCGGGAATCAGACGGGCTGGGGTGGGAAAGGGCGAGGAGACGGAGTGCCCTGGAGCCGGGCCTCCCGCAGGCAGGGCGCCGGCCTTGCTCAGCCCGGGGAGAGAGGGGCTGAAGGCAGGGCAGCCTGAGGGCAAAGGCCAGCAGGTGTGGACCCCGTGGGAGTGGGACCGGGCTTGAGTCTAGACGGGGCCAGCGTGGTCGACCAGACCAACGGGAGGAGCAGGACCCGGGCGATCCCTGTTGCCACCCTTGGCGGTGGGGGGCCCTGAAGATCACAGGTCTGAGGGGTGGACATAGGAAAGCGGGAGAGAGGAATGCCGGGAGCTCAGCCAGCAGTCAGGAGAGCAGGGAAAGTGCCCAGCCTGGGGTGAGGGGTGCTCTGGTGCCCAGTGCCACTCGTCAAAGTGACCGCTGGGGCTGTCCTGATAAGGCCGTGCAGTGTGTCCTGCTTGGCAGTGCAGAGCGATGTGTGGCTGGGCAAGGGCGTGGGGAGAGCTGGGCGCCAGGAGGATAGTGGCGGCAGCAGGGAGGGCAGAAAGCCCTCAAAAGCGCACCTGGGTAATGCGGAGGGGCGGTGAGGGGCCCTGCAGCCAGCATACTGCTCGACACATTACTACCAGCAGAAAATGACGTTCAGGTGAAGACCAGTGTGGAACCCAAGGAGAGGATGGCGAAGACCACGCCCAGGATTGAGACTCTGCCTCTAGCCATCCTTGGCCAGATTTTTCCAATCCCTAGTAAGGAGGGATTCGGAGTTGAACAAAAACCACACTAGGTGACACGTCATCTATTTACTTCTCTACAGGTCCACGTTAACTGCTAAGTAAACTGGATGGCATTCACTGCACTGTTGCTTTCCTCCCCCACCCCTTAACCAGCCAGATTCCAAGTTCAAGAACCCTAACAGGTGCCATGAGATGGAAAGGGGGGGCGCGCACTGGCCACGACGGTAGGATCTTGGAGCCTAGTGACTGAGCTGTCAGGCCTCAGGTCACACGGACCCGGCTGACCCAGCTTCTGTCCTCCCTTTGGGGAGGGCTAGGGGACCAAGTTTCATATGGTGGCCCTTGAACAGGGATTGGGGCAGCCAGGGAAGCCTGGCGAAATGGGCCTGCTTGAGGGGAGCTGGTCTGCCATCCGGGCAGGTGATTCTATCTGTAAGGGAGAGGGATGTGGGGCACAGACAGGTCTTAGAAATGGCAGGCCCAGGAGTCACAGCAGCACCTGCGAGCCTCTCCTGTAACTCGCCCCGGTGTCTACAACATCCTTCCTACTGGGCTTTAAGTCCCCCTTCTGCTCTGTTTGTCCTCGGAGATTAAAAAAAAAAAGCCGACAAGCTATTTTTTAAAGTCCTCTCTATGCCCAACGTGGGGCTCGAACTCACGACACTGAGATCAAGAGTTGAATGCTCTGCTGACTGACGCTCCCCCCACCCCCAGTGCCCCAGCTCTTCAGCATTTTTGATTCAAGGCCTTTCTTACGTGTTTGAAGTGTGGCTTTCTCCTTTTTGAGTTGAATAATTCCCATTGCTTCGAGCTTAGGCCTTCCCTACAGATCATCCAGTCATTCCTGGGTCTGGCTCGGAGTCCTCTAAGCTCTCCATATCCCTCCCAGTTTCAGCCCGGGCCCAGGCACCATCCTCAGTAAAGGGACAGTGGAGGCCGAGAACCACCGTGGGTCTCCATCCCCGCTCCATCTGGCACGGCCTGGGCTCACTCAGGCTTGCCTTCCTCCAGCCGGTGCCGTGTTTCCGACCGGCCCCAGGCCCCGGGATCCGATCCCTGCTGCTGACTCACATGAGATGCCGGCAGAGGCTCTGATGGGCCGGTGTGAGCCGTACCGAGAGGGGAAAAGGGGGCTTTGTGATAACCGAGTGCCAGTCTCATCCTGAGGTCGAGTTACTGGCGGATTTCCGGTCGGCACGGACCCAGTCAGGGACTCTCACTGGGCTTCTGAGTATAAGGACTCTCGGAAGAGCACGCTGTTGCCGCCGAACTACCCGGCGTATGCGCCGAGCCCCGTGAGCAGTCCGTTCGCATTCGAGGCCGTTAGCCCGCGACGCCTGCCCTGCGGATACCGCCCTGCCGTCCTGAGGGCAGATTGGAGTTCAGAACCCAGGCTGAGCAGGCCGGCCGACGGGGCGGCGAGCGGTCGCGCGTTACCTGAGGCTCCACGTCCAGGATTGCAATCAGCCCCTGCTCGTGGATCTTCCGGATGGTCTCCAGTTTCGTCCCGTACATCGCGTCCTCGTGGCTGCCGTACTCCAGGTACTCGTTATTAGAGATGTCTTGCATCATTTGGTCATGAGATACAAAGTAGTAATTCTTTCCATTTTCTTCATCTTTCTTTGGAGGCCTGGTTGTATCTGCAAAGAAAGTCACGTATCCTGAAAGGCTCAAAAGGTGGAGCTCATGAGCTGACTCTCCCGAAGGACCTACCCAAGCCCCATCTCTTCTTATAAGCGGAGGCTTCTTTGGTATGTGTCTCGTGCCCTGTTCCCACCCCCAGTAGCTTTGTAGAACTAAATTCTCGACACTATATTTATCTGTGTGACATCAGACCACGGTAGCTGGTTAGTTGTTTAGTTTGGTGAATCTTCTGGTGTTTAGATGAGATTTAGTTCATCTCCTTCGTGGGTCACCACGGGAGAAAGACACTGAATGACCCAAGATGAACAGAACTTACTGTACGCCTTAACGCAGTTAGGTCTTAAGCAGAAGGAAAAAAGTATTAAGAAAAAAATGGAAAACCACATATGGTTAAACAAAGTAAAATTAAATAAAATGAAAATGTCAGTTCCTCAGTCTCACTAGCCACATTTCAAGGGTTCGGTGTGGTTACTGGCTGCTGTAGTGGACAGTGCAGTGAAAACTCCCACTATCAGAGAAAGTTCTCTAAGTTCTATTGGATAGTGTTGGTCTACGGCAGCTTCCTAAAGGAGATTGTTAGAATACAGCAAAAGGTGTACTACATTGAGAACACAATGACCTTGGCCAGATGTGGCCACAGTAGTTAGTTAAGACCTACACCATGAATTGGCAAACTAAGTCTGCGAGCCAAATAGGGCCTGTTTTCTTAAATAAAGTTTTATTGGAAAACAGCCATGCCTGTTTACATGCCGTCTATGGCTGCTTTCATGCGACACTGACAGACTGTGACAGAGACCAGATGGCCGTCCAAGCCTCAAATATTTACTATATAGTGCTTTACAGAAAAGGTTTGCTGACCCCTGACCTAAGGGTATTACCCTAAAATATCGGCAAGTAAGTCTTAGTTCTGGGGGATACTGACAGGACCAGTGTTTGCAAACCACTGTTGAGAAAATGGTTTTCTAGACAAGCCAGGAACACTGGTTTAAATCTTCCTTACTCCCACCTCTGTTTCCTTCTCTCTCCTCTCCTTTTTTTTCTTTCCTTTCTTCCTCCCTCTCCTTCCCCCTCCCTTTCTTTCGACTAACTTCCTTGAGCAAGGACAAATTACTGCTCCTCTTCGCTGTGTGCATGGATCCAAACCCATGGGGACCTCCCCCGCCCTCCTGCCCCAGCTAGACCGTTAGAACTTACAGGTGCTCACGGGCACCCACATGTGCCGGTTTTAAAGAACTCTTTCTCCAGGCACACGAGAAGCTGAAGTGGTATCATGCATTGACGCTGTACTATCCTTAGTCATCTCGGTAGGTAAACATATGCTCTATACACATCCGGGGTCCAGTATCTGAGAGAGGGACTTCATGACCGAGGTTGGCAATGGTATGCTTCAAAACCAAGCTAGCTAATTGGCCATTTAATAACAGGGAGGTTCAACTGTCATGTGATCAAGAAGAAACTAAATGTTAGGTAAGCATGCTGTACTCAAGATCTAGACATAAGAAGTAAAAGAACAGTTGAAAGTGTTTTCCTAAGAAAATCTCAGAGGGACCAACTGAAATGGTATCTGATGAATTTCCTTTTTTTGTGTAAATCAGACAGGGCCCTGGAGGGAGCATGTCGTCTTATGAAGCCTCACAGCTCTCTGGGGAATAGAGAAACCCACAAGTGGTGTTGACGCGGATTCTGGAAGGCACTGGATAAGTAATAGCTGGAAGGCTGATCTCAGACTCTCTGTACATTTCTGGACTTTCTTCATCTTATAGTTGAGGAAACAGAGGGCAAGAAGTTAAGGGTAAGACAGAGAAAATAAGGGAATAAAAATGTTACAGATTTAAAATTCTTTATAATAAACTGATAACACACTGGGTTTTCAAAGGGATGAAAGTCAATTAACTTGGGAACATTTAAGGAGAACATTGTTCTATCCAAGAAAACTATCCCATCATTCAGATCCATTCTTCTGAAAAATAATTCACCTGAGTCATGTTTATGCCATTCTGCTGGGAAAATCAGGTTACAAACAGGATGGATGAGCCCAATTTTGTTAAAAAAAACAAAAAACAAAAAAAACAACCCAACAAATCACATACAACCTACATTTGCATTGAGAGAAGCCTGGGGGAGTCTACAACAGAATGTTTTATAGGGCCATTACTGGGGGGGGTAGGGTTGGGATTATTGTTAACTCAGTTTCTGCTTTGACTTTGGATCTTCCAAATTTCCCATAATGAGCAATTACTTAAGTGATGGAAAACAGTATGTCAATGACAATATTAAAAAAGTACCAGAAAAAATACACTTAAAAGAGAGGGAGACATTGCTTACGTGGAATAGGGTATGCAAACCGGTCTGGGTGCTTTGTGATGAGGGTGTTTTTTATGTGTCTTCTCCCAACACCATGCGCACCTGTGTTGTTTTTTAAAAAGAAGGTGAAATTGACAATTGTTAATAAGACTTGCAGAATGTTTTGAAGATGAGACCAAGAAAGCCACTCCACTTGTACAATCAAACTTACCTAATAAGACTAGTGTTTTCCTTTTGAATGCTGGCAGTTTTACTACTTCTTCATATGTAACAAGATCTAATTGATCAAACACTAAAATGCAAAGAGTTAGAAGAGAGGTAAATTTATAGAAGGAGTTTTTCATGTACGTCAATCATAATTTTACTGGCAGAACTAAAGTTATAGTAAAACCATGTCTTCAAAAAATAGGAGTCCAACTTATGTCCGTACCTTACGTGTAATTTTAGTCCTATAACCTTTTGGGAGAAAATTTCATTTTTAAGCCCATGAAAATGCACTTTAGAAACAGGGGCATCCAAAGATTATTTTGAGCACATGCATAAAAGTCCAAATTCTAAAAGATACTGCATATCTTGTCATGCGGTATCCAACAAGTCATACGAAGTCATTCAAAACCACATGCTGTTCATATTTTTGCAATTCTAAGAAATCAGCAATACTAAAAAGAAAAAATCTGCAGACAGTGACCCACATGAATATAGCATGAATGTAACTAAAGTTAACTAAGAAAGAGGCCACTAGATTATCTCTAGGGATGGATGAGAGATGCATGGACAGCTGGTCTTTAACTTCATGGTTCTTTCTTTCAACAGAGTTGCTGAAGGTAGCATGCTAGATTCTTTCAAAGTCAAGTTCTGTAACAGTGATTTCACAAGCTTTTGAAATGAGCATCCCGCAAGTTTTACTGTAACCCAGCTATCCATTTGATGGAAAGTCCTGGGTATCTTAAGTAGGGGAACATGCTTCCCCAGGCCCCGAACTTTGTCAGCCCGTGTGCGGTAAGTCAGGATGGACAGAACGGAAAGAAGCATGAAGCAGAGTCTGAGCTCGGAAACCTTTGCAAAAGGGGAGTTCTCTGATCATTACAGACTGAGAAGAAATGCTTTCAAAAATAGTTTTTGGAAACCTGCCTCTTAACAAAACCGTTACAAAAAACCTTCCCGAGAGGATGACCATTCCTGTTGAAGTTCAAGGTAGTCCATGTGAAAATTCTCACAAGAAGGCTAAAATCACAAGTCAATGTTTCCTGTAATAGTTTTCCACGTGGTAATACCCCAATGTTGCCAGGCACACACTGAAATATCTTTTTTAAAGAAGACTCAATAAAGCTCTAGATTTCAGCGGTGTTGAAATAAATTCGGTATGATTGATTCCACGGTGCCATAAGGGGTTCTGGGATGCTTCAGTCAATCGCTGAGAGAAGCTTCTCCTCCCAGAAACAAAACGGCCAAATGTTTTTTGGCTCTCAGCTCAGTCCTTAACATTTGTGATCCTCCCAGTAGCAAAGAACCTTAAAATGCAAAATAGGATACTCTCGAGTGCAACAGATCAGAAACAAACGAACAAAAGTATCATTCCCAGACTATTAAAAAAAAAGAAATACAATGTGTTAAAGTAAGGGTTAGTGCATGTTAATGGGTATCCGTGCCTTTGTTTCCTTTTGATAGCTTGATTCCAGAAAGGTTGACTCAGTGTCTTTAGTTCTCTAGCAACAGCTAAAAACTAAGGAATGCTTTCTGTGTTTAGAATGGTAGACTCCCCAAATCAAAACGAACACGAGGTTCTGTGCGTGCTCGAGCTGGCTGGTCATGCTGAAGTGATTACAGAGTGTCAGAGTTGCAGAAAGAAAAGCAGGAGTGCTTACGGCATCGCTTTTTATACCCACTGCCCTCTGAGCGAGGTTTCCGTCGAGAAAAAGGATGCTTATGAAAGAGGTGCATCGACCAGCTGATCTATTCTAATATAGAAAAATAATCAAGCATCTCACAAAAGAGCAAGATGACGATGGCACAAGCTTTCGGAATGGCATCCTACCCACTTACGACTGGTCGGTTTTTTTTAAAAACACACATTAAGAATGAGTTAGATATCAACAGTCGACACCACAGACAAATGAACAGGTATGTTACACATTGATATCTTAACCATAAATGAGTAGCATGAAGAGGTTACTCTGGTCTAAATGAAATCAGCACATGGTCATAGGATCGAGAAACAATAAAACAGAATATTTAAAAATAAGACATACAAGGAATAGAAGGAGAACACTTAAAGGCTGAACTTTTAAAAGTTTTGTGTTGTTTGCGGATTTTTTTTTTTTAGAGGACTGAATGAAAGGAAACCATCAAAAACAAAGAGGCATAGTCACTCAACAGGTTACTTACATGCACAGAGGCCATTGGGAGTAAGACAGCATGAAAAATGTACAGGGGTCATTGAAATATGGCTTTTAATATATTAGTAAAATAAAAGTATAATATGCACAAAAGAAACTTTACCATGCAATATTCTAAACACGAGGCAAATAAATCACATTAAGAAACAAACTCATTTTAATAAAAATCCAACAATATCCTTATATAAAAGCCAGTGGGTTTTGATTTACTAGCAATATGCATGGAAATCTGGTCTGGGAATAGTTACGAGACACCTTCCTCAGGGAGTGTAGGTGTGGAAGCCTTTTGCTTTTCAGTTTGTACCTTTCTGTATTGTTTGCAATTTCAAATCAAAGGTGTCTATTACTTTTATTAAAAAAAAAAAAAGCCAACAGGGCAGTGAGATGATGGACCACTCTTTGTTGTCTTAAGAGTTCTCTGTATTGAAGAGAAAAAAGTAATAGTTTTTTAAAAACCAACTACTAATTTGTGGTATTAAGCATCATTTAAGCACGCCTATGAATGGTACTGTGGACACCTTCTGGGTTCATGTGTACGTATGTAAATGGACTATCTCGGGCTATTGAAATACCACCGCTCAGGGCTCTAACAAATAGTTAAAAAAAAAATGAGTTAATGAAGACTGTTTCTTCCCCTCAAGTTTATGTTAGTAACTTGATCTTGAAACTGATTTTGGAAGTCCTAGGGCTGAGGAATCTCAATGCCTCAAGAGTATAGTTCCAGCAGCCTGACAATGCTTTTTGCATCAGATTTATGTGGCTAAACATCTCCTACGCGTTGCAGAAAATGTATTTGCTGTAACCACTACACACACCATAATCAAATCTATTCCCAAGGCTTCAGAAATACTGTCTGGCATAGTTTGCTCATATTATCCTGATTTCCTGGTAAGCTACTCAATATTCATGACACTTTTATGTGTTTAGGTAAGTATTTTCTAGTTGAGTCTTTTCCATAAATAAGCCTTTAGCGTCGATTCCTTGCCTCATTTGGAACTCTAAGTATATTTAAATACTGTAAAAACCTCCCATCAGAAAAGGCCTCATGCACTGGTAACTCGGGTCCGGGCAGCGGCTGGACAGCGAATGTGTTTGGGTGCGTGGACTGGGTGCAAGAATGCAGCGGAAGGACGCTGGGTCCTGGGGAACAAGTGTCCAGCCGGAAGGGACACTGACAACCCAGCGGCGCTACGGTAGAAAGGGGGCCTAGTGTCGCCACATTTCTCTTTTCTTTCAAGGCAAGGCAGAAACCCAGATTTTTATGTTAAATGTCCGATTTTCAAAAGTGATATCTGGTTACAATTCTTTCATATACCATGTATGGGGAAAGCAAAACTAATTTATCGGTCACATCCAGCTAACAGACTGCCATTTTATGATGTGAGATGTAGGTGACACAGTTTGAACAGAATCCTGCTTTAGCTAGATATGTGGAATGTCCTGGTGACAGAAATGGGAACAATTCTAGTATCATCGTTCCCATCAGTTCTAGACATTGATGAAGTTCCCATCTTTCAGTTTTACTACAAACATAAACAACTTCAGAATTTGATGAGAAGGTTTGGATCTTGCCATCAATATATGCTGAATTCTCAAAGATCTGAAGCAGGAAATGAGACATACGGCCCTTATTTGGATTCACTGAGGACTATGAGAAGATTCCCGCCCTCCCACCTGCTATATTTGACAATCAACTTCTGAAAAAGCCAGAAAAATCCTTCAGAAACACAGTTTGATTTATGGCCCATGAGCCCATTTGGCTAGTTCTTGGCATTAAAGAATACGATGTTTGGAAGTTCTCAAAGCATCCGCCATACTGACGGAGTTTGGTAGTTTTGTTTCTTTCACATCAGTTCCTTATATAGGCCACGCCACATATTCGGATGGCCTTTCATCACGGCTCAAAGCAGAACAGCTGATAAAATACCCGACTTCCCTTTCCTGACAATTTCGTCTCTTGTCAAGTAAAGGTGACCACTAAGTAAATGGTCCCTCCGGACTTTGCCGTGAACAAAATGGAAGGGTTGGTCGGTGAAGGGGAAGGAGCCCGAAGACACGGTGACAGGCCTTGCCAGGCAGCATGCTTCAGAAAGTCCAAGAAAAAAGCTGGACATCTTCCCCTGAGCAGAAACACCAATAGGAGAGCTCATGAGGCTTGATTTGGGGTGGGGGGTGGGCAAGGGATCCCAGCAGGGACATTCGGACTAGACCATCACAAATACGCCTAGACACAAGGTCTACAAGGAAACTGGAGTGGCTCCACAAGGGCCTTATAAGACATTGAGACTTTGCATCAACAGGTGTGAAAGGAGGGTCCCACATGCAGGGACGAATACTAACAGAAGGGACCGTAAGCATGATGGGGAAGGCTCAGAGGCCCAGAAGACCATTGCTTAGGAAAATGCTGAAGATAACAAAACAGTGGTGGCGGTGGGGCTCCCCCCGCCACGTTATAAATTTACAAGAATTTAAGGTGGGTTCGTGGTTTTGCATAGGGGGCGGAATGTGCAAAGA
The DNA here is from genome assembly GCF_017311325.1 of Ursus maritimus. Classification (NCBI taxonomy): domain Eukaryota; kingdom Metazoa; phylum Chordata; class Mammalia; order Carnivora; family Ursidae; genus Ursus; species Ursus maritimus. Next base: position 88,862,911 of record NW_024423319.1, on the reverse strand, counting down.
TGATAGAGAAAAAAGCAATTCTATTCCACCCCTATGAGCCTCCTGCCTTTTCTCATCAAGGGCGATACACTTTGAACTGGATAGGCAGCGTCTGCCAGAACTCAAGCCTGAGATGAGGGGCAGTAAATGAGTGCCTGGCTTCATTAAATGCTACCATTTGTCAGGCCCGGTGAGGAAAGAAGCTGAGATGCCCTGAGTTTAACAATTAGAGAGGATATGCTTCACTGACTAACCCAATTCCCTCATTTCGAGGCCCACAGGAGCCAAGGGATTTGCCCAGGCCGCGCGGCCACTCAACGGTGCTAATTCCAGACCCTGCTGCACTCCGGATGCCCGTTAAGCTTACAAGTGCGTTTGCAGGACCACCGAGCACCGCCTGTGATGGAGTCGGGCAGGGCCAGTGGAAGATCGGCCATGGCCGTGATGGAAGAATGGAAAAAGTGAACTGTGGAAAACATCGGCCACCAGATTGTATGACAAAATTCTTGAGTGAACGAGTCAACAGTTTGTCAGAATGGAGAGATTCTAGTTTTCCAATCCACTGGCTTATTTTCCCTCACAGCTGAATTAAAGAATATTGGCATGTTGAATACTTATGTCTACATGCCCTCCATTAGAGAATAAAGCTAGTGATGGATTAACAACCTTAATCAGCCATCAAGTTTCTTTTCTTTCTAGGTTCAAATTATAATGCCAGCTATATCTAGACATCATTTACAATTATAAAAAATAAGGTTTTATATATGTATGTATGTACATACATATATAAAATGTCAACACATCTTGTGAGCCTGTTAGCAGCTGATGGAAATGAAGATGACTTGGCAGTAACCGCTGACATCTTGTGTTAAACGACATTCTGCTGGCAGTACAGTGAATGGTTTCAAGAAGCAGTACTCCTTGAGCATTTACAATTAACAGTCGCTAAACTATGTTTAATCTGCTTTAAATATTTTTTCCCTTTATAAAACGAAAAAAAGCCATTATCAGACTAGTGCTCTGTAGTGGTAAAGAATCAGAAAGGATATGTTTTATTGGAATTAAAAATGGGGTAGAGTGTGGCCAACACGAAGGGAATGACTCATTTAACTGAACCATTTGAAATGAACCCCTGTGGCCACCCCATTCACTCCAGGGGATGCAGTATTTCAAAATGTGTACTTTTACTTGCCAATTAAGAAATGAGCAATTCAGAGTTTGTAAATAATTTTCCCTGGTGGATGCTAGTGACATGTTATAACATTCCACAGACAGAAGTGCATTTCATATTTGTCAGAAACATTATACTGTCAAACTGGGTACGCATGACTGTATTCATTTGATTTTTTTTTTTTTTGGCCACATGTTTGATCTTTTGGAGTTATTTCTGAAACCTTGGGAACTAATCTAATGCCAGTATCAGGGCTTGCCATTACTCAGAACAAGTCCCTTATAAAAAAGGAGTCCTACTGAGAAGTTAGTGAAAATAAGTAAACCCCACTCTGTATATCAGCATGCATTTCCTTTAGCTTAACTTACATCCCGTGAGTCTTCTGGGAATTCTACGGCAAGGACGGATCATGCTTTTTTTGGCATTCATTTCAGTTTTTAGCGAACGAGTATTTTGACTTACATTGAACGCAAGTTTTCATATAGACCAACAGCGTGAAAGGAAGGCCAAGATCATGCTCTTGGTATTTTAGGCGCAAGGAAATAACTGGGTGGGCGGCGGGGGTGGGGAGATGACTTGTCACAGGAACCGACCAAATGCCCGTTAGTATCCAACAGCATCGGTACTCTCTCGACCCGCTCGCCGGACCCTTTGTGGCACAGCTCTGTCAAGAGCGCCCCCTGCCCTTAGCAATGTGCCCCAGGGCTGTGTCCGAGGGCCCGAGAGGAGCCAGGAGGGAGGATATTTGCTCAAGACCAATCTCAGCAAGGAGGCAAGGACCCTGGTGACTCCGCAAACTCTCACCGTCATTTCTCAGGGGAGGACTGAATGTCCTGGGTCCTTTTAGTTCCAGGGAAGACTATTTGCAAATAGCATTTTCTTCCTAGGAAGTAGAGCTCTATCAAACAGCTGGCAAATGACCATCATGATTGCGCGCAGGGGCTTTTAAAGTTTGGCAGGCGGACGAAGACCTCAGCGGGTGGGATTTTGGGCTGGAGGACTTGGAAGACCGAACTGAAATGCGAGCTCTACCTCCGTCTTTGCCGTGTTCACTCGGCCTCAGGCACACTTGTACGTTTCCCTACCTGCATTGTGCTTTGCCAAGTATTTATCTTTGTACTGCTTCTTTTTCTTGCCGAACCAAGTACAGCTGGCCTGCTGCTCCTGTTTGGTTTTCTCCATGGCGATGCAAGCGACTCGCCTAGCAGAGAGAGAGAGAGAGAGAGAGAGAGAGAGAGTCTCCTGTAAACTTGTCCACTGACAAAAATCATTCCTTTGAAGACTTGCTACAAACCCGCATGAACATACTCCTCACAGACTTTTCAAGATAAAGCTTGCTCTTTGGTTTTCACAACAATTTCCCGGAGATGTTTTAAAAACACAGGCTTACAATAAAATGACATCACATTCCCGCGGCACCTCCTAACTGAGAATGCAGCCCAGCAACCTAAACAGATGGGCAGAGCGTGGGATTCTGAGTTCAGACAGCTCCGGGGGACTCCCGGCTCTGTCACTCGTTACCTTGTGTCAACTTAGTGTTAGGTGCTTTCCTAGCAAATGTTCACGTGTTAACTCATTTAACCTTTCTAACACATGAAATCGCGTCACCACTTTACAGATGAGGGGATCAAAGGACTGAGAGGTTCAGTAATTTGCCCCAAATCACACAGTTTATGTGGGAGGGAGTGTGAGGACAGTCTGGCACCAGAGCCCACGCGCTTGGCCAGGACATTCTACTGGCAAGTTGCTTAGCCTCTTGCATGGCTGTTGTAAAGGATTAGAACCAAACAATGGACATAATGCCCCCAGCACAGTCGCAGGCACAGTAGATGCTTAATAGATGGTACTAGTACTACATGGCAATTCTAGTCTAAGAAAAAAAACCACTAATTAAATCCAGTTAGAATTACAATCAGAACATTTTAATTTTCTCCTATATGATTACAGTATTCAGCACAAATGTTATTAAAAAGTTACCCCCCTTAGGTTTAATCTAAGCAAATATTTGCCTTTCAGGATATTGCCACAGGTGGTTTTGCTTGATGATTTTGCTTGTGGGCCAACCAGGGGTCCCCGAGTGAGACATACATAAGGAGAATCCAAAATCACCATCAGAATGACAAGTGATTTTCCAATGGGGTTTTACTGATTTACGCTCGGTAGTACCAGTCTTTAATCTTAGCCACCACAGTGGACAAGTCATGGAATCAGGCTGTGCTGTGAGTTTGCATTTCGTGGATTATTAATGAGATCGAGCACCTTTTCGTAGGTTTATTGGTTATTGGATTTCTTCTTCTGTAAAGTGTCTAAGTTTTTGGCCATTTTCCTTTCCAGTTGTCTTTTTCTCATTGATCTGCAGGGATTCTCTATGTGGTCTGGATATTACACCTCTCTGAGTTATATGTGTGGCAAATACCTTCTTCCATTTTGTGGTTTGCCTGTTTACTCTTCCTGTAGTATCTTTTGATGAACATAACTCAGCTTAAGTCAAATTTAGCCATCTTTTCCTTTATGGAAAGTATTTTTGATATGTTAAGAAATCCTTCCTTGTTCCTGAAGATATTCTTCAGTATTACTTTGTCAGGGATTTATAGTTTGTCTTTCATATTTTGGCCTTTAATACACTGGAACTAATTTCTGTATATGATGTGAAACTGGGGCCCGATTTCTTTCTTGTCTGTTTCCCCTAATGGAAACTGAATTGTTCCAGCATGACTTGTGGAAAAAACTATCCATTCCTCACTGGTGACTATTTATGTATGGGAGTGTTTCAGGATTCTCTTCAGTTGGTCTAGTTGAATATCTCTATGCCCATATCTTATTATCTTAACGACTACAGCTTTATAGTAAGTATTGGTATCCGGTGGAACAAGGCCTCCCTCCTTATTCTTCTAGAAGAACATCCTGGCTATTCCTGATTCTGTGCATTTCCATGAAAACTTTAAAATTAGCTTGTCAATTTCAAAAACCAATTAAGACTGCATGGAATCTATGAATCAATCTGGGAGTTATAGACATCTTTACAACATTGAGTCTTCCAGTCCATGAATATAGTATATCTCCATTTGTTTAAGTATTCTTTAATGTCTCAATAAATGTTATCATTTTTCCTGTGTCCTGAACATCTTTGTTAGATTTGCTCCTAGCTTGTTGATTAAAAAAAAAGAGGTTATTTTTATATTTTCAAACATATATAAGAGAGTAATGAACCCCAAATACCTACAACCCAGCTTTAACATTTATTAACTCTTGGCTTGTTCTAGTTACAACCTATCTACCCTAGATTATTCTGAAACAAATCCAAGTTTGTATCATTCCCTTCTTAAATATTCTTAAATTCCTTTTAAATCTATTGTTTCCCCCTCTCCTTTTCCTTCTTGCAATTTATTTGTTGCAAAAGCTGGCTGTCCAATAGTTTACAAGTCTGGATTTTTCTGATTTCATTCCTGTGGTGTCTTCAGTAAGTCCCTGTCTTTTGCATTTCCTCCAAATAGGTAGTTAGATTTAGAGGTCTGATCAAATATAGTTTTCATTTTTTTTTGCAAGAATACTTTATAGTATTAAGGTGATGCAGGTGGTGTTATGTATGGTATGTAAGAAATTCTTATTTTCTCAGGGCACCTGGGTTGCTTGGTCAGTTGTGTGTCCGACTTGTGATTTTGGCTCAGGTCATGATCTCGGGGTCCTGGGATGGAGCCCCACGTTGGGCTCACTGCTCAGTGGGGAGTCTGCTTCTCCCTCTCCCACTGCTTGTGCACGTGTGCTCTCTCTTAAATGAATAAATAAATCTTATTTTTAAATATTCTTTTTTTGCTGGTAAATAGAAATTGACTTTTAAATATTGATTTGATATCAACCATCTTGCTGACCTCTCATATTAATTCTAATGGTTTATCTATAGACTCCTTTGAACTTTTTTTTTTAAAAAAGATTTTATTTACTTATTTGAGAAAGAGAGAGTGAGAGAGAGAGAGGAGCAGGGGGAAGGGCAGAAGGAGAGGGAGAAGCAGACTCCTGCTGAGCAGGGAACCCAATGTGGGCCTCGATCCTGGGACTCCGGGATCATGACCTGAGCCAAAGGCAGATGCTTAACCGACTGAGCTACCTAGGCGCCCCATAGAGCCCTTTGAATTTCTACACACAGAAATGTACCACCTGAAGTATTTTTTCCCTTTCCGATAATGTCTGCTGTAGGTTTATTGGAGATGCTCTCAATCAGGTTAAGGAAGTTCCCTTCAATTACAGTTTGTGAGGGTTTTAATCATGAGTGGATGTTAAATTTTACCAAGTGCTTTTCCTGCATCTACTGATAGGACCATGTGGATTTTCTTTAGTCTGTTAATGCAGTGGATTGGCTTGACTGGTTTCAAATGTTGAACCAGCTGTGCATTCCCAGTACAGACTCTGCCGGGTCAAGATGTATTATCCTTATTATATATTGCTGGATTCAGTTTGCTAATATTTTGCTGAGGACTTTTACATCTAGGTTCATGAGGGAGCCTGATCTGTAGTTTTCTTGAATTGCCTTTTGTCAATTTTGGTGTCAGGGTAATGCTGGCATCATGAAATGCGTTGGGAAATGTTCTCTCTTCTTGAAAAGACTGTCCTCCATGTCTCTTATTTTCTCTTGTTCATTGAGGGGTTTTTAATTCCTTTCTTTTTTGGTTAGGAGAAGGACATTTACTGGGAAATGCTGTGAATGCTCAGCAACAGCGTCCAAGTCAATCCCTGCATATTACGTCAGTGGCACACAGAGGAGGCTGATGAAGCCTTTGCTTTGGGGATTCTTCCAGTACAAGCCAATATGTGCTGTAGCCATAACCACGGCTTCTGTGAGGCACAGGATCTTTGGAAGCATAAACAAAACCGAGGAATTTTTGACAGGTTAAAAGAGACAAAATCCTGACCCCATGAAGCTTACATTACAGTCTATAGAGTATCTTATAACCAATGTTTTTAAGCAAAAGGAATAAAAGTAAAAAGTTCCCAGTAAAAATTTGTGGTGTGGCTATGTGATGCAATGACAGAGGAATGAAACGGGTCTTCACCAGCCACTCAGGGAGTGAGTGCTATTTCTTTTAACTCAGTAAGTGCAGGAAAACCATGGCAGGATTTAGGTCAACCTAGTGGGAAATTTCAAACACACGTTTAACATTTTTATTGCTGCTTGGATGAGGGTCTGGTAGGCAAGGGGAGGGATGACACATTCAGGGACTCAAAATATATCAAAATAGACTGGTGGGCCTTGTCAAGCATGATGAAATCTAACAAGGATAAAGAAGGTAAGGCATCTGGGTCCCCAAACAATTGATTTCTCATCTCCAGGCTGTGAAAAATGTCACTTGGTAGAAACACCCATGAACCAAGATTCTGGGTCTGGCTGATAGTATTGTTTCAAATCTTTCTCACCCACACCGCGTGCCCACCTACATTCTACACACCAACTCAGCTTTCCACCCACCAGCAGCACTGCTCTTTCTCACCGCCGAGAATGCCTCCCTCTACCTCCAATGTCCGACTCAGGCCCCAAGGCACATGGTGCCCAGTGGGCCCCTTCCTCATCATCCCAGCCAGAATTCCCTTTTTCCCCTCTACGGTTTTTGCACTTTCACTGAGTTTTTCTCATAATAAACCGAACATATTTGAAGCGTACGGTTCCATCAGTTCTGCTGCATGTGTACATTCTTCCCTCTCTTCTCTGGATCCCCAGGCAACCGATGTCACGATAGATTAGTTTTGGTTTTCTGGAATTTCATATGAATAGAATCATACAGTATGTTCTTTTTTTTTTCACCTGGAAACTCAGCATAATGATTTTGAGTTTTATCCAGACTGTGTCAATAGTTCATTCCTTTTTCTTGCTTCATAGCCCCCACTGCATGGCTAGGCCATCATTTGTTCATCCGTTCAGCTGTTGGTGAAAACTTGAAAAAAATTTTCGCCTAATATGGTGTGTGGCCACTGAGGTTTGGTTACTGCGTGTTTTGTTCTTGGCAGTTCCTTCTGGTTCTTCTTCAAATCTGCCATGCCACTAACAGTTTCCCTGTTCTCTGAAGATATTTTTCAAGATTATTGATTTTAAAACATACGCATAGTTGTTTAAAAACCTTGCCTCCTAATTCCAATACGTCAAGTGGGATTGGGTTTATTTCTGCTGCCATTCTGTCATTTCAGCAGGGGTCTCTGTTGGGTCTGTCAGGCAGGTCTGGTTTCCTTTTGTGCCTGTAGGCTTTTTGGGGTTTTTTTGACTCATTGGTCACTGCCCTGGTAAAAGTTTATGTGGGGGGTGAGGAAGGGCTCTAGGATGAGGCCTAGCATAAAGTGTTCTCCTTCAGAGACTTTCTCTTCGTAACAGATATAGGCAACTACTATGAGTAAAGGAGAGGCCTCAAATCAAGTGTAAGGCCGGAATGTCCCTGGCTGTCCCAGGCTCTGTGTATCTGGGTACAGAGCTATTCAAGGTGGACCAGCGGCCACAATTTTTTTTCAGGGAAACTTTGTTTTATTCGTGTCTTTGGCTTTGCTCAGTGACAAGGCAGTCTTCTCTCTAGTCCCTAGCTGTTGAAGGGCAGCAAGTGAACACTCCTCTGCTTGCTCTTAACAGGAGGGCAGAGCCTCTGCAGTCCCGACAATGGGTGATGGGTCTCCTAACAGATCCCCCTGCTTGTACAGGCCTTAGGTCTTAACCTTAGTTCTCCAGCAGGAAAGTTTTCAGTAAAAGACGTGTCCTCTTGGCAAATGGGCCAATTCGGTGCTCTACTTTCTATCACTCTGATTAATGGCTTTCATATAAAAATTTGTCACTGAGTTGCCCGATGCCTTTTTGGCTACTTAATGCTTTTAAGGTCATTTTCAAAAACATTTTCTGCAGCACTTTCCATTTTTTTTTTCCAGCAGGAGGACTGATTCAGATAACCTAGTCCACCATTACAGGAGACAGGGAGCAAATCCGCTTCTCCCACTGCCATTTCTCAGGATCCTTCTAGAGGACTCAGGAGTTCTAGGTGTCCATGAAACAGGATTTCTACAGATGATCTGACTAGGGAGAAGAGGTCTGGCATCCACACAGTTCTTTTCAAAAAATGCTCATATGGCAGCCGGCTAGAACACATTTTGTCAAATGTAAATGTCACTAATGACATAATAACATCATCATGAAAGTGACTCAGAAATCACTTCCGTCCTGCTAATGCTTAAACTGTTCCTTGAAGATGGGACTGCAAGGCAGGGCCAGATGGAAGGCTGCCTGCCACTTCCTCCGGCGGGGCCTGCGAGTCCCCGTGGAAAATGATGGCATCTGAAGTTCTTATCCGCTCCGACATTCTAAACGTACGGATATTTTTGGAAACGTGGGATAGCTGACGGAGGCAATCACGCAAAGGAAATTAACCGAGAAATCCCTTTAACTGGTGAAAAAACAATTATCAACGTCTGTGGACTCGGTGCCTCTGGGCTTCAAGTATTCGGGGATGGACTGCCCCAAGGCCTAATGGTTCCTATTTTTGGTCGTGTGAAACAGAACTCAGATATAAAGTCATCTCTTTCCTAGATTTCTCCTATAATGCTCAAGTACTGATGAAGGCGAAATCACCAGCATCTTTCAAAACACAGTTCAAGTAAGCGAAGAGTAACAATGGTAGAAACAGATTTTACTAAAATATATAGTAATCTGGGACTCCTTTTCTTGCAGTTAAAAATGGTGTTTGACTTGTTTTCACCACTTAACCTTTCTAACAAAATAGGTGTTTTTAAAGACTGCGCGGTAAAGAATGAAGCTTCTGGCTGCCTTTTTCTCCTAACAAAACCCATTTTACCTTCAAATACCCTGAATGACCCTGACGAGGCCTTTGAGTTCTTCACCGGTGGTGGTGGTGGGGGGTGGTGAAATGAGTGCTGAGAGAGCATGAGGAGGGGCAAGGAGAGGGTTTGTTTTAAAATAAACAAAACAGGAGCGCCTGGGTGGCTCAGTCGGTTAAGTGTCTGCCTTCAGCTCAGGTCCTGATCCCAGCGTCCTGGGATGGAGCCTGGGGACAGGCTCCCTGCTCAGTGGGGAGTCTGCTTCTCCCTCTCCCTATCCCCCACCCCCGGCTCGTGCTCTCTCTCTCGCTCTATCTCTAAATAAATCTTTAAAACAAAACAAAACAAAATGCAGTTCTAAAAGGATTGAAGCAGATGTGGGAGTGGGGGACTGTGCTAAGGGACGAGGAGGTGACCGCGTCCTGCGACCCGAGGCTAGCCACTCAACCTCCCTCTAGACCTTCCTCTCCTTTTACGTAAAACCAAGACCTGACTCTAAGCAGGGACTTACTAGATGCTGAGGATTTAGCATTCTTGGATGACTATTCTGAACTTTGTTTGGCTAGCGGAGCAAACGGGTTTTACACAATAAAACGATAGAAGGTTGACAAAAGGATGGTCGGGGCTTTGTTTTTATTGTAAAACAAAACGGACCAAGGAAAACATACCATTCCTGAAGTTCAGGAGAAGGAATGAGACCTGCAGTTCCATTTTTGGAGTTTTCCAGTTTACCCTGCCACCAGTTGTGATCGTCCTTACTAATAATCTGGATAATGTCACCAACTCTGAAACGAATGCCAGCTTCTTTGCAGGGGATGAGGTCATCCTTGGCTGGATCATATTCAAATTGTGCTCTTACATAGATCTATAAAACAGGAGTTTGTGAGAAGGGCTGCCACGGTGACATGAAAGAAAACAGCTCTAACCTAATACCCAAACACCAACACTTACAATACGCACAGGACATTAGATGGTGAAGCCACATGATACATGGAGATAGGACACAAGTGCTACTGCTAGAGACAATGCCTCTGATGTGTACAGGTGCAAGCCTCTGCTGTTTTTATTTGGAGGGAATGCTGACGATACTTGTTTAATAAAGAGCAAGACTTAGCTTCTGCTTTTACTATAACAGGTGAGGTCTCTAAATTATAGAGAGGTATGCTTACCATTTTTAAATCTGCATATATTCAGCTGATGTTACGGGCACGTTGTCATGATCACGTGGCAGCCTTTACGCCACATACACAAACACTCAGGGAGGTTTTAACCCCAAAGCAGCACGTGATACAAAAGCAGCAAGCGCTCTGTGTTGGTATCTTGCTGTAAAATGCCTACATGACGACTAGCGGTGTGGCTACACACGGCTGATAAACGTAATGAAAACAGTTTTTAAAGCATTTAAAAAAAATCCATCGTGTCATTAGGTTTTTAAGAAGGACTTGGGCTTTGTATCTGTATTTTACTCTTCTTAGAGAAGAGAAATGACTTTGAATCCTAGCTTTGCCACTTGAAAGCAGCACAGAGCTTCAAGATATGCAGAGTTCAAGGCTCTGGGTTTTACGCTATGTCAATGTAATTAGTAAATATTATAAAAGGAAACAGACGAGCACACAAGGGGTTATCATACGGCAGCATTTCGTGAATCACTGTATTTCTAAATGCTTTAAAATAAGATGCTAGGCAGCTAAAGCTGCATCAGTCAGGCAGGCTTTAGAATAAACTATGGGCACCAGTTTACGCACACCTGACCTCCAAATCCGACTCTCTTCGGACGCCAAATTCCAAGAAAATTCCCCATAAATAATTCTATCTCTTGAAATTAAATTGGAGTATTAATGTTTCAGTCACTGTAAAACCAACCTGAAGGCTTTGGAACTATTGTGTGATTATTCTGTTCAAGTTTTCTTGTCAGAAATCCAGCCTTTGGATTTCAGGTGCCTTTGCACCTGAAATGCAGACTCTTAAAGTGCCTGGTAAACTAGAAGCTGCTTGCAGGTGGCAGGCAGCACGTCACTTTCCCCGGGGGACCCCCCCCAGAGGCATACTGGGATGCAAAGCCAGGATGTTCTGAGTTTTCACTGTAAGTGGCTTTTAGATACTCACATGCAAATACAAATTAAGAAAAAGCCTTGAAATTTCAGAAAATTACTGCTTAACATGGTCATCAGCACATATGTTTTAGTTATTCTTAGAAGTCTAGGAGTTTTGTAACCTTTCACAATTTTTTCCCCCAGCTCCAGATGCAGGCCCGTGTAAGAACCCCCCCCCCACCACCGAAGGCTGAATTCTTAAACTATCAACACAGGTTTATCAGGTTGAAATTACAATAACCATCACAGCTACAAAGATGTGAGGAAAAAAAATCCTTATAGAAAATTAGTCATGTGTAATGTGTTAAAATGAAATGGTACAAGCTCTCAATGCTTAAATGTTATGGTCCAAAATGCAGACATTATGGGATGGAAAGGGTTAATAAAGGATTGGCTATTAGCAGCTCAGTTTAGAGAAGTTTCTATAGAGGGTTTCTATTCACCTGTCGTCCTTTTGGTTGGGTAGTTGATGGCAAGTCCTGTAGAATAAAGCCAACCCAGGAGAAAAATTTTCATTTACTTTTCAAGAGTACAAGGTAATTTGTGTGTTCTGTTACATTATGATTAAAAAATGAGCTAGATTTCAGTTGTAAAGAAATCATATACATTATTCCATTTCTCAGAAATGTTGAGTTATCGAAAAAATCAAACCCAGGCCATTTAGCAGCAAGCTGAGGAAAGCAGGTAAGTTTAAGCAAGAGAGAAAATGTGTTCTTAAGAAACAACTCAGCATCTTCAACACAAAAGCCACAGTGAGTGAAACGGCCCTATTAGAAACAAAAACAAAACCCCAAACTTAGAAGAGCTGTTGCCCTTTTCAACTTAGTCGCTGTAATCATTTCGGTTTTGAGAAATTCAATGGCTATATGGATTTTCACCATCCTCAAAGTATTACATGTTTAACCATTAAAAACCAATTCCTTTGGTAGCCTATTTGGAAGTTAAAAACAAAGGTTGTTAGGAAATTTTCTTCCATAATTTCTCTTACTGATATCATTCCGTTCGAGATGATCTCTAAATTATTGACAATTTTATCTGATTAAAGACAGTTGATGTGTTTTTTTTAAAGGGCACATGGATTGCAAACGAGCGATACTGCTGCGATTAGTAAAACTCACGGTACATTTCAACAGCAATATCAGCAACTTAAGATTTTGTTACCCCGAAAGATCAGACGCTTGCACCTTAAGTGCTTCCGTTTAAGTAAATGAAAAACAATTCTTTTCATATTCCAAAATGAATAGTTCTGAAAAAAATGGTAAAATTCCAAGTTCAAGTCAACATATCAAGTACTTTGTGTTAAAGATGTGATAACAGCGTGGCTTAAGTGCAGTTGGAAGCTAGTTCCTTTTGCTTTTCATATCCAGGCAAGGCTTAGAATTCACAAAAATATGTGCACGGACCACAATAACAGAGGGCACACCAATTCGTAACGTAGATAGCGGAAACTAAAACAGGTTGCTGATATCACTCAGAATAGACAACTACAAAGCCCGAGAATACCCAGATGCCTACTCTGCAAAATCCTTATGTTTCTTCATCTTTCTCCAATTAAAAAAAATTTAGAAATTTCAACAAATTGCCACTTAATATATCCTTTGCGTTAAGTCTGAGCAAAGTCAGAGATGCTAGTGGGGTGACACGGAAATATTTTGAGAATGACCAAAGTGATCTCGAACTCCAGTTCTTCCAATTTAACTAATTAAAGGGATTTTTCATGAGAAGAAAATGTCGAAAAGATTTTCCAGGAGTAAACTGCATTGTAGCTGTAGTAGCCTTGTATATCGGCAGAAGACAATATTTCCACTGAACACACGTAACTAGAACACTCATGGCAGGTGGCACCAACAGAATTGTCACACTTGGCTGTGTGGAGCTAGAGTTCTTACCGAAACAGAATTGTTAGTGCTGCTATGACCATTAGCTGGGGACTGCCTGGAAGTGGAGGGGGAATCTCTCTGAAATAAGACACAAGGGTCATTAACACAGAACACCAGCACAGAAACAGAGATATTCACATCAACAGTTACAACCACAATCTGACAACCGTTTCCTCTGAGGTTTTTTTAGCTGTAAAGGTGCTATACTGACTTACTTGCATGATTTCACGGAAGGAGGAAAAAATTTTTGCAGTCTGAAGATTCACATATTGTACGCGATGATCGTGTCATTCATTAATAATGTCTTTCCTGTCTCCAACACTCTATAACCTTGGCTGATTTTAAGTGAGACCCAGAAGAGGGAATTGATATTAAAATCCTATCGAGGACTGTAAAATGACAAATATTACTATAAACTTATTGTGCGGAAGATCCCAATTGCCTAATTTATTATTCAAAATTAGGTTTGAAAAGTACTTAATAGTTTTTAGGTACCTTAGTGTCAAAACTTACTGAATGACTCATTTGAAGTGAAAGAAATCTAAAAAAAAGAAAAAAAAAAAAGACTTCTCATGTTGTAATCACCTTGGAGTCTTTCCAGGACAAATATTACTAATGCGGGTAAAAGACAGACATCCACCAGAGAAGAAACCTTTATTCTTTAGATCATTTTAGGAGACTGATTAAAACAATAACCTTGAACCTCTAAAAAGATTACACTTCCGGCCAAGGTCCCAGGAGGCACAGCCACTACTCCCTAGATCCATGGTCCTCAGTCACACTCTCCATACTGTGTGACACATTTGCAATCCTTTCTGGGCTCCATTCCCTTATTGTCCAAATCAGCTTTAAGGACAAGAACTAGGAGAAGAAAATATGCACTGTAGTGTGTATAGTGGTTTAGTGGAGTACTTTGAAACCTCTGAGATGTACATGTCTGCTCAAGAGACACTTGTTGTTTCTAGAAGATATACAGAAAACTTCTGGAGCTTGTTAGCTTTTTGAATACTGGGCTCGCTTAGACGAGCATTCTCAAATGCTCATGAACAGATCAGTTTCTAGGTGCCATCCCCAGAGACTCAAGTCAGCAGGGCCAGCGTGAGGGCAGGGGTCTCCCCTCTTTTGCCTGGGGGATGCTGATGCGGGTGGCCAGAGAGCCCTTCTTTGGGAAGTATTGTCCTAGCTGGGAGTTGTTGTCCAACCACAGGCTTGAATTCTGCCCGAGCACCGGAGGTTCAAACAGGTTGGGGGTAGGGCTAGGAGGGGAGTATCATTTTTTCTACTATTCACAGGTAAAGAGGGTAAGGGGGGAGCTCTTCTGACTCAAGCGTAGAATTTACATGTCTAATACTGGTCCCACCCTAAAACTAGTTCTACTACTTAAAAAAACACAAGAGAAACTTGTAATTAATAACTAACAATATCCCCTAGTAAAAAGACAAAAATCAATCGTATTCACTAAATGTCTTCTCTGCTGAGAAATGGTATGAGGACCACCTATGATTTTAGAACATTAGAACACCTCACGTGAGAGGTGTGTGTGACCTTCTCTCTTCCCCGGAACGTTTGTGTTCTAGGTTACAAATTTGAAAACTATGAACCCTGGAGCAGAAGTAGCTCTGCATTTTCTTTTGAAATACTGTATTAATTGAAGTTCCATAAAAAGCCACAAAGAGGAGCTCAAAACCTGATAGAACAGAAACCCCAACTGTCACAGTGCACCAAAACATATCCTTGACCAAACTACAAATTCTTAGATATATCTTCAGTAGGTTTAGAGAACAAAACATAAAGCCTCTGAGTTTGCTTGTGAGATCTACAGCATGACTGGGGCCTGGAAGAGGCATCGTAATTTTCCCCTCAACTTCTCCTGAGTACGAATTCAACTTTCTGGACGAGTTATCCAGTAAGTTACTTGTCTGTCCTGGAAATTAACTATAGGAAATGTGTACTTCACACTGATGTACACAGACCTGGAAGATGCACACAAAAAGAACAAGCTTCAAATAGTTCTGCTCAAGCTGAATGTGCAATGACTGAAGGATGACAGACCCTTCATGCCAGTCTGTATTTCCAAATATAAAAAGAATAGATTTTGGAATCTCATTTAATGACTGACATGAAACTGAATATAGGTCGGAGAGCTACAATTTCTATAGGGTACACCTACCGTGAGAAACTTTGGGGCTGTGTCACCCTAGAAAACGTACTTGCTTATGAATCACGTAGTGTCCCAAATTGAAACGATTTCACAGAAGGTTGCAAAGCCTCTACTCCTCTCGCAAAGTCAGTTATCAATTCCTCACGGACTTAACATCTGTCCAGGGCCTTGTCACAGTTATTTGAACACCTCGATCTTAACAGAAATAGATCACTTCTCAAATTCTTGGAAAGAAGAACTATCTGTGTGATTTCTTAATAAGGGAAGTGAATGTACTTCCTGGAAATATTATTGCAATTATCTTTTTTTCCTCAGAGACTCCATTTGTTCTTATTAAGCCTCCTGTCATTATCTGGAGCTCCTCTAGATTTTGCTGCGATTCCAGCCTGCAGAAAGTTAGAGTGCTGAGGAGTTCCCCCATGGAAGCAGGGCCGAGTAGGTGAATGGAACCTACTCTGTTCCGTTATCTTTGTTGTAAAATTGGTGTGCAGTGATCAACAGCACAGGCAGAAACAATTTCCCAGAAAGCCAAAACATTCAGCCATCAGCAGACAGTTAGTTAAGAACCCAGAGGAGACAGGGGTGGCGGGGAGGGGGGTTGCGCCAGAGCCATTACCTCACAGGACGATGACTGAGTGCGGTAGCTTGGCACGATCTTGAAGGTGATACTCCCCCGCATTTCCCGCTGGAGGCAGAAGAAAGGAGAGCTCTCTTAACAAACAAATGTAGCACACAGAGACACACGAGAAACCACTCGAATGTGTGGGGGGGTAATTAATGCAAGCCAGCTGAGACGCAGGGGCCTAAAACGAACTGGAGGGAGAAGGTAGGGGCTGCTCACAGGAATAGACATTGTTCTCGGGAGAAACCCTGCAAAGTCAAGGCTGAGTGCCTTGTTCGTGCAGCAGCGGTGGAACAGACCTCCGGCGGTTCCCTTTTTGTAGACACAGATACAGAAACCTCTAAGTGCCTTTCAAAAGTGAGTATGAATTGATCCAGACAACAGAGTAAGTAATTACACAAAAATGATATTTGGTCTGCTACATGATGATGGTGTACTCCATTAAATTTGCTTTGTCTTTCATAATGTTGGCCTCATGGACTTTGCTGTCGTGAGTCGGTGTGCTTATTTCACACGTAAGAGATATTCATAACTTGGGAGGCCGCTATACTGTGGCAGGAAGAGGGTCCGGGACCAGAGGTCCCAGACGTCTGCCTCTGCTCAGTACGACAATGAACACAGGCCAGGGACTGTCATTATGCATTTTTAATGCAAGGCCAATGTGAACACAGATTTTGGATATGTACGGTCAAAAATAGCCAGGTCTACTATGTCTTTCCTTCCCTCTGTGCTGCAGAGAAATTCAATACAGCTGGCTATGACTAGCTATACAAGAACGAGGCTTCTGACGTTGCTGATGCCAGCAGAACAGAGGCCGCTGAGAAACTAGTTCACAGGTACGCACAACTGGAAAGGTTATCTTTACACATTTGCTCGGTAAGAGACAGGAGATCAAGGAGGAAAGGAGAGCGTCGAAGCCCATGCTGCTCGATGGGCAAGAGGTTTCCAAGCTCTGTTGCACGTTAAGCATTTTCCCAGTTGTCAGTTCTTATGGATATTGTGGAAATTCAAGTCCACACAAATGGTGGGATCAGAAATACTCTGATTACAAAAGAATACCGCTTATTAAGGTGAAAAAACAAGCTAACAAACTGAAAGTCAATCTTGGAAAAAAGACAAAGAAACTTTCATGTACTCACAAGCATTTTTTGCAGCTGTTCCACTGTTTGGTTAGCCACACTGATGCCATTAATTTCTCGAATTTCATCACCGACATGAAGTGTACCTAAAGAAATGACACAAAAATAAACACGATAGATGTATCATTTATAACAAAATCTAAAGGCAGCAATATAAGTAACTAAAAAAATTAAGCTAACTATTGAAGGCCAATGTTTCAGAAACAGGTACGGATTGGGCTCATGTGGTAAACTCAGCAAAACAGATACATCTACTTACGGAAGACATGCTTTTGAAAGATGGCTGTGGAAATCTGCTTATTTCTCGACAGAGGCACTGTGTATCGTGGTTTAAAATGACAGTTTCTAGATCTCACCTGTCTGGGGGCAAATCTCAGCTACATCCCTTACCAGCTTTAAGATCTTGGGTAGGTTACCAAAATGTTCCGTGTCTCAGTCTTCAACATTTACAAAGTGGAGATGAAAACAGTACCTATTTCATATGATTGCCTTGAGGATTAAGTTAGCTTAATACATGTAGATGGATCAGAAGTGTTCGTGGCACATATTAAAGTACCACTGAAGTGCCTTGTCTTTTTCTACCATTCTGATCAATATTATCTACCAAATATGATACAAAGAATTGTGATAATACCTGTATAACACTAAACTTACATTAGACAAAACATAATCCTTTTATAATAATTTGGATGGCATTTCAGGGTCCTGTAATACTTCATTTGGAAAAAGTGACCAAGAACCAATGCTCAAATAGGGAGTTATGTGAAGTTTTACTTCCTTGTTTATAAATTGTGTACATGTTTACATACTGACCTGACATCATTACAAAAAGCTCACAGCATCTTTTAGAGGTACATATTACAATGCACGTAAAGAAAATAAGACCCCACAGATTTGCTTCAAAATAATCCAGGGGGGACAGTAGGGGAAGTACAGATGACACTGGTGTGGCCATGAATTAACAGTAATTTGACTGGGTTATGGGTATGTGGGTGATCGCTGCACTCTTCTTTCTACTTTTCTCTACTTGAACTCACTGCACTATTCTCTCTACTCATGTTTGGAAATTAACTTAATAAAATAAAAATCTGGGGACTTTTGCTTCCAGTATGGCTGGTTAGTCACTGGAAGACTTTCTCACGACTGTATCTCACCTAGGGTATGCCTCTTGAAGTGTTACTGGTCTCACAAAAGGAGTACAAATTCCTAAGAGCACCTTCTACTTCCATCCCCACCATCCACTCCACACAAAACCCTGTGAGCTGGACCCAGAGTGACGGCAAACTAAGGGTGGATGCCACAGGAGCAATGCCTGCTAGCTGGATTCTTTTTTTTTTGGAAGATTTTATTTATTTATTTGACAGAGCACAAGCAGGGTGAGGAACACAGAGAGAGGGAGAAGCAGGCTCCCCACTGAGTAGGAAGCCTGATGTGGGGCTCGATCCCAGGGCCCTGGGATCATGACCTGAGCCGAAGGCAGACGCTGAACCATCTGAGCCACCCAGGTGCCCCTGCTAGCTGGATTCTGAGCCTTGGGCCAACAGCAAGTGAGAGAAGCTGAGCCCAGGAACCTGGAGGGAGGCAAGATCCAGACTGGTGGCACTCCATGGTAACTAGTAGAAGAGGGAACAAACTCCCTCTGGAGGAAAGTGTACCCAGTTTAGGCCCACAGGACTTCCACTAACAACGAGCTCACAATCACAGGTCACCAAACATACAATAAGGCAAACTACTATGTGAGTCATCAGAAACAGAAAAAACAGATTTAAATTGTCAAGGGGGACAGATAGAATGATCAGATACAGAATATAAAATAACTACATGTTCAATATTAGGAAAAAAGTAAAGGACCTAATTGCAAGGATGAGCATGCAACAAGAGATTATCAGAGGGGAACAGACAGATTTGAAAACAAAACTAAGAACAAATGACTAGTACTTTAAGAACAGAACAATGTAACTGGTGATATAAACCAGTGAATGGATGAGCTGAACAGAAATTCAGATATGGCTGAAGAGAGTTTCAGTGCACTGGAAGATATAACTAAATAAATTACCTAGAATGCAGGCCAGAGAAATGAGACAGGGAAAATAGGAAACAAGAAATAAAGAAAATAGGAAAAAAGAGATACAGAGGGACTGTCTAACACATGTCTAGTAGAGTTCAGAAGGAGAGAACATGGAGAATGGAGAAGAGGCAATATTTGAAGAAATAATGGTTGTAAACTTTACTGAACTGATGAAAACATGATTATGCAGATCCAGGAAGAATAATGTATCCTAAACAGGATGCATTATTACTTTTTCCTAAAACAGGATACATCCTAAAACAGGATACATCCAAACAGGATAAATAAAAAGAAAGCCATGTTGGAAGGTAGTGAAGCATAGAACATCTAAAGACAAAGATCTTTCACCCCCCCAAAAGATAAAGTTCTCAAAACAATCAGAGAGAAAGGAGAGATCACCTACAAAGCAAGGACAATGGTAGTGACATCAGGCTTCCCAATGTCAAACAATGGACGCCAAAATACAACAGAATGGTAACCATCAATCTAAAATTGTGCTCTCAGCAAAAGTAATCTTCAAGATTGAGGCTGAAATAAAATATTTACAGATAAATACCGCCTGAGAGAGTTTATAAGCAGGAGGCTAGCACTAAAGGAACTTCTAAGGATGTACTTTAGGAAGAAGGCAAATGCTCCTCAAAGGATGGCCTGAGATTTAAGAAGGAATGGTGAGTTTATACCTGAAACTAATATACCAAACACCTGTACATTAATTATACTAGAAATAAAATAAGATAGAAGGAATGGTAAGTAAATAAAATCATAAACATTTATGTAAATCCAAAAAATGGTCATATTTTAATAGTAATTTCAAATTTGTGAATTTAAAACAGGACAGAACTAAAATACTGGGCAAGAATAATATGTAAGTCAGGAGTTTGATCAGATTTAGTGTTCCAATGTCTTTGTATTCTTTGGGAGTGGGGTTAAGAGTCTGTTTCACTTTAGTATATGTAATGTTAAATATGTGTGATAAAATTTCAAGGTAACCACCTAAAAAATAGAAATAGAATGCTGAAATTCTAAACTACCAGGGGGAAAAATGGAACAAAAAATGAACAAGAAAATCAATTAAAAAAGGGATAAATATAAATAAAAAAGACAGAAATCATCACAACTAATATTAGTGGGCTAACCTTGCCCATTAAAAGATAGTGATGATCAGAGTGCATTAGAAAATGTAAAACTCAGCTTAAAAAATGTTTGCAAGAGACACCATAATGCATACAAACACAGAATGGTTGGAAATAAAAGGATGGACGAAGACATGCTGGCAAACACTAAAATAAAGTTGGAATAAGTATGTTAATATTAGATAAAGGTTTTAAATAGAAAATATCAGTAAGGATAGAAATGGTGACCAGGTATTTCTATGCACCTAATTAGCTTCAAATATGTAAAGCCAAAATGGAGAGATCTATAGATAGAAAGTGAAAAACTCTTACTATGACAGTGAGATATTTCAGCAATTACTGATAGGTGAGACAGACAAAAAAAATCAGTCACGATATAGAAGATGTGAACAAAAAAATTAACAACCTCGAGCCAATCATCATATAGAGAACTCTCCATGCAACAGTTAAAGAATAAACATTCTTAAGTACACATGGACTATTTACAAAACTGATTAAAGTGTTATGCCATCAAGCAAGTCTCAACAAACCTCAAAGAAATGGTGTCATACAGACCACACTCTTTGACCACAATGCAATTAAGTTAGAAGTAAATTATAAAAAGACACAAAGAAAATCTTCTTAGATGTGGTATGTAAAAAACACTTCTAAATAACTGTGGGTCAATGAAAGATACCATAATAAGAATTTAAGAGTACTTAGAACTTAATTACAAAAAAAATGCTTTGTAACAAAACTGGTGGGATACAGATAAATGAGTACTTAAGGGTAGAGTTTAGACTCAGATGCATATATTAGAAAAAAAGACTGGGATAAATGAAATAAGTGTCTAAGAAAGTTAGATAAAACCAATATGAAGTAGAATGAAAGAGATAAATAGAAATCAGGTCATAAAACAATGAAATAGAAAATAAACATACAATGGAGAGAATTAACAGAAGCCAAAGTGGGTTTCTGAACAAACCCCTGGCAAAGCTGATTAAGAGAAAAAAGGCAAGGCACGAATAAACAATTTTAAGAATGAACAAGGGGATACATTTATAGAGATGGCAGGGAATAAAAAGGTAAGAAAACACTATGCAGAAGCTTACTGCAATAATTTTTAAAAACTTAAGTTTTTTAAGGAAAATGTAATTTACCAAATTTACTCAAGATATAAAAAGCCCGAATAGCCTTAAGAATGTTAAAGAAATTGAAGCAGTTAAAAAAAAAAAGTCTTTCCTGGGGTGCGTGGCTGGCTCAGTTGGTAGAGCATACAACTTTTGATCTAAGGGTCATGAGTTCAAGCCCCACATTGGGCATAGAACTTCCTTAAAAAAAAAAAGTCTTTTCTAAAAAAACCAAAATCAAAACCAAAACATCAGGCCTTGATAGTTTTATGGCAAGTTCTACCAAACTTCAAAGGTACAAATCATTCCAATATTCTACAAAGTCTTTCAGAGAACTCATGAAGGGAGAAGGCTCTCCACGTCATTTTATGAGGCAATGTAACTTTGAAACTAAAACCCGACAGAAAAAGACAAGACAGGAAAATTAACTACCGTCCAGTCTCTCTCATAATTACAAATACACAAATTCTAAACAAAACATTAGCGCACAGAATCCAGCAGTACATACAAAAAAAAAAAAAACACACAATGAGTAAGCTGGGTTTATCTGAGACATGCAGAAGGGGTTTATCATTAGGAAATCTTTAAAAGTCATTTACTACGTTAATAGATAAAAGGAAAAAAATTCCAAATGATCATCTCAGCAGATGAAGAGCATTTGATAAGATTCAAAACTCAATCATAATTAAAAGGCTCAGCAACTAAGAATTAAGAGAATGTCCTCAGCCCTAATAAAAGGCATCTAACTAAAATTCTACAGTAAACGGTACTCTTTGTGGGGAATCATGGAAAAGCTACCTTTCAAAAACAAGACTAGAAGAATGATGTCCGCTATACCACTTCTATCAGAGATGGCAGGTCCTAGTCACACAGTAATACAAGAAAAAGAGATTACAGAAACAATGATGTTGTGACTTTACTGAATTTATAGCAAATTATTAAAAATAAGAAACAGAAGACTCATCCTGGAGTCTAAAACCAATTCTGCCGTGTGGGCACCGTCTACTCCTGCAGCCTATGAAGAGTCCCCTGGAGGCAGCAGTAATGCCGGACACCATCTGTGTACACAGCGGTCCGGAAGGCACGAAAATGCTTCCGGTGTTACTTCTTGCATCTGGGGTGAAGGAAAAAGTAAAGAGGTGCTAGGGACAAAAAAAAAAAAAAAAAAAAAAAAGAAAAAACCCCTCATCTCAAAGAAAGGAAGCCTAATTTTTGGACAGGAGAATCATTTTTGGGTCAGCCTGTAAATACTAACACCTATAACTCAGCCCTTTCACAGAGGAGGCTAGGCCTATGTGTGTAAATCTCGCCCACCCGAGAGTTAATGAAAGTTCCCCTTTCTCAAAAACTCATTCTTTGTTTACTTCAGGCCTTAGTGAATTCCTTTCTCAGAATGACTGCAATTATTGTAGCAGGTATTAGAAACTTAATCTAGAAAAAAAAAAAGAAACTTAGTCTAGATTTGATATTTCTTATTTTACTGTTTAATTTTTGTATTATTTATCAAGCTCTAATTTCCTAATTAAGAGTATATCTCATTCCTGAGTGAATGAGAAATTCTTGAACTGTCATTATATATCTATACCCATAAATGAATGTACGTATGTATGTATGTATGTCCCAGAATAGATGCCTTCCATATATCTGGGGGCCAGGTATGATACTTTGCTTTAGCCCCCACGGTCTTTTGTAAGTGAGGATCCAAAGAGTAATTCAGAGATGTTCCAGGAACAGAACTGTAATATACCCTCCCCTCCCTTATCCACAGGCTGGAGCATGTACAGATGAATATGAACAAATAGAGGCCAACTGTGATTAAAACCAAAGACAGATAACTTAAATAGATCATTTATGTGGACCACAGAGTAAACAGATTGTTTATATGGGTCATAAAAAATACCTCCTCCACTAGGCTAAGTTAAGGAGGGAAAGAATCACATATGAAACTTACCTTGCCTGTGAATCATGCCCCCGTGCATAATTCTTGCAACAATACAATGATTTAGCTCATTCATTTTTAAAGTGATTCCCTGTAAAAAGTTAAGTAAAAGAGAATTACTATTTCTATGTTGGTGATTTCACTGTAGATAATTTTATTGACAAAAGTTAGGAAAACATTCAAGAAAATATGGAAAATGAAGGAGGAAAGCCATCTGTTACTCCACCATGCCACGACAAAAATGTTATCTTTGGTATTTTGATTGCTATAATAATAGTAATACATAATTCTATATTGTGCTTTAAAAAAATAGATTTATTTATTTATTTTTAGAGAGAAAGAGAGAGCACGAGCAGGAGGGGCAGAGGAGAGGGAGAGAGAATTCCAAGCAGACTCCATGCTGAGCACAGAGCCCAGTGCAGGGCTTGATCCCACGACCCCAGAGATCACCACCTGAGCTGAAATAAGAGTCAAGCATTCAACTGACTGACACAGTTTAGCGCCCCTTAATGTGTTCAGTTTGCTAAGTTTGACATATGTATACATGTGTGAAACCATTACTATAATAAGGAGCATGAATATATCCATCACCCTTAAAAATTTCCTGTGTCCACTGGTAATCTACTCCCAACCCCGTACCCCCTTCCCCTACCCTATGGCCCCTCATATGGTACACACTCTTTTTTGTTGCTTTTTTAAAATTCACAGTGTGAGATTTAATCATGTTGTATGTATCAATGGTTCATTCTTTGCCCTTGATGAGTATTCCACTGTGTGGATATATCATTTTGTTTATTCTTTCATAGACTGAATTTTTTTCTCTAGCTTTAGGCTATTAGAAGTGAGCTGTATTCCTGGGTTAGTCTCCAGTTGGTCATGATGTATTCTTCTTTTGTTAAGATATGGATTTGAGTTTTTGCATCTATATTCATGAGGGACACCAGTCTGTAGTTTTCTTATATTGTCTTTATCTGGTTTTGGCATCAGGGTAAAAATGCTAGCCACCTAATAATAATAATGATAACAATAATAATGATGATGATGTTGAGAAAAATTCCTTCCTTTTCAATGTTTTGGGGAGAGCTTGTGTAGAATTGGTATTATTTCTTTATTATATGTTTGGTAGATTTCACCAGTAATGCCATCTTGGAGTTTTCTTTGAGGAATGGTTTTTATTTTTAAATTCAGTTTTTAAATACTATAGGGCAATTCAGTGTATTCCTTAAGTGAGCTTTGGCATGCTTCTGTCTTCCAGGGAATTTGTCCATTTCATCTGAGTTGAATTTCTTAGCATAAAGTTGTTTATAAGATTTCCTTATACTTTTTTATGTCTGTAGATTCTGTAGTAGTATCACATTTTTACGCAGGATACTGGTAATTAAGGTCTTCTTTTTTTTCCTGATTAATCTGATCTTCTCAAAGAAAAAGCTTGTTTTATGGATTTTTTCCCTGTTTTTTTTTTTTTTATAAAGATTTTATTTATTTATTCGACAGAGATAGAGACAGCCAGCGAGAGAGGGAACACAAGCAGGGGGAGTGGGAGAGGAAGAAGCAGGCTCATAGCGGAAGAGCCTGATGTGGGGCTCGATCCCATAACGCCGGGATCACGCCCTGAGCCGAAGGCAGACGCTTAACCGCTGTGCCACCCAGGCGCCCCTCCCTCTGTTTTCTATTTCATTAATTTCCACTTTGATCTTTATTATTTCTTTCCTTTCACTCGCTTTGGGTCTAATGTGCTCTTTTTTGTTCTAGTTTCTTAAGGTAGAAGCTGAGGTCATTTAAGATATTTCTTCTCTAATATAGGTGTTTAGTGCTACGCATTTCTCCCTAAGTACTGCTTTCACAGCATCCCAGAAATTCTGGTATGTTGTTGTTTCATTTTCATTCACTTCAGAATACTTTTTAATTTCCCTTTTGATTTCTTCTTTGATCCATGGGTTATTTAGAATTGTGTTATTTAGTTTTCAAACGCTTGGGGAGTTTTCCTGAGGTCTGTTATTCATTTCCAATTTAATCGCAATGTGGTCTGAGAATTATATTTTGATATTAATATAGCCACTCCAGCTTCCTTTTGTTCAATGCCATCATAATATATCTTCTTCCATCCTTTTACTTTGAGACTATTTGTCTTTATGTACAAAGCAATTCTGGCAGGCAATATATAATTGGATCTGCCCCCCGCCCCCATTTGACAATCTCTGCTTCTTAATTTGGGGAATTTAGACTATTTGCATTTCATAGGATTATTGATATACTCAGGTATAAATATATCTTCTTGCTATTTAATTTTTGTTCTATCTGTTTCATGTTCTCTTTTCCCTCTTTTTCTGCCTTCTTTTGGATTAGCTTATTTTTATTCTATTTTCTCTCCTGTGTTGTCTGATTGGCTATAATTCGGTTTTGTTGTTTCAGGGGTTGTTTCAGAGTTTATGGCATACATCTTTAACTTATCACAATCCACCTTCAAGTGATATTACACAATGTCACATATAGTATAAGAACCTTTTAATAGTATAGTTCCACTTCTTTCTTCTGACCTTTGTGCTACAGTTACACATTTTACTTTTACATGTAATAAGCCCTCAAACACATTGCTCTTATTTTTGTTTAAACTGCCAATTATCTTTATTTATTTATTTATTTATTTATTTATTTA
>NW_024423319.1:88828196-88837154 GCF_017311325.1 Ursus maritimus | reverse complement strand
TTTATTTATTTATTTATTTATTTATTTATTTAAAGATTTTATTTATTTATTTGACAGAGATAGAGACAGCCAGCGAGAGAGGGAACACAAGCAGGGGGAGTGGGAGAGGAAGAAGCAGGCTCATAGTGGAGGAGCCTGATGTGGGGCTCGATCCCATAACGCCGGGATCATGCCCTGAGCCGAAGGCAGACGCTTAACCGCTGTGCCACCCAGGCGCCCCTAAACTGCCAATTATCTTTTAAAGAGATTTAAATGATAAGGTTGTCCTTTAACATTTCTTATACTGTAGGTCTACTGAATTATTTCAGTTTTGGTATGTCTGAAAATGTTTTTATTTTGTCTTTAGTTTTTGAAACATACCTTTGCTTGGTTTTGAATTCTAAGACAAAACCTCTCAAGGTTTTGTTTTTTTCTTTCAGTACTTTAAAGACACTGTTCTTCTCAATTGTATTGTTTCTGATAAGAAGTCTAATGCCATTCTTATCTTTGTTCCTCTGTATGTAACATTTCTTTATCTGTTTTTAAGATCTTCTATTTATCATGGTTTCTAAACCGTTTGATTAAGATGTACCCTGGTGTTGTTTTCTTCATGTTTCATGGTTCATTGTGGTCTTGGGCCTGCAGATTTATATATTCATCAAGTTTGGAATGTTTTCATCCATTATTTCTTCAGATATCCTTTCTCTCTCCTCTTCACTCTCTTCTCCTTCATAGAATCCAATTAACCATACGTTAGGCTGCCTGAAGTTGTCCCAGAGCTCAGTGATGCTTTTTTTTTTCTTTCTTGAGAGAGAGAGAGCGAGAGAGAGCGCGCACGTGCGCATGCAAGCAGCGGGGAGGGGGATAGGGAGACCATTATTTCTTCAGATATCCTTTCTCTCTCCTCTTCACTCTCTTCTCCTTCATAGAATCCAATTAACCATACGTTAGGCTGCCTGAAGTTGTCCCAGAGCTCAGTGATGCTTTTTTTTTTCTTTCTTGAGAGAGAGAGAGAGAGAGCGAGAGAGAGCGCGCACGTGCGCATGCAAGCAGCGGGGAGGGGGATAGGGAGACGGAGAGAGAGAATCTTAAGCAGGCTCCACGACCAGCACGGAGCCCAATGCAGGGCTCAATCTCATGACCCTGAGATCATGACCTAAGCTGAAATCAAGAGTCAGATGCTTAACCAACTGAGCCACCTAGGCACCCCTGCTTTTTTCATTTTTAAAAATTCTTTTTCTGTATTTCATTTTGGATAGTTTCTATTGCTATATCTTTGAGTTCACTAATCTTTTCTTCTCAAATGTCTGATCTGCCATTAATACCATAGTGTATTTTTCTGCTAATTCTAATATCTTTGTCAGTTCTGTCAGTTTTGACTGATTATTCACCACATTATAGGTCACATTTTCCCCCTTTGTTACATGCCTATCAATCTTTGATTCAATGCCAGACATCGTGAATTTTATCTTGCTGCAATGCTAGATGTTTTTTATTCCTATAAATATTCTTAGGCTTTGTTCTGGGATATACTTCACTTACTTGGGTCACTTACTTTTTTTTTTTTTTTTTTTTAATAATGATTTTTTTTTATTTCAGTTTGTTTCTCATAGTCCATAGTCTCTCATGTTTCATTCCCCCTTCTGATTACCCCCCCTTTCTTTATCCCTTTCTTCCCCTACTGATCATTCTAGTTCTTATGTTCCATAGATGAGAGAAATCATATGATAGTTGTCTTTCTCTGCTTGACTTATTTCACTAAGCATTATCTCCTCCAGTGCCGTCCATGTTGTAGCAAATGTTGAGAACTCGTTCTTTCTGATAGCTGAGTAATATTCCATTGTATATATGGACCACAACTTCTTAATCCAGTCATCTGTTGCAGGGCATCTCGGCTCCTTCCACGATTTAGCTATTGTGGACATTGCTGCTATGAACATTGGGGTGCATATGGCCCTTCTCTTCACTACGTCTGTATCTTTGGGGTAAATACCCAGTAGTGCAATGGCTGGATCATAGGGTAGCTCAATTTTTAACTTTTTAAGGGACCTCCACACGGTTTTCCAGAGTGGCTGTACCAACTTGCATTCCCACCAACAATGTAGGAGGGATCCCCTTTCTCCACATCCTCTCCAACAATTGTTGTTTCTTGCCTTGTCTATTTTTGCCATTCTAACTGGCGTAAGGTGGTATCTCAGTGTGGTTTTGATTTGAATTTCCTTGATGGCTAATGATTTTGAACATTTTTTCATGTGTCTGTTAGCCATTTGTATGTCTTCATTGGAAAAGTGTCTGTTCATATCTTCTGCCCATTTTTTGATTTGTTTATTTGTTTCTCGTGTATTGAGTTTGAGAAGTTCTTTGTAGATCTTGGATACCAGTCCTTTATCTGTAGTGTCATTTGCAAATATATTCTCCCATTCCGTGGGCTGCCTCTTAGTTTTTCTGACTGTTTCCTTGGCTGTGCAGAAACTTTTAATCTTGATGAAGTCCCATAAATTCATTTTATCTTTTGTTTCTCTTGCCTTTGGGGATGTGTCATGAAAAAGGTTGCTTTGGCCGATGTCGTAGAGGTTGTTGCCTATGTTCTCCTCTAGAATTTTGATGGATTCCTGTCTCACATCGAGGTCTTTCATCCATTTGGAGTTTATTTTTGTGTATGGTGTGAGATAGTGGTCAAGTTTCATTCTTTTGCATGTAGCTGTCCAATTTTCCCAGCACCATTTATTGAAGAGACTGTCTTTTTCCCACCGTTTTTTCCTGCTTTATCAAATATTAGTTGCCCAAAGAGCTGAGGGTCCATTTCTGGGCTCTCTATTCTGTTCCATTGGTCTATGTGTCTGTTTTTGTGGGTCACTTACGTTTGATCTTTTGGGTCTTGCTTTCATGATTTGGTAGGCAGGTCTTGAGCAATTCTGAGCCTAGGGCTAATTATTCCTCATTACTGAGACAAGATCTTCCTGAGCACTTTATGCTATGCCCCATGAATTTGTTTTCCAGTCCGGCTGGTGGTTAACAGGCAGGGAGTGCTGGATACTGTTCCCTCTGATTCTTTTGGATGTCTTTCCTTGGCTCTGGGTAGTTTTCTCTCATAAATGCACTAATCATAACTCAGATGAATACTTCAGGGGACCCTCTACAGATCTCTGGGGTCCTCTCTCTGCACAGCTCTCTCTTCTTCAGTCCTCCGTCCTATGCACTTTAAGTGCCTAGGTCTCCTCGGATTCTCAGCTCTGTCTCCTCAATTCGGGGTATCTGCCTGCTCTGCCTCAGTTCTCCCTTCCTGTGCTGTGGCCTGGAAACTCTCTCAAGTCAGTAAGGTCAGGCAGTCATAGGGCTCACCCTGTTTGCTTCCTGTCTCTTAGGCCCTAAGAGTCCCATTTTCCTTTGTTGCCTGATGTCCAATGTCTTGAAAACTGTTCTTTCATGTAATTTTGTTTTTAAATTTTTTTGGTGATTTCAGGTGAGAGGGTAAATCTGGTCCTTGTTAGTCCATCTTGGCCAGAAGTAGAAGCTCCACATATTTAATGCCAGACTACTAGTCTACAGAGATTACTTTTTGTTTTCCTATTATTCTCTATTATAGATAAACTTTCATAAGCATATTTTTTGTGCTAGACCTGGCTGATCCTAAAAATCACATGGGGACCTTTTAAATAATACTGTCTTTTAAACTCACTCTTTGGATTTAGATTCAGGAAATCTGGAATGGAGCCCAGAAATCTATATTTTTAACAAGTTCCCCTGGTGAAAACTGGTCTTGAATTTGAGATGATTAAGGGTAGGGGGACTGTCTTATCTTCTTCATTGGAGAATAACACTCTGTTGGAAAGCTTCATGAAAATATTTGAGCCTTTATAATATGGACTTTGTGCACAATTCCACAAAATATAACTTTGCTTGGTTCCTATTTTGCAGTTCTTAGAAGTGGTAGGCAAGCGATGTGAAAAACTGGTATATCAAAATATTTCTAGTCCCAACGTTCAACTGTAATGTTCCAGTTTCATTTCCAACTTGTATATTCAATCAGCACATACAGTTACCAAGAGAGGTGTTCCTGGAGAAATGCTATAAATTAATGTGTAACTCAAATCTAATTTCATAAGGGAAATGATAGTATGATGGGGGTCTGATCCCTGAAATTAATAAATTAATGTATTCATTCAACCAACATTACCGCGATCCTGTCATGTGGGCAGGCACTCTGCTAGGCTCATAATGAATCAGACTGTTCATTAGTGAATAGACAATAGTGATGAGACAGACAGGGTCTCTCATGACTAGGGGGAAATTCACCTCAAACCAACTAGAGTTAACAACAGTTATTATTTTGTCTGCCCCAAACATTTCTTTGCTGAGAGGAACTGACTCACGTTCTCTCTGTTCCCAGGTTCCCAAATTCCAGGGAAGGGACTGGTCCAGCTTGGGCTGGGTGCCTACTCATGAACCTACCCCCAGCTTGGGGTAGACTCCTGGCCTTTCCTTGTTTACAGAAGCCTTTCCCCTTTTGTCCAAGCTAGTTCAAGTTTGGTCTTTATCACTTGCAACTAAGGGAATCTCAATCGACTGAGAGTAATTTCAGGGTGAAGTTGCATATGGGAAAACAAGGGTGTAATGGGAGTGTATCTTGTAGGGTAGATCTAACATAGTTGGACACATTAGAGAAGGTCCAAAATGCAAAAGAGATCAAATAGGCGTATCCTGCACAGTAATATAATGCTTTTAGTAAGACAACTAACCAAGCAAATGAAGCTGTATTAAATGTTTTAACAGAGAACTGTATTCCATTACTGAAAGTATCTATTTTACATCAAATAACTCCCATTTTTATGGCAACCAGTCAAAGGGAAAATATACACTTTCAGTAGGATCAAAGACGGAACAGAGAAGGGCTTCTTTAAGGAGACTTTTAGGGGAGACTCAGGGCCATTTTATGCTTTCCGCAAAAAGTAAGTCAGGGACACGCTTTCACTCAGTCTATGGGGTTGAGGTGGTGAGCCTCCATACAAAAGATCAGATGTTGTTGGGCTGCTTTAGAGTATGATGTTCACAGGACACTTCTGGCCCTCCTCGTGTCCCCTTCCAGCTTTCCTGTTTTGCTTGGCTGAACGTCACTGCTTCTTCTTGCCTTATCGCTCTATCATGACCGTTCTAGTTTAACAAACTGTGCTCAACTCCGTATTTACTTATTTGCTGTCAGCAGCCGTGGGGAAAGTGAGCTCTGGGAGGGGGCTGTGTCTTACCTGCCACTACAGCACTGGCTTCCAACACAGTGATTTGCACATAGTAGGCACTTAACAAACATTTGCTAAATGAGTGAATGAATATATAAGATGAATAAATGGATATGAGGCTTTCAGAGCCGGGTGGGATCTTGGCGTCATTTAGTCAAGTATGCTTCTGGCAATAATTGCTAAGCAAAGTATGAGCAGACTTGAAGTAATTTGCCCAAGGCACCCAAAGGCTGCTGCCGCCTGTGCTCTTAAGCCAAAGGGTTGTTTGGATGGCACCAAAAAGGGGTGAAGTGATCCACATGCCCCCTGCCTGCTGCAAGTGCTGGGCTAATATGGTAAAAGTGGCAGAGATCAGCACATGAGAATTATAACTGGAAACATCTAGAGTTGAGGGCTCTCTGGAAATCGCAGTCAGAGAATCACTGCTCTGTAGCTCTCCCTTTAATCTGGAAAGCAACTGGGCAAATTTCTTAAGTAGGGAATTTGTTTTTCTGTACCCCAATACCCCTTTTCTATGCTCTGAGGGAAAGATATGAATGCGTAAGTTTGAATGTTTTTTTTTTTTACCCCCCTAAAGATAGGATTCCTCCCCAAAACATGGAACTTTTCTAATAGTCTTTATCTCAATGGGTAGCATCACTGTCCATCTGGTTGTGAAAATCTAAAGCTTAAGGGACATCCTTGGTAACTGTTTCTCCCTCAGTCCCACTGTCAATGTATTATCCAGGTCTATTTACTTTTTTGTTTTATCTGTTCACTTCTTTCCATTTGGTATCCAGGCCTCTAGCTCCCAGTTCCATCTGCTTTCCCTTGTCCTGAGGCAAGAACCTCCTCGCTGGTCTCCCTACAATCTCTCTCATCCTCCTCTAATCCAGTCTCTGGAGGGCATCTTTCTAAAATGCAAATCTGATCTTCTCCTGCTGCTTGAAACTCTTCAAGAGCCTCCCATTGTCTTTGAGATGATGAATAGAATGCTTGTTTCTTTCAACACTCGTTGTGTCCCCTTCCGCCAGGCACCATTTTCTACACCGCAGCAGCCGTGGTGCCTTCTTTCCATTCTGAAGCTATGCGAAGAGCCTTTCTGACTAGTGGGCTTCTGCACGTGCCACTTGGTTGGCCTGGATGGTCTCCACTCTGCCCTCCCGCCCCATGCCCCACACCCCACTTTGCTCGGTTAACACCAAGAAGCCCTTCCTCGGTCTTCCCCATCTATGAGGATTCTGTGAGAATGAGGTGGGTTCAGCATCAGTTTTATGCGGATGTTGTTCCTACACCCCGAGAAAATGAATTCATATTAAATAGGTAGATGTGAATGGAAGGAATGTTATATGTTAGCCACATTGCTCAGTTCTTGGAATGCCTTCCAAATTAGTCTTCCTCTGATTTTGTTGAAGGCAAAAGATCTTATAAGAGGATGTTTTTCACAATGTCATTAGACATTCGCTTTTTCAATAGCGGTGTTTCAAATTCTGCCCCAGAGGTTTTTCCTGGAGGACTGTACCAGGTAGGTCCTTTTTTGGTGACGTTGCAGAGCATTTGTGAAAGAAGAGGTGGGAGGAGGCCTCAGGCACAGCGTCGG
This sequence comes from Ursus maritimus, assembly GCF_017311325.1. Lineage (NCBI taxonomy): Eukaryota > Metazoa > Chordata > Mammalia > Carnivora > Ursidae > Ursus > Ursus maritimus. Next base: position 88,830,362 of record NW_024423319.1, on the reverse strand, counting down.
GTGGGACAATCCTGGGTGCGGATTGGGAGGAGGTGGTGGAGGAACTGGAAACGGACCGCTTTAACACTGCCCATGCCCTCCTTCCCTCCCCACCTCCTAGTAGCGTAGGCTGAAGTTGGGTGCCCTGGTTCAGGCTGGGACTTTAGAGTCTAGAAAACTTACCATGGGCTCATCTGTGTTCTTCTGGAACTGGACCAGGCGGACTCTGGTCACATTCTCCATATCCATATCTCCGTTGGCGCTTTCTGGAGAATCACCATTTAAATAGGGAGAGGTGGGAGGAGGTGTGACCCTCAATGCTTCATCGCTGTAAACTTCATGTGCCACTACATCGTGAGTCTGAAGTAAGGCCTGGTAGTTTATGAAGAAAGTAAAATATTAATAACAACACTATTCCAGCAGAAATGTGTTATTTCAAATAAAGGCAGACATAATGCAATTTCAAACAACTTAGAAAGAATCATCTGTAAATAGAGGTGGCAAATTTGGGCTAGGGCTTACAATGGGACACATTTTTATTTTATTTTATTTTTTAAAGATTTTATTTATTTATTTGACAGAGAGACAGCCTGCGAGAGAGGGAACACAAGCAGGGGGAGTGGGAGAGGAAGAAGCAGGCTCCCAGCGGAGGAGCCTGATGCTGGGTTCGATCCCAGGACTCTGGGATCACACCCTGAGCCGAAGGCAGATGCTTAATGACTGAGCCACCCAGGCGCCCCTGGGACACATTTTTAAAAAGAAACAATGCAATAATTGGAGTTTTGAGCAAATATCTTTCTGGATGGTATTAACGAAGGACTCTTTTATATAACCCAAAGGATGAAGATAATTTGTAACATATGACTTAGTAAAAGAAATGAAAACACACACCAGTGTGCCTGAAAAAAATGTAATTTTCCAAAATATCACATATGATATGGAGCTCAAAGTCTAAATCTATGTAATGTTTTTGTTATTTTTATTTTTTGGAGCACTTGCCCAAATGAAAAATAAGTTAACATGTATTATTATGAATGTTTTTGCACAGCCTGGGAACAAAGAAACTGCATATGTCATCTTGGTGAAACTGAATAATCAAGATCCCTGGTTTCCCTAAACAAGGATATTCTTCCACTTACTGTACTTATTGGTTCATCAGAAAAAAGTTTTTAATAACCACGAATATTTGAACATTTCTACTTCAGAGAGAATTTAGCGGCCGAATATCTGTATGTTTGGAGCTTTGTACAGATTCTGTTTTCATGTGGGCTAATTACAAACTCAGGTCTATTTTAATCTGTGATCTGCACAGTAATGAAATATCTGGAGATAATGAAATGCAATTAAAATTACTTTAAAAGTATAACCCTTAGCATCTCAAATTAAGTTCCTTGATTGAAAAAGTCTGTTAAAGTCATGACTTGGCTCTTTTAATTTTAAAGGCATGCATATGAGGCAAAAATAAAAGGTAACAACACAGTTGAATAATAAAGAAGGCAGTGTTGATCTGTCATCAGTAGAGCGTGTGCTTGAAGCAGGATCCGCGTTTGGGTTTCTGATGAAAATGGCAGCTAGTTTCAAGATCGCAGCGGGCTGGTCGACACTGAGGTGTGGATGAGGGGGTACTGAGCAGTGCACCGCTTGAGAGCAGGGCTCCACGAAAGCCCTGGGGACCTTGGCTTCTTGACCCCCGCCCTGACTGTACTCTGCACTGGTCCCCCAGGCCCAAGTGTGCTGGTTGTGCTCTGTGAGTAAATCCCTCTTTTCTTGGGTTAATTGGGCCACTTAAGAGACTAATATTTAGGGCAGAAAGCAAGAATCAATAATAGACAAACGGAAAAACTTCATCGGCTAATATTAGGTTCATCATACCAACCACAGATGTAGCTTCCATAATGAGGGAATTTTCAAAAACAGGCTTTGTGTAACTGGAGGCTATAGAGCCTGGCAAGCAGAAACCAAGCTTTCATCAGGAGAATGTGTTACATGGGTTGGGGAAAGTGTTTATGCTGCTTTTTGCAAATGAGTTCTACTCACCGTTTTAAATTATGTAAGCAAACATTTGTATTTAGTGTATTATTTATAAGGAAGGATAAGTCCCAACAATCACAAAATAATACCCAAACAGAACATTAATAGAAAAAAGTTCAAATTATGTCACCAAATTAGGTCATTCTTTTTTTTTTT
>NW_024423319.1:88797296-88822782 GCF_017311325.1 Ursus maritimus | reverse complement strand
TGGTGCCCGAATGCGGCGGCTCCTTCCCCCTTCCGTTTATGTTCCGATATCTGTGCTGGCTTCATGGCTCCCCGCTTCGTACCTCAATACTCAGCGCTGGAGATGTTCATTTGTAGAGATCCAGATGTATCTTCCTGCATCTCAGGCTGATTCCGTGGATGTTCAGGCTGGTCTGGTACCTATCCAGCTCGACTCAGGGGACCGGCTGAAAAAGGGGTCCCCTACTCCTCTGCCATCTTAACTCCCCTCCTCCAAATTAGGTAATTCTTTTTTTTTTTTAATATTTTATTTATTTATTTGACAGAGATAGAGACAGCCAGCGAGAGAGGGAACACAAGCAGTGGGAGTGGGAGAGGAAGAAGCAGGCTCATAGCGGAGGAGCCTGATGTGGGGCCCGATCCCGGAACGCCGGGATCACGCCCTGAGCCGAAGGCAGACGCTTTAACCGCTGTGCCACCCAGGTGCCCCCAAATTAGGTAATTCTTAATGCTAACCACGATTTGCCACTGTAAAGACTGCTATCACAAAATAAAACTTACCCCCAAAGTTCGAACGTATACGCAAACAGAAACAAAAAGGGCTACTTATAGATTGTTTAAAGAAGCCAGTGAAAAAGAGTATATAAGTGGTGCCTGGGTGGCTCAGCTGATTAAGTGTCTGAGTCTTGATTTCAGCTCAGGTCATGATGTCAGGGTCACGAGATGGAGCCCCTCAACAGCTCCATGCTCAGCTCCGTGGGGAATCTGCTTGAGTATTCATTCTCTCTCTCCCTCCTCCTCTGCCCCTCCCCCCTGCTAGCACATGCATGTGCATGCTCTCTAAAATCAATAAATCTAAAAAAAAGAAAAAGAATATGCAGAACAAAAAAAAGGAAAATCTAAGTTTGAATACTTTTCTTAAATATGTTGACGTATAATTGAGCAATTGTTACTAAGCTGAAATAGCTGTTAGTTTTAATTACATAAGAATTGTGTAATAGGAAAAATACTTTCACTTTTTGTACTCTAGTAAGGACATGGACAAGATGACTAACAACTTTAGACTATGGTGAAAAAAGTATCTAATTACTTTAACATGAACAGGAAAAATATGAATTTTATGCTTGAGAAGTGGCTCCTCTGGCTTAATTATAAATCATACAATAGACCACTAAATAATAAAAATATCATGATAACCTAAGGTGATTTTAACCATCTTGTTTTTTGAGAACGTAGGATACAAATTTGCTTTTAAAATCTTCTGTTCTAGATCTTTCTTTCTTTCCTTCCTTTTTTTTTTTTTTTTTAAATTAAGTAGGCTCTATGCCCAGTGTGGGGCTTGAACTCATGACCCCGAGATAAAGAGCTGCATGCTCTAGTGACTGAGTCAGCCAGGCTAGATCCTATTTTCTTAAAGAAAAAAAAAAAGCATTAACTTTGTTAACTTTCTATTTTATTAATATTTGTCTTTAGCCTTAATGTTTTATATTTTACAACTGCAACAAGCAAAGGATCTATTAATTCTTTTGTAAAAAAGTCTTTCAAATGGAATAACTGAAAAAGGGATTAGTGTGATAGTATTTTTTATCATGACCTCTAAAGATAGAATATAGACTTTAAAACATAATGTAAATCTATTCCCTTTTATTCTTTAATTACTATAAATATTCACAAGTATCTGTATTTTTAAGTGTCAGGTAATTCAATGTTAAACCCTCATGTTTTAATGATCAGAAAGCAAGGAAAAAGCCAACTAGTTGAGTAAGTGCGAAATGATAACTATGCTAAGAATAACTCTCAAACCTCAGTATAATAAAAACATAAGCATTACAATATTTCCCTTTAAGCTATTAATATTTCTTTAAAAACACCAGGATATTGAAACCATGACTTCAAAATGCTTATAAGATAAAAGCTCCAGCACTTAAAAGTTTATTTAACATAGTATATATAGCTCAGAAGCATATTTTCCACATGGGATATTATCTAAACATATGCTTATTTGGAAATGGCCAGTGAGCTCAAGTTAAGTTTATAGGAAACTGGACCCTCATTACAGGTCAACCAACGTTTAAGAGCATGGGCTTTGGAGCCTGCGAGATCTGGGTTTTGAACCCCAGCGAGGCCACTTACTAGGTGAGTGACCTCTAGCAAGCCTTGTTACCTTTCTAGGGCAGTTTCCTCTCTGAACTGTAAAATGGGGTTAGCCACACTCCCTCACATCCCAGCCACCAGCAAGTCCTGTCGTGTTCAGCCATCTCCAGTGTTGAATCCCAGCCTGCCCATTTTAGACCAGCCCCATCCTTTTCCAAGCCTCTACCACCTATCACAACAGCCTTCGAATTGGCCTCCCTCTTTTAATTCTCATCCCCACCAGAATCCATTCTCTGCACATCAGCCCCAAGGATCTCTCAAGCGCAGATCTGATCATATTTTCCTGCTTGTAGTCACTCAGTGTTGCCCTGCTGCAATCAGGAGAAAATCCGGACTCCTTACCATAGCCTGGAAGACCTAACTGGGTCTGGCCTCTTCCAATCTCTCTTCTTCTTCTTTTTTTTTAAGATTTTATTTATTTATTGAGAGAGAGAGAGAGCGCGCACGCATGAGTGGGGTGGAGGGGGAGAGAGAGAATCTTGAGCAGACTCCCTATTTAGCATGGAGTCTGACACAGGGTTCCATCTCATAACCCCGAGAATTCTTTTTTAGTGAAAACTGTCTCCAGTTTGAGTTCTCTGTGGTTTAAGTACCATACACAGTTCTAGTGACTTAAGAACTATCCTAGCAGGAAGCAAATCCCTTGTGTGATGACCACACAGTCCTTGAAGAGCGACCTTAGGAAAAGCATCTTTAAGACTATGACACAAAGTAAACAAAAAGGATCTTGATGTATTTGGTATTACCTGGTACTGTAATCTTAACAGTCTAATTATTATATGAGTAATGACGTATCTGATAAAGATGGCCACGTTTCATGAGGATTATTAAAACCTTCTTTTGAAAGTGAGGTTTTAGTTCTATAGAAGTTTCATTGGTACTTACCATGAAATGAGGTTGTGTTAAAATACGCTTTAGTTCTTTTGCATCATTGTTCTCAGGGTAACATGAAATTTCCTCCAATACCTAAAAAATAAGCAAGATGTATAATAGTATAAGCAGGATGCCAGCTTTAGAAAATAGAGAATTCTTTTAAATTAAAAATTATGAACAGATTTTTTACAGCAGGCAAAACAATTACTTTGGAAAAAATTCATCACTTTATTAAATGTTATCAATATAAAAGAACTCTATTGATGGCAATAAAAAATAAAACAAATTGCTATAATTTCTCTGAATATATTACCCAACTATAACCTGAAACGTTATTGAAAAATACAAAACAAAATGATACGTCCACAATACATATTTACTACAGGTGTAAGTAACTGAATTAACTTAATGGGAAAATATCTCTACAAATCTTTTCCCAAACTCACTATCAAAATGAATGTGTATTATAAGTTAATAGCAGCTTTTTAAATATTAACAAAACAGTCGGTTCCTTTCAGAAAGATTAAAATGGCACAGGCTCACATAAAAAACCATTTAAAGAAAAGAAACACTTAAGTCATTTTCCTGCAGTCTGGCAGAGTCGTTGTTATTCTCCATACATATCTCCTCACATAGAGGAAACTATGCCTCTGCCAATAGTTCCTAGTATTAACTGCCAGGGAATCCAAGAGAATAGTTAATACAAAAAACCAAAAAAAAAACCTAAAAACCACTGAAAACTTCTCTTTCCACTCTAAAAGTTATCTGTTACCATCAGGCTGAAGTTTCTCCATTTAAAATTTGACTATGTGACAGGAGACCCGGGGAAAGCCTCGTTGCTCTTTTTTCCCCCCCCAGAGTAAACATACTGCTGCGGTTCTAACCGTAGATGGCTGGACTCACAGAGCAGTTACACACATCGCGCTCCGTTCCTAGAGTTGAGCCAATCAGAGTCGGCTTCAGCAGGACTGCGTGTCAGGGGCACGCAAGTCATCCACCCAGAGGAACCTCTTGCCTCATCTTGGAGAATCTTAATACTGGGGCAAGAAGGAGCATTAAGGGGTCACTTAGATGACCTTCAAGGCTTAGATTTCACAGGCATCTAAGCGCTACTCAATCACCTCCTCAGGGAAGAAGGAAAAAGACCAAACAAACACTACAGGGTTTCTTTCTTATCTAAAGGAACCCTCAGCAAGTGCTGGTTATGCTATTAATTCATATTGTGTAATGAAGATAAGCAAATTCTCCTCGGTGTATTTTTTGCTTTGAGTGTCTCTACCAGTGAAATGAAAGGATGAAACTATGTGTTTTCTCTGGTCCCCTGCTACTCTCACAGTCTAATTTTAAACAGCGAGGTGTCATCCCCTAAGCCAGAGAGAAGCTCTCCTGGCTGGTGCCCTTGACTGCATGGGCAGGCCCAGCAGCACCCTTGGTCTTATTTCTCAACAAGATGCTCTCTAGTGCAGGCGTGGTGTTTAAAATCTGGTAGGGAAGGGATTCTGTCTTTCATACTCTTTTCACTTAGTAGTCTCACTGTATAAAAACTGTTTTTAAAGTAAATGTTAATTTGCATTCAGACTTTTATAACACCAAAAAGTGAAAAAAAATAACAAACCCAAAAACTATGTGTCTAACAACGGAGGAGTTGCTAATTCATTATAATTTAGTAATAACAAAGAAGATTTATGCCCTCATTAGAATTCATATTTATGAAGACCAAATATAAACATTGGAAAAATGATTATATAACGTCAGGTAAGAAAAAGATACATTCTGATTGCAGCAACATGAAATTTATATGCAAAAAAATAAAAAATAAAATTTATATGCAAGTGGTAGTGATTGGAAGTATATGTGCAGAAATGAAAATTACTGTGTTAGGGTGCTGTGATTATGGATGGATTTTTACTTATCCAAACTTTTTGCAATATCATATTTCTATAATAAAAAAGTTGGGGCCCCCGGCTGACTCAGTCAGCAGAGCCTGTGATTCTTGATCTCGGGCTTGTGAGTTCAAGCCCCCCGTTAGGTGTTAGAGATTACTTTAAAAAAATACATTAAAAAAAAAAGTTAAAAAAAAGTTTTGGTAACAGGTACAGCCATGTATACTAGCCGACGGTTTATAAAAACGACTTCTCTCTGAACTCCAGTATATTTAATTGCTATAGATATTTAACTTCTAAACACTACTGCCTTAAAAAAAGCAACTCAAATTTTCATAGCCTATTTTCAACCAAGCGCAGTAAAATAACTTATTTAAAAAAAAAAGAGAAGTACAATTGTTATATTAACATGTTCAGGGTTACATAGCAGAACCAGAACTAGAAATCGAGGCATTGTTGTCCCTGAGGCTTTTCTTTCTTTCCTGTATGTAAAATGTTCAGCGATAAACTTAGAAATACTAAATCTGACTGTAATGGTCCAACCGTGACTCCCAGGAACCACCTCTTACTGTGCAGCAGCAATGTTTTCCATAAAGGTAGCAAATAAGACTCCCAGATACATTTACAAAATATGTCACTTACCTCTTTGGCTCTCTGTACTGCATCACTCGGAGGATTCCTGATTTGTGGTGAAGACTTTGTGTTAATTTTGTCATACAGCTAAAAGCAAAGAAGAAAATCCGATCAACACTCATAATTCTTTGCTCAAAGTTCAGAGCTGCATATTTATTATTTCACTAAACAATATCTTCCTCTGACAAATGCTGGCTGCTGATTTCAGTGGTCTCCTCCCATTAATAATCTCTTACTCATTCAGTAAAACTTGTTGCAAGAGGAGTCTTACACGTATCGTTTTAGAAAATCATCTTCAAATAGACGGTCCAAGATTCTGTCAATGTGGCAGCTTCCTTTCTCATTTAAAATCGATCACTATTTCAGAACTGCAATATTTTGTTGCCTCTCGTAGAAGCGACATTCAACTAACATGGATACAGAGCAAAATGAAAGAATGCTTTCTGGCCAAGACACGTCTGAAAGAATTTTCACCGAAATCTAAATCTTGGGAAAGGGCAAATCCAACTCCTTCTAGGAAGGAATGTTCTCACAAAAGGTTTATGCTTGTTTTACTAGGGCTATTTATTAACAGTAACAGTGCTGGCATCCTTCAGCAGGAAATCAAGGACATGAACTTTTTCCTTGTGCATTTGCAAATTCACAGAGCATGAGAAGATACTGAAAAGAATCTAAATATATTTCAAAAACGCCATAACTCTAACTGAATCAAAATTTGACTTTCTGAAGGCAACTTAATTCTTTAAGGAAAAATCTGTGTAGGGTGGAAATGCAATTAAGATATTAATTTCTACCTCAAACGAAATGGCTCATTTGACAGTCTGCTTTGAAAAGTGAAAAGTTTAAATGGATTTTGGCTACTCTGCCATGTCTATTTCCTAACTTCTCTAAAACAGGTGGGGGTTTTTTTGGGTTGGTTTTTGTTTAGTTCTTTTTTTCTTTCTCCCATGTACCACAATGCTAGTGTACAGGTCAAATACTGACTATATACATCCTTCAGGTTACAGTTAGATTTGTTTATACTGACGCATGATAAAGCCTTATGACTTGTTTGGGCCACACCACACATAAAAACGCCTTATGAGAAATACATAAATTAATTACAAAGATGCCCAATGAGAACAATGTGAAGATAGAGCAGTGACCATTTTTAAACAAGGGCCTTGAGAAAGTACTACTAAATCAGAGGTTAAATGCACAGTGTAAGTAGACTAGTAAAGTGCTGTTTAAAATATTATACAGTTGACCCTTGAACAGCATGGATCTGAACTGCATGGGTTTACTTATTGTGGAGATTTTTCCCCAATAAACACAGTAAAGTACTCTGAATGTATTTTTTCTTATGACTTTTAAAAAGATTTTATTTGAGAGAGAGAGAGAGAGAGAGAGCGCATAGAGGGAGAGGGAGAGGGAGCAGCAGACTCCCTGCTGAGCAGGGAGCCCAATGCAGGGCTCAGTCCCAGGACTCTGAGATCACGACCCGAGCCGAAGGCACTTAACCCACTGAGTCACCCTGGCGCCCATCTTCCTTATGTTTTTTTTAAAGGCTGCCCCAATTACAATCTCATCGGCACTGAGTATGTATCTCCCTGTACCCTCATCAGTAGATCCGTGGTATGTATTACAATTTTATAGAAAGCTATTTATCTATTTGCCAGTTTGTTAAGTGCAAGGAGTCTCTTGACAAGTTTTCTATTTCCCCACGTTCCTTCTCCTCTGGAAATAAGAAGGGGGCTTTTTCCTTATTTACTTTAAAAAGTAAGCTCTATGCCCAATGTGGGGCTCAAACCATGACCCCAAGATCAAGAGTCACATGCTCTACTGACTGAGCCAGCCAGGTGCCCCTCTTATGATTTTCTTAATAACATTTTCTTTTCTCTAGCTTACTTAATGGTAAGAATTCAGTATATAATACATATACAAAATATGTGTTAACTGACTATGTTATTGCTAAGGCTTTAAGGTCAACAGTGGGATATTAAATTTTTGGGGGAGCCAAAGTTAGATGTGGATTTTTGATTATGCAGGGGTTGGCCCCCCTAACCTCTGCGTTGTTCAGAGATCAACTGTATTAACAGGGAACTAGAGATATGTGGCTGGCTCACAAAATTCACCCAAATCCCTGTAGAGTGCACACGGGGAGTCTTCATCCTCTGAATGGCTTCTATCTCTAAAGACTGTACCTTTTGAAATTTGGAACCAGGGAATGGATTTTCCCATAGAAATAATGTTATATATAGTGTTAGGTTCCCAGACTAGCCTTCAGAGATAAATGAAATACTGTACATATGCAATATAAAATAGAAGAAAAAAACAACAACCCACCAAAAGTAAGGAATCAGAAGTTGAAAAATTCCCTAGGTCTTATGTCAGTGTGGTTTCTTGAGAACCTGTGGCAGCTCCAGCTGGAATTGTTAAACAGAGAGATTCCTGGGCCCCACTCCAGACCTACTGAATCAGAATTTGCAAAGGAGGTCCAGAAATTTGTACTGTAATAAACTCCTTAGGTATTTGGAAATCTTACGTGCAAATGTTAACTTCTGAGAGTAACAGTAGTTGTACCAATAAGAATTGCTACTTTTATTGAATACTTACTAGATGCTAGTTATTAGTGAAAATTCTTAATATATATTCCCTTGTTTAACCTCAGACAACCCTATTAGGGCAATACCCTTATTATTCCCACTTTACAGATGAGGATACTGAGGCACAGAGTAGTAAAGCGAGAACCACTGTTCTAGCCTTACAGCCACTTTACACGTGGCATACAGATGCCTTCAGTGTCAACATTTTCAGGGCCCTGCTCCCAAAAAAGTGCTCAGAGCAAATTTTCTTCTGCTTCTTTGGTCTGGCCTGATCCAGTTCATCACATATTCACCCAAAGTGTAGGGGAAATAGTGGTGGGATGAGGGAGAGGTTGGGTGCTTCCAATCAAGGCAGAAGCAGTGGGAAGGACTTAAAAGAAGGGGTCTTCTGTCTGAGGTGGGGGCACTGGGCTCTGCCCCTCCAGCTCCTAGGAGAGCCTGGGACTGGAACAGTCCAGGCAGGCTGGACACAATGGATAGCTAAGAATATATGGTGAATCTCAACTGCCGGCTCATGAAGCAGAAGGGCAAGTAAGAATCATGGCAGGAAGGGGCAGGGAGGGAAGGGGCTCACTTTGTCACCATCAGAAGTGAGCCCTTATGGACTCATCCATCCATCCATCCATCCATTAACTGAGCTCCTACTATGTACTAGGCAGTGCAGTTCTACTTACTGGGGTTATGAAAATGAAAAGGAGGACAGTTCTTGTCCTCAAAGAATGCCCAAATTCCAAAGAGCTAAAGGCCCAGAAACCTATGCCAGCTGGATCCCTTTGAGAACCTGAAAGTAGTCTGGTCCCTCCAGTGCTGTCAACTGGAAGGGATCTCAGCTGAGTGAGCCCCAAGTTGGAGACTATCTGGATGTGCATGCATAACAGGCCACCTTTCATTTCCCTCTTCAATTTCTGCGACTGAGTTTTTTGCCTTTGGGACTCAAAATATTTTAGCGATACCCACAACAAATACAAACTATTTCAGAAATGTGGCAAAGCAGGTAAATAAAAAAATCCTCCATGGAGGAATGCTTTAATGCAATGTAACATTAGTGTTTTAAAACAGTAGTCAGAAAATATGCAGCTTTTCAACTTCTCATTCTTATGGATTCGAAGTTCAAGTCTAGGTGGTTTTGTAAAGGCACGGGGGCGAGTGAGATGTGGCTGGGTTTTGAGAACAAAGGAAAGCTGCAGCATGTATAAAGACTATCTAGAATGATGTGATTTGGGACTTTCCCTGTTGTCTTGGACCTTTAGCTGGAGCCCAGAGCTAAGGCCAATAGGAAGTAAGTAGCACCAAGCCTGCTAGAGAGCTGCCAGACCATCCGTCTAGGGCTTCCTGAAAGGCAGCCAAAATGGTCCTTCCGCACTCACCCTCATGCCCTACTCTGCCTACAGAGGCAGAAGCCTGGCGTCTGTAGGAGTCACAGGACAAGGAGAGCAAGCATTTGATCTCCCCTTCCTTCCTCCTGGGGAGGAAGACAGGGAGAGTTGCCTTCTTCCTCATGCCCAGGGAAGGGTGGCGGGTGCTCCAAGAGAACCGCGCAGAGAAACTGGAGGTGCCAGTAACAAGAGCTCGTTAGCTCATTCTCTGGAAGGATGCTTGCCAGGTTGCAGTGACTTTTGAAGCCCGCCTCGGGTGCACCGGGTTGGAGCTGAGTGTCCTTGGGGCAGCTTGACAGGTGGTGTCTGTGGTCCCAAGTGAAAACATACTGATGTCTGCCTCTTTCTTGGCCGGAGGCCACCTGGGGCAGCCCTTGCCAGTAGGGGGAGGCCAGCGTAGGGCAACCCACACTTGTAGTGTTTGTGTGTGTTTCCCATGAGTCAAGGAGCTGCCTCAGAGTGTGATCTGGCTGCAGCCATCTTGATGGAGCCCTGTCCAAGAGGGCTGCCTGCACGGAGCAAAGGGACCCAGAAGTAAGTAGCTGTGGGGTAACACCTGGGTGTAGGAGCTGAGAGGGTGCTGCTGAGGCCAGCTCCAGAGTCCACTGATGATGCAGAACCCAGGACAAAGCCAACATCTGATGACTGCCACATCAAGCGTGTTGACAGCCAAGAGGGCCCTGGCTGCCTGAGGGACAGGATTATGGAACATGCTGTTTAAGGGCTGCTTTCTCTTTCCCATGACCAGACTCTTGAGTTGACATTCAATAACAGCACCTCACATGGGGCTGAGTACACAGGAGATGTTTAATACATGTTTCTTTAAAAAATAAAGACGCATTTGAGTTGGTGCAGAGGAACTAGAAATAGATATTTTAAAAAAATTTCAGAGTGACATAAAAATAAACAGACTGGGAATACTTCTTTCTTAGCTTGTTTCTTTAGGAACCAGATATCATTATCTTTGGTCCTTCTTGCATAGCTAAAAACTTTCCCTCAAAATTAAATCTATTTTGACCATATTTCTTTTTTGGAGTGTGTTTCCAGGCTGACTTACTTCATCAAATTTTCAAGGTAGAAGAGGACCAACATGGTTCAGCTCCTCCACTTTTTTAAGGAGAAAGCTGAGGTCCAGTGAGGTGAAGTGTCGTGCTCAGGGTTCTGCAGCCAGAGCAGCAGGGACTAGACCATGAACTCCTGATGCGCCATCCTTTCTCTCACACCAGATTTCAGGAATACACAAAGTCTTCTGCCAGGGAGACACCTTCAGCAAATATTTGGAGGAAAGAACTACAGACAATGCTACTTACAGGTTGTAGGAAAAAATATATGAAATATGACTTGAAAGATATTAGCCAATCAACTACAAGCCTTGCCCTGTTAAGGAATGCTAGAATTCTATTCATTTCCTGGCCAGATGGTAAATATCTCAGGCTTTGTGGCAGTAAGGACTGTGTCAGCCGCTCGGCCTTGCTGTGTATGCAAAGGCAGCCATTAACAATCTGTAAACGAATGGACATGGCTGTGTTCCAATAAAACTTTATTTACAAAAATAGGTGGCTGGCTGGGTTTGGCCTGAGCACCGTAGTTTGTCAACCCCTGCTCAAGAAGCTAAATTTCATGGTGGATTGAAATGGCAAAATGTATTTCCTTCTGCTATTTGCTCTCCTGCAATGTGAAGATATCACGTGTATTTGTTTTTGGACTTTTTTCCTTTTTCCTTTTTTTTTTGAGAGAGAGAGAGTGAGCATGAGTTTGGTGTTGGGGGGGAGGAGGTAGAGAGGGAGATAGAGAATCTTAGGCAGGCTCCATAGCCTGATGTGTCACTCAATCTCATGACCCTGAGATTATGACCTGAGCGGAAATCAAGACTCAGTTGCTTAACAAACTGAGCCACCCAGGTGCCTCTTAAGTTTTTACTTCCGGTTAACATACGGTGTTAGTTTCAGGTGTACCATATAGTGATTCAACACTTCCATACATCACCCAGAGCTCATCACGAATGCCTGCCTCAATCCCATCACCTATTTAACCCATCCCCCTGCCCACCTCCCTTTCGGTAACCCTCAGTTTGAAGACATCGAGTGTATTTGTAAAGCTGAGGTGTAGAAGATGAGGTTGAGGGAGGGAAGAATATTAGTAAATTATCCCTATAGAGGCTCGTCTGGGTGGCTCAGTTGGTTAAGCATTTGCCCTCGGCTCAGGTCATGATCCCAGGTCCTGGGAATCGCTGCTCAGCGGGGAGCCTGCTTCTCCCTGTCACTCTGCCCCTCCCCCTTCATGCTCTCGCTCTCTCTCAATAAAATCTTTAGAAAAAAAAAATCCCTAGAGAGAAAACAAGAACGAATGTTACTGTTCTCTCTTTCCAATGAAGTTAAGGTTCCCCAACTTCAGCACTTTGTATTCTCTCTCTCTCTCTCTCTCTCTCTCTCTCTCACACACACACACACACACACACACACACACACAGCAAAACGAGGAAATGTGAACAGCTGCAAGGGGAACAGACTGTTTCACACTGTCTCAGGCCGCTCTCTGCTAGTCTCTGGCACTGGGTCAGATATGACCACACACAGCTATATGGACACGCTTAATCTTTCTGTCCTAAGAAATATAAGCACAGTTCTGTTAGGAGGCCACAATTCTATATTTGAGATGGGCTATTTTAAACAGAGCAGACTAAAGTTGGTGGTAATATTAAATTCAACTCTACTGAGATTGTACTTCCAAACCTAAAGATGAAATCAGTTAAGATGTCACTTTTTCTTCACATTCAACACAGTAAATCAAGTCTTTTTGCTTTTTTTAAACCATACTCCATCATATCTCATGCTCTTCTGGTTTCTAGTCCTCAGATGGAAGGCTTTGTTTTGCTCCCAGTTCATATGCAGCATTTAGCAAGATCAACATTTAAAATGGAATGGTTGGCAGAGAACTATAAAGTTACTACCACTGGGTTATATGTCCCACTAACTTTAGCACAGAGAAAACCAAATCTCACGATGAGAAAGTGTATTGGTTGAGATAAGATTATAACTTTTGCAATTAGACTTCAGATATGGGCCAAATAAGGAATGGGTTTGTAGAGTTGCAGGGAACTTCATTGAAGTTCATTAGCAAGCACCCTCTTGCCACTTACTTCAAAGTGACTGAAGGAGCTCCCTCCTGGAAAGCAATTCAAGTTTTCAAGAGTCAAATATTTAGCTGCAAAGTATGTAATGAAATGTGTCTGTGATCCTAGTACGGCAGATAAGAACAGTGTTCCCAAGTTTATGAACAATGATGGAATGAATCGAAATGACTTGCTCTGGAAACAGAGTATCTTATTTAGAACATTCTTTACAGCTTCTGAGTTGTCTGTGAAAAAGCTCGGTGATTAGAAACAAGTTTCAGTGTCACTTCTTTTCAGTGAACCTAGCGGGTCAGCTATTGATATCCAACAGTAATTTTTTAAAAATACATTTGAAATCTGGCACATTGCGAGGGAAAGGCGATTTACTATGAAAATGTAATATAACTAATATTCAACTACTACTGCACTGGAGCTGATTTTACGAAGTCAGAGATTGAAGAAAATCTTCTGAGATCTAAAAATCTACTTTTCCTGCTCAAGTTTATACATCAACTTGCCGTCTTCAGGTTAGAAATAGGAAAATGCGCTTTCAAAGATCTCTGGCATCATTAACATGACACAGTCCAAAGTAGGAGAAGAGCAGTATATTTAATAGTGGTCTAGAGACTGGGTGATGGGAAATGTAAGTGGGAAAGAAACACACTACAAAATTTAAAACGGGATTTTCAAAAATTTAAGAAGCTACAATGAAACTTTGCAAAGAACTATAACCTGTCTTGCTCACAAATCTAAGACTGATTATGCATCGAGATATTATGATCTACAAAAAGAAATTAAAATCACCCAGGGCATTTTTCTTCTTTGGGATTAAAAAAATATCTTTCCTCTCAGCACTAAAAATGATTTTTCTTAAAGATTAATATTCTGTAAAACTTCTAAAAATCAATTTAATTTTCTAAAAAATAGTTGAAGGAAGCACTCAAAGATTAGTCACACAGACGACCCTCCATCTGCATGGAGATAATACACTCCATCCGTTTAAAGAATATACTTTCATTTGCACACTACCCTTCACAATTTGTATTTTGTGCTAACTTTCCCTCCAAAAGGTCAGAAAACATGTAAATAGCTAAATTTTATCAATTTTAAACTAAACTTGTTTCTCATCTAAAAAAAAAAGTCGAATCCACAAATCTAGTGACTGACTGTAAGAAAGTAGCAAGAGTCCCACCCTGGAATTTAGATTTGCCCTGGAGAAAGGTTCAGGGCTGCCTACCACTACTATGGCCCAAGTTACTTGGGATAAAGTTAGAAGTGGGTATCTGATGGACTGTATATTGTATTTCCTGCCCAATAAGAATGGTCCCGGGAGCCCTTGAGTTAGATGTCCCAGGAAAAATTTAGCCTAATGGTATAGTAGTGAAATGCTAGCTTAAATCAAGCTTTAGAAAATCATGATGGGGTATATATCCTTACCTGAAGTCTTTTTTTTTTTAAGATTTTATTTTTATTTATTCGACAGCGATAGAGACAGCCAGCGAGAGAGGGAACACAAGCAGGGGGAGCGGGAGAGGAAGAAGCAGGCTCATAGCGGAGGAGCCTGATGTGGGGCTCGATCCCAGAACCCCGGGATCACGCCCTGAGCCGAAGGCAGACGCTTAACCGCTGTGCCACCCAGGCGCCCCCTTACCTGAAGTCTTAAGAAGGGGCCCAGCTGGCTTAGTAATATGCTACTGTAACTAAATCAATTATGAAAGTTTTCATCTGACAGCAAAAAGGAAACTGAACAATCAGTTCATCTCGGCCAGTTCAAGAGTTCTTGAGAAGGATGCAAAAATACTTTGGATTTTGACAGTGAAAGTACCCCAACGGAGGCCCTCGTTTGGTTTAGGTATTAGCTGTCTGTGTACAGAGCTGCTTTTGTTTTAAGCCCATTAGAACATTGCACTTATGGGGATTTATTTTTGAAACCAACAAATTAAGACTTGCTTGACCTCCTAGTTCATCCCTTTGGTGGCCTAACAATATAGGCCACTGTCGCAGATTCTGGGCAGTTGGCAGCTCTTTCTGAGAAACTCAAGCAGTGGCCTCAGATGACCTAACATGACTGTTCTGTCGGCCCTTTTCAGTCGGGAATTAACTCTAAAATTGAGCCTGGTAAGAAACAAATCATAATGCTTTTTCTTGAGCAAGCAAAAGAAAACATAAGGAAAAAACACTACTTAGATGATGTAGGTGGCTTTATTTTGCTTTTACTCAAGCCTTCTGAAAGAGGGAACTTTTTACTACCAGATCCAAGTGTCTGCCCACTTGTGAGAAATTTCAGTAGGATATGAATTTCTTTTCCATTAAAACACTAACATTAACAAAGTGTTGAAGCTTCATTTCTTTTTAAAAAAAATTTCTAAATTTATTTTTAAAAGATTTTAATTAATTTATTTGAGAGAGAGCAAGACAGCGAGAACATGAGCAGGGGGAAGGGGCAGAGGGAGAAGCAGACTCTCGGCGGAGCAGGGAGCCTGATGTGGGACTCGATCCCAGAATCCCGGGATCATGACCTGAGCCGAAGACAGACGCTTAACCAACTGAGCCACCCAGGCGCCCCAGAAGCCTCATTTCTTAATGTGCTCTTCTGAAGCATCTAAAATACTTAAATGATATTTAACTAAATGAATATCTTATTATTTGCTGTTTTAAAAGAAAACATTTACATCAGGTGTGTCATATAATACTATGAAATCCCTGAGGTCATACAATAATTTCTGACTTCTGATAGGACTTTCACTTTGCACGGGTAAACACCAAGCATTTGTACGAGTAGCTGTAGCAAAAATGAATTTCTATTGTGGCAAGTTATAAGAGAACAGAACAGTTTGGCAGAAGAGGTTTTAATGAGAGAATGTTAGGTCACAAAGAGAAGAAAGCAGCTATGTTCTTGGTTTATGAATGCTGCAAGCCAACCCCACCAAATATTCTTCAAGTGAGCTTATCACATTCCTTTCTGCGGTAAAACTCCTCCCTTCCTTGAGAACAGGATGAAGAAGAATCAGTGCTTGTTGCACTTTGATGGCTTTTTGAACATTCCTCTGCCTTCTGGTAAAGTGGATTGTGGTGCCATAAAAAGACAGTGGCACTCAGTGGGCAACACTGGGACCAAGCACAAGCTGATTCATTACTCTCGGTATTTCAGAGTAAATTCCAGTCCCTGTTTGAAGAAGTAATTCATCTGAACAAATACGGGAACTGGACAGACTCCTGTAGTTAATCATACTTCCAGTGAAAATCACACATTCCTTTCACAAAGATGTAGAACACAGGAGCTAACTTGGAGCCCACGCAGAGCAACTGCCCGGGGTATCGAACAAAGGTTGGATTCCCTACTATTGGACAGCTTTAGTTTTGAGAATTGGGTTTTTCCTGTTATAGGAGTATCTATCATAAAGCATTGATATTGGACGAATGGATAAACAAAATGTGGTGTATACCTACAATGAAACAGTTTCCAGCCTTTAAAAGGAAGGAGATTATGATACGTGCTACAGCATGGATGAACACTGAGGATACAACATTAGGTGAAATACACCAGTCAGTCACCAAAGAACAAATATGGTAGGATTCCACTTACATGAGTTATCTACGCTAGTCATATTCATTGAGACTGAAAGCAGAATGGTGGCCACCAGGGGCTGGGGAGAGAAGGAACTGGTGGGTTGCTGTTTCATAGGTACGGGGGTTTTAGCTGCGGAAGCCGGAAGTAGTTCTGGAGATGGATGGTGGTGATGGTTGCACAACAATGTGAATGTACTTAATGTCACTGAATCGTACGCTAAAAATGGTTACAATGGTAAGTTTAGACTAGGTATATTTTACCACAGTAAAAAGACAAAAAAATTGATACTATGTCATATCTGTTAAAAAGCTGTGAACTTTGGGAAACGATGAATATGTATTTGCATGTAAAAGAAATGAATAGCTAAAACACATCTGAGAAGGTACCCCCCCTTATTGAAAAATATGTAAAATTATGTAATTCATGTTTTTAAGATAATTTGGACTTCTTTCAAGAGGCACAACAATGTATTGGTTAATAAAACGAGTTCTTGGGACAGAAAAATAAATTTAGCATTTTTAAGTCAGTAAGTGGTAAATTCTTAGCCATAACGTGAAATATTGAGAGGAGGAAGTCAGTGTGATGACCCTGTGAAATCTACTAGGATGACCCCTTTTCACAGTGGGCTTTGGGCACTGCTGAAGGCAGGCAGTTTGGCTTTGCTGGATTGGGGTCAAGACACAGGGACAACTCCAGGAGACTGGAAAGTACTGTTGTAGTCAGAGTGATGGATTACAAAGGACATTATGGGATCCAGAGTACACTATAACCTATAGCACATGGAAGGAACTTCCAGCAGTGCTTGACCTTAAAATAATACAAAAAGGGTAAAATAGTTTTTTTTTTTTAAGTAAAAGGGAATTCCTTCTCGTTTTTTCACTTTTGAAAGCTTTATTAGGGCATCATTTATAAACTACAAAATTTGCACCTTGTAAGTGTATAGTTTGAAGATGCTGAGCAAATTTATAGTTGTACAACCATCACCTCAATCCAGTTTTAGAACAGTTCCTGCATCCCCAAGAGTTCCCTTATGTTGAATCTAAGAACTCTTTGCCTAACCCAAGGTAACGAAGATTTACTCCTACATTTTCTTTACAAATTTTTATTATTTTAAGCTTAAAAGGAATCTATGATCCATCTTGTGGAAATTTTTTGTGTGGGGTGTGAGGAAAGGGTCTAAGTTAATTTCTTTGCGTATGGATATCCAATTGCTCTAGCACCATGTTTTAAAACAAAACAAAACAAAACAAAACAAAACAAAACAAAACAAAACACCACCGCTATCCTTTTTCCATTGAACTTCCTGGGCACCTTTGCTAAAAATCAACGGGGTCGTGAATGGGAAGGTTTATTTCTGAACTGTATTCTGTTTCACTGATCTATATGTCTATCCTTACACCAATACTGTGCTATTTGCATTACTCTAGCTTTGTAGAAAGCTTTGAAATCAACTCCCCAACTTCGATCTTCTTTTTTCAAAATTGTTTTTGCAATTCCATATAAATTTTAGGATCAGCCTGTCAACTTCTACAAAAAAAAAAAATTCTGCTGAGATGTTGATAAGCACTGTCTTGAATCTATAGGTCAATATGGGGAAAACTGTCACCATAACAATACTGAGTCTTCCAATCCAACAGTCTCTCTCTCCATTTATTGTGACCTTCTTTACTTTCTTTCAGCAACATTTGTAGTTTTCAGTGTATGAGTCCTATACTTTTGTTCAATTCACTAAATATTTTATTCAATGGTATTGTATTCCTTTAATTTTATGTTCACAGGATTTACTGCTTGTATGTAGAAATACAGTTAATTTTTGTATATTGATCTTATATCCTGCAGTCTTGCTAAACTTGCCTATTAGTTCTAATA
This sequence comes from Ursus maritimus, assembly GCF_017311325.1. Classification (NCBI taxonomy): domain Eukaryota; kingdom Metazoa; phylum Chordata; class Mammalia; order Carnivora; family Ursidae; genus Ursus; species Ursus maritimus. The sequence goes on along the minus strand of NW_024423319.1, from coordinate 88,804,748 downwards.
GATTTTTTTGGTAGATTCCTTAGGATTTTCTATATACAAGAATATATCTCTGTGAGAAGATGGTTTTACTTCTTCCTTTCTTATCTGCGTACCTTGAATTTCTTTTTCTTCCTTTACTGCACTGGCCAGAATCTCCAGTACAATGTTGAATAGAAATGGTAAGAGTAGACAACCCTTGCTTTGTTTCTGGCTGTATTTGTTTTCTATTGCTGCTTAATGAAGGACCATACACTTAGTAGCCTTTTTTTTTTCCTCCTAAGTTTGTTGATATCTTAAGAATGAAGAAAAACTACTTTGAAAATATTCAAGATATATGCTATTTCTAGCTCTCTTTACCCTAGGAATTTTGTGTCACGTGGTAATTTTCTACTGACACTAATACTTGGGTATGTTTCTAGAAACAGATATGGGAAGTTTTGCCCATTCCGTTAGAAACAGTGGAATGAGAGACCCTGGCAGTGCACTTCAGTCTCCAGCCCCAGGACACAAGTAGCACAAAGGTCACACCACTGGCCCACTACCCAGCTGGGTTTTCATATTTGCTGAAGCTCATGCTTAAGGCTAGAAGGCACCCTGAGAAGGTCCCAGTAGTTTAGCTTCTGAAGGTCCTCAGGCCTTAACATTCTAGACATTTAAGTCTAACTCGACTGGACTACAAATTCATGGGAAACTTAGCTTTGGCATTTCCTGACTGGTAATCTATTTAAACATCCAAACTTAACAGTGTATCAACTTACTTCTCAAACCCCAAATTGCTGGAAAACATCAAATCATTGCAGAAGTCCCAGTTTTTCCCCCTTTAGGAAACTTCTGAGTTCTAAAAATATGCTGTTCCCAAATAGGACTACTAATTTAATATCATCTCAAAAAGGCAAAATAGTAAATCAAGCGTTGTAGTCTTCCAGTGCTGGATAAACAAACAAACAAACAAACAAAAAACCAAAAAACAAAACCTCTCTAACTCTCCCTAAACAGTAAAAAACTATAATAAAGATGTCGGTAATACAAAATATGGAGAATTCCAGACACTGATTTATTTCTAATGCAGTATTTTAAAATATCAGTTAATCTATAGAAAAAGTGGTAAGTTGCTATTGCAGTGAGTTTCTGCTCTATTAATCTAATCACAAATTAAACATAATTTTAGGACTTCCCACAAAAATAATCTTAATTAGGTGGGGCTTCTCATTTACTATGGAAACAGCAGTCTGTAACGAATGCTAACAGCTGTTCAGAGGTATGACAGATGGTGGGTGAATGTTTAAAACTAGCTGTCAAAGTTTGGCAGAGAGAGAGAGAAATGTGTCATTTAACAATGTTTCATAACATTGTTGACTTACAAAGTAAACATTTATTCAGCAACAGGAAAATTTCCACAAGATATTGAGAAGATCGAGAATCACCACCAGATAACATTCGCAAAATGCTTTTTAACTGAAAAAGCCTCTTGATTTTTCAGTCTAAAAATGCATCTGTCACCTGACAGTCCACTGTATCACATACAAGTTGCAACCCCAAACTAACTCAATATAGCATTAAAAGACGTTAAGTACACCTTAACACCAATTCCCAACAAAACTCACTTAACGAGCGACCGAGTAACGTTTCATTATTTTTATATTAAATTTGTGTAACTTACACTCACACCTGAAGAATCGATTCAGGGCAAAATCAGTTTCCACGTGGTAGTGGACTGAATACTCTCCCCTCAAAATTCATGTCTGCCTGGAGCCTCAGAATGTGACCTTATCTGGAAATAGGGTCTTTGAAGATGTAATTAAGATGGGGTCATACTGGATTAGGGCAGGCCCTAAATTCAATGACTGGTGTGTCTTTATAAGAAGGCTGTGTAAAGACACAGAGTCACACCCATCCAGAGAAAAACGCCATGTGAAGTCGGGGCTGAGACTGGAGGGATGCATCTATAAGCCAAGGAACTCCCAGGAATTGCAGGCAACTATGAGAAGCTCGAAGAGGCATGCAAGGAGTGGAAGGAGTCTTCCTTGGAGCCTTTGGAGGGAGCATGGCCCTGCTGACACCTTGATTTAGGACTTTTGGCCTCCCAAACTGTGAGAGAATAGATTCTGTTATTTTAAGCCACCCGGTTTGTGACCCTTTGTTGTGGCAGCCTCAGCAAGCTCATACACATGCCAAACTGCATTTTACGAATAAAACTGATCTGTGTATTTTATGCACAGACCATCCATCTCTGCACCAGTGCTTGTAATCTGTGAAAGTAGACATATGGACCAAGCTGGACCAAACACGGGTTCCTCATCAAGCCGCTTTATTTCCCCCACAAAATGAGGAGCAGCATGTGTGTGTCAGGTAGAACTGGTTGGGGAGCAAACATTTAGAAATTTCTGGATCTGTTTCCTTTTTTTCTAATTTCTCACTGCAGGTTCAACTAGATGTGTTTTACTAGAATTCAAGTCAGAAAGCATTTCCCCTCTCAGTGCAACCGCAGTATTTCTCCTTTTGTTTTAATGTAAATTCTCTCAACACAACAGATGTTTTATTTCCTTCAAATTCTAATAATATTTCTTTGCATTTTCAGCTTATTATTTTGAAGGCATGACTGGAAAAATAAAGTACTAGATGATCTTTTGTCTCCTTAGGAACTTAATCCTTTTTCTTTTTGTCAGCTTAAAAATGATGACCTCAAACTTAGCTGTTTTCAGTGTTGTTGAAATAACAGGATTTAAGTATAATAAAGATATTTCACAAAATGGCTCAGTGGGATTAAGTGACAATCAATCCATGGTCCACAAAACTATGCCACTAGGTGTCAGTACTTGGAATCCTTCAAAAAAGGAACCAGTGTTGATTCTGTAAAACAAAACAATTCCAATCCAAACATGGGCTACGGAACATTAGAAGGAGGAGAAATGAATGGTCAAAATTTGAAAAGCTTTTTCTCAAGAATTGGTCATACCACATTCCTTTTTACATAAGCACTTCAAGTATTAAAAACTGTTTTAATCATTAGATTTCTCTTTATGGCAGCTACTTGAATACTCCACTGATTACGTTATTGATATGTATAGTCTGTTAGTTCTGAGACAAGAGCATAATGAACCATAGTTATAGGCTCTAGATCAGAAGAGCACACTCCTTTTTTTTTTCTTTAAAGATTTTATTTATTTATTTGACAGAGAGAGAGAAAGCCAGCGAGAGAGGGAACACAAGCAGGGGGAGTGGGAGAGGAAGAAGCAGGCTCCCGGGGGTGGGGGGGGGAGCCCGATGTGGGGCTCGATCCCAGAACGCCAGGATCACGCCCTGAGCCGAAGGCAGACGCTTAATGACTGAGCCACCCAGGCGCCCCAGGAGAGCACATTCCAATGATGGCTTAGGTCATTCATGATGATTAAAGCTTTTTGCTGAAGGATGGGTCAGTTTGGATCTTCAGATCCCAGCACTGCCGAAAAACAACGGCCTTACAGTCAGGTCATTTCAGGGGGTGGGAGGTTCTGGGGTTCACGTGTAGCACCTGTCTGCAAAATTCTGCAGACATGGCATCTTTTTACTGGGCACGGTGCCTTCTCAGTCCCTGTGCTCCTTTTCCAATTGAGATGCACTGATAGGGCAGATGCTGACACTGTAGACACTTTCTTAAGTTTATAATTCCTAAGAACCCAAAGGAACTTTAAGCATGTTCTTCCTAACACCTAGAAGTCTCTTCTGAAGTTGTGACAATGTTGACCCAAGAACGCAGCAGTTACTCAAAGCACATGTTTTCAGTGAGGTCTGAAGGGCTTAGCATTGGGCAATAAGCGGCGGCCCCACTCAGTTCCAAAGTCTAGCCTATGTCTGAGTATCTGCCCCTGCTTGTAGAAGCTAGCGATGTTCTTCCATCTCCCCTGCAGTCTCAAGCTGGGTGGACTCAGAAACCTTGTTATATTAGTCAGAAAAATATACCCTTGAAAACCAGTCTGGGCTTCGCTGAGCCTTTAAATGACAAAAAGTTCTTGATCTAAAAGGTTAGTAGATCTTAGCAATGACCTAACCACTGAGTACACTGAAATAAACCAAATCTCCATGGTCCACTATAGCTTCTTTCAAATATCCCACTTGCTAGTTCCAGTAAAGGGTAGGACTTCTGTGGGAAATTCACATTTGCGAAAACCTTCTGTATCCTATGACGCAATGATAGACAACGATAGATAAAGAAGTCAATGAATAAAGAAGAGGAAGGAATGTTAAGAGCTCTCCACAAAACAGAATGAATTTCAAAGGCTTTCTGGTACCTGAGGAAAGTAACGGGTATTTGAAATTAAACTTATTTGAAAACGTCCTCAAATTACTTAAGATAAATTACGCTAAAGAGAAGACTCATTTCCTTATCCTCCTGAGGGCATTTGTTAGCTTTACTGACAATTGACAAACATAACTGTAATATATGTACAAGGTGAGGATTTGATGAATGTGTACACTGTGAAAGGATTCCACAATCAAGTTAATTAACACATTCTTCACGTCACACATTTAACTTTTTTTTGGTAAGAACACTTAAGTTCCCCCCCCCTTTTTTTTAAAGAGAGTGCTCATGCACGTAGCTGGGGAGGAGCAGACAGGGGGAGAGAGAGAATCTTAAGCAGGCTCCATGCCCAATGTGGAGCCTGACATGAGGCTTGATCTCATGACTCTGAGATCATGACCTGAGCCAAAATCAAGAGTCGGATGCCCAACCGACTGAGCCAGCCAGGAGCCCCGTGAGAACACTTAAGTCCTACTCTCTTAGCAGATTTCATTATACAATTTATCAACTATAGTCACCATGTTATATATTAGACCATCAGACCTTACTCATCATATAAGTGAAAGCCTGTACCCTTTTAGCAACCTCCCCTCATTTCCCAGACCCCCAGCCTGGGGCAACCATCATTCTACTGTTTCTAGGAGTTTGACTTTGATACCATGCAGTATTTATATTTCCCTGTCTGGCTTATTTCACTTAGCACATTTTAAGACTATGTTTCCCAGCTCTCTTGCAGCTAGGTAGGCATGTAACTAGTATTTGCCATTGAAATGTGGGCAAAAGTGATATAGCCTATTTCCTACTATGAGCCTGCAAAATTCTCCATTTTTGTTCATCTGCTGCTGGGTACAAATGATGCAGTGGAAGAGGCCTGATCCCTGAATGACTGTGTGGAAGATACCCCCCCCCCCATCATCTACCTGCACTGGACTACGATGTGAGCAAGAAATAAACTTTTATTCGTTAAACCACACAAATTTTAGGACTGCATGCTATAGCAGTTGGTCAGGCCTGATTAACAGAGACACTATATAAAAAAGCCAAACTAATTTTTAAAATTTGATAACTAATTTGATTTGACTGCATTTATGGAAGAAGCAACTGTAGGTTACCTACGACTTCACTTAGTGTGAAGTTGAAACGTAATGCAATGCTCTTAACTTAGTGTTTCCCAAACTGGTCCTCATCAATTGGACAAGACTGTGAATAAAAGTTCCGTGCCCAAATTAGTTTGAGAAATGCTATTAAAGTCAATCCGGTTTCTTTGCTACGGGACATCTCAAAGCTGTTAATATGCTACTATCCACTCTGAATCTGTATAAAAGGATAAAGAATGTAGCATTTCCCTAACTTTTTTAGTGAACACATAATTTAACCAATACATTTAAGATCTACTCCCTTCCTGCTCCATGGCGACACTCATCACTATCTCCCAGAGCAACATCCTGCAGAATACATTCTGGGGAATGTTGCGTTAGTCAGAGTTTAACAGTTCTAGGCAGCCCAAAGCAAATACCATTCTCTTATAAAGGGAAGGTTTTTCTTGTAAAAAGACTAACCTGTACTAGCAGACTACTACGTACTAAGAATGTTTTCACTGCTGAAGTCAACCAAGTTACCTAAGAAAGGGATCCGACTTAAAATGTGACTGAAATAAAGGCAGATATGAACTCTCAGCTTCTGATTTTTTCTTCGTATCTCACTCTGCTGTCAGTGGAGCCTGTCACGTTTAATGTTCTTATGTTTTAAGGAGAAGATGAAGTCTATGAAAACCAGCATGGTTAACTATAGAATGTGTGTGTCTACTGCACAGTATCTTTTTTTTTACTTTTCTCGCTCTTACACTCATGCTTCAGGTACAATGTTTTATTTTTTTTAAAAAAGATTTTATTTATATATTTGAGAGAGAGAGAGCGAGTGAGCACGAGTGGGAGAAGGGGCAGAGGGAGAGGGATGAAGCAGACTCCCCACTGAGCAGGGAGCCCGACATGGGGCTCGATCCTGGGACCTTGAGATCACGACCTGAGCCAAAGTCAGATGCTTAACCGTCTGAGCCACCCACGTGCCCCCATCTCATTCTTTTCACCTGCTGCTTAATATTCCCTATTAGGAGTGAATATGCCATGGTGTATTTCACTGTTGCCTTATGTTCACTCTTACCAACCTTCTATGACTAATGTTCATGTCCCTGCATCTTTGTACCTGTTTGGGAGTGTTTCTCCAGAGTAGAGGGATTCTTCTAACAGAAACACACACACACACACACACACACATATAAGTGTGTATGTGTGTATATATATATATACACACACACATAATTCTTTTTACAGTGACTTGCTAGAATACATTGCTTTTGTACTATATGTACTTATTTATATTTATTTTATTTATATATTTATATTTATTTATACTATATACACTTTATTTCAGTTATGAATCTATAATGGATGATTTCCCACATTTCTCACAGACTTAAGACTGAAAATGGACTGTTATGATGGACGCCTGGAAATTCATGTAAAGTAAAAAAGGGACACTAAATATTCAATTCGCTAAAAATAAAAAAAACAAAACAAAACCCAGACAGACTTACATCTAGTAGTGTGTGGAGATGCTGATCCTGGAAAACACTGTGTAGAAAATCTAAGTCCTTTTCACTGCAGTCTGTAAGTGCGTGAATTTCTTCCAGGCTGTCCAGCACCTGCGAGACTGCTCCTAAGGGGAACAAACCGAAAAGAAACAGCCAGTACAGAAAGTCAGTGTCAAACTCACCTTTGTAACCTCAATTTTGCATTTCAGAACAATGGACCAACAAACATAACTTCAAAGGTTCATGTCTTTACTGGACAGACTTAAATGAATTTCATATCGCTTAAGGATAGAGTATTTTCAGTGAGTTTCTGTTTGTGACAATGTATTTGTGTGCTTTTCATTTTTCAAAGTATATTGATGCTGGTCTTACTTGAATTAAAGAAATTCGTCAACTATAATTGAATTACTGGAAGATCTGGGTGCAGCAAGTTATACCTCAGGAAAAGTGTGTCATTTCCATGACCCCATGATGTTTTAAAATATTACAGAAATAACACAGGTGAGCCTTTCGTACAAGTGTGTCCCATCAAGAACGGAAAGTAAAGCCACCTGTAGCTCTGAGAGAAAAACAGAGTGTTTTTCTTAGGATTTTTTTTTTTTTT
>NW_024423319.1:88793437-88797286 GCF_017311325.1 Ursus maritimus | reverse complement strand
TTTTTTTTTTTTTTAAAGTGGGCTCCATGCCCAATGCGGGGCTTGAACTCATGACCCTGAGTTTAAGACCCGAGCTGAGAGCAAGTCAGACGCTTAACTGACTGAGCCACCCAGGAGTCCTAGCTTCTTAGGATTTTTAAGTCTCAAACTTAAGTTAGTGAAGATCCCAATAAATTCTTTCTCCTTCCTTTGACAAAGTCAAGGGAATCTAGTTGTTCTCAATCTGTTGGGCCCTTTTTATTCAAAAGGCGAAGACAAAGGCTAAGCGTATTGACTGACACACTTCCAAATACCATATTATATATTAGGGCAACTCATTTTTGCAGGGCAAAGGAAATGGTAGTGTGATCACTTTCTTTAAATTTCTTCTTATAACCAGGAATTCAGAGAGGTATTATTAGGGAAAGATACATACTGGGGAGCAACAAAGTCACTTACACAGCTTTAAAGAAATGATAAGCATATTTGACTCTACAGACAACGTGCACATACAGACTCCAGAGAAAGAACCTGAAGAGGCTAGGCTTTGGAGCATTAGTGTTTGAGAAATTCTAACAGTAAGTGCCTCATTGCACATGTTAGTCTTGGATCAGTAGCTTTCAACCAGTGGTGACTTTGCCCCCGGGGGGACATCTGGCAGTCTGGAGACATTTCTGTTGTCACAACTGTGGTGGTGATTGGGGACGGTTTGTGCTACTATCATCTAGTGTGTAAGGCCTGGGATGCTATTAAACGTTCTACAATGCTCATGACAGCCTTTCACAAGAAAGAATTATGTAGCTCAAAATGTCAATAGTGCTGAGGTTCAGAAGTTCTGCTTTAGATAACGATAAAAATCTTGAATCTTTCTGTTCTGGAACTCTATGCTGTTTCTAATTACTTCTGGTCTTGGACCTCATCCAATCACATGCACTTATTGGTAAGAATGTAAATTAGTATCACTTTCCCAGAATGCAATCTAGTAACATGTATCAAAGAGCCTTAAAAATGCTCCTGTACTTTGATTCAGTAATTCCATTTACAAAAACCTACCTTAAGGAAAAAATGGGAAACACAAAAAAGATTTATGTATGAGGATATTTATCATATAAAATGGGGGAAAATATCAAATACTTAGAGAATGATTAAACAAAGTATAGAACATCCGTATAATGGAGTATATAGCCAAATGGAAATTACTTTTGAAGAATTTTAAAGACATAAAGAAATCCTCATGATATTAAATTCAAGAAAGCAGAATGCAAAACCACATAAACTGTATATTCCCGATTATGCCTGAAGAAAATACATATACAAACTCAGGGGGAATAAAAACAGAATGAAATACACCGAAAGCATAACAGCAGTGATCTTTATTTTCCTATTTATACTTCATTCTGTTCGTGTCCATATGTTCCAAGTTTTCTACAATAGAAAAAGTTGCTATATAAGCAACTGTTTTTTGCAGTAACATTTCATTATGTTAATGATTCAGGGTGTAAGCCACAAATCAAGTGGTTATTCACATGGAAAATACTGTGTTTTTTGTTTTGTTTTTTTACAAATTTGACTTTTTGAGATAATTATAGATTCACATGCAGTTGTAAGAAATAATAGAGAGAGATCTCATGTGCCCTTTACCCAGTGCCCCTCAATGGTAACATCTTGTAAAACTCATGCAACATCACAATTGGGATACTGACATTGACACAGGCAAGCTACAGAATATTTCCATCACCACAAGGATTCTTCATCTGGCCCTTCTATAACCATCCTCATTTCCTCCTACCTATCCCCTCTGAACCGCTGGCAACTACTAATCTGTTTTCCATTTCTATAATTTTGCCATTTCGAGGATGCTATACAAATGAAAGCATGCAGTATGTAATCTTTTGTGATTGGCTTTTTTTCTCCAGCATAACTCTCTGCAGATTCATCCAGGTTGTGGGCATCAACGGCTGAATCCTTTTTATTGTTGAATAGTATTCCCTTGCACGGATGTACCAAAGTTTGACCATTTATCTATTGAAGGGACTGTGGATACTTTCAAATTTTGAATAGTTATGCCTACTAGGCTCTTGGTATTCTTTCACTGAAAGCATCAAGTGGATATTAGGTAGGATTAAAAAAAAAGGTACAAGGTACAAATCAGTCCTCATTTCCCTTGCTGTTCCTAAAAAAGTATTAACCAAATCCACTTCGTTCTACCTGCTCTTCTGGTGACTTTTACTTTGTCCTGAGTAGGGGAAAAACTCTGGAAATTAGTTCAAAGCCGGCTCTCTCATCATCTCTTACTGAAAGCCTTGTAAAACAAGAGATGATGTGAAGAAATTAGTTCCAAATGTCGCACGGAACTCCTGACCCCAGCACATCATCAGTAGCAGAGTTAAATGATACCAGGTTTATAGAGTCACTAAAGCCAGTTCTAAACTTCTGGACTTAACAAAATTGCAATGACAGAAATACCAATGAAATGCCTTTTGTACATTAAAAAAATTCAACAGATACTACAGAAACCTAATTATCATTTTCATTCAGTTATCTTAGTGGAACCTTGCCTAGTTTTTACAGTCTCCACCAACATCACTTATGCGGATACATAATCTAGGTGGCAGTTTATTAATACTACAAGATGAAAATAAAACCACCTTGTATCTAGTGAATACCAAGATGGCAGGTCTAACCCCTAGGAAGCTATTCTGGCTGTACCACCTGCTGGTCTGTGAACCCCAGAGCGCTATGCAATTCCTGTCCCAGCAGCGTGCATGCTCCACGGGCGACCCTACATGTGCACTTGTTCACTCTTCTGTGCTGTGAGGTCCTTAAGGCATATCTGTATTTGATTCATTTTAGAACATCCACAAAATATGCACTGAATTAAGTTAGAAAGAAACGTAACAACGACAACACGGGCTTCCAGTTCTCAAGTGTTTAGTATGTGCCAGGCACATCCTCAGGACGATGCAGTAAGGTAGATATGTTACCTGATCTTTCTAGATAGGGAACTGAGGTTCAGAGAAGTCAAGGAAGGTCACAGCTAGAAATGGTAGAACCGAGACTCAGCCCCAGCGTGTCTGGCTCTGAAGTCTACACTCTGCCTGACTTACTACACGAATTGGCTATATTGGAAACAGGAGACACAGCGTCGAGAAGCTCTATGTGGTTTATACATGGGTATGGAGTGTAGAAAAGAACCCGGCCCCGATAACCAAAATCTTTATTGAACATTCCTGCTTTTTGCCAGGTGCTAGGCAGGGGCTTCTGAGAAAATAGGTATGATCCCTGGCCTTGAGGATGGGGCTCTCAGGCATCCTACACCCTGAAGTAAATGATATACAAGAGGAAAAAACAAAGTGTTACAGAAACAGGCTGCCTCGCGAGGAGCTGGGGCAAACTTAGAGAGGAGATGGACGAGCAGGAATTCAACCCGCCCCTGGGCTCTACTCTGCTCGGACAGACGCAGCGAATGCTCTGCTGGAACACACAGAGGCATCTCTTAGCCGGTGTTTCCAGGAAGCAACACCCATCAGGCTCAACGGGTCTATTTACCCTCCTTGGATCTTGTCACCATTTCTGACTGATTTAGAGTCTTACCTTGTACCCAAATGTGCTTAACTTTGTGGGTTTTCAATCATGAGAGGAAGCATTTCCACAGCTGGACTTGAGCTACCTATTTCAGTTTCTGAAAAGTGCCCCAAATTTTAAGTTTCTGAAATTAGGCAGGAAAATTACAGCTTTTCTTCCATTTCTCCTTTATCTTTTACATTGAATAAACACATAGTTTTGGTCTAACCTCAAAATGTTTCTTTACCCTTGACCATTTTAACACCTTCCATTGACACCCCCCCCCCCCGATTCTAGTTCTGTTCT
>NW_024423319.1:88791824-88793427 GCF_017311325.1 Ursus maritimus | reverse complement strand
CCCCCCCCCCCCGATTCTAGTTCTGTTCTTTCTTTCTTTGGGTATGAGCAGCAGAACCACAGAAAAACATTCTTTGTGTGATACATATGTATCATTGATACCTGCAGCTCAGGACCAAGCCCATCTAAAAGTCCCACAATTATGTGTAAAATGTAAATATACATGAAGACACTATTTGTTTTAAACACCGAGGCAGTAGTAATAATGAAGACAACACGACGTAACACAGCACGACACGCACAGAGGCTCTTAACTGCTATTAGTATTTATTTTGTGGATTAATACTGTCATATCTGAAAGAACTCTTCACTTTTCTCAAAAACTGAAAAAGATGTTTTTTCCCCCTATAAAGCCTCTGAATAAAGTTATAACTGCCTTGAAAAAAAAAATCAATCAATAAATAGCACATGAGTAGTTCACCTCGGAGGGCAATCGATTTAAAGGGCAGGACTGTAGGGATTTTATTCACTTTTGTATTCCAGGCTGCACTTTGTTAGGGGGTTTTGTACAAAAAGACACAATGAAATGTGTTTGATTAAAACGATTTTTTTTTCTGAGTAAATTCTGAAGAATTAGAACACTTAACCACAGAAAACAGCTTATTCTACAGCCCCACTTCCTTAAAGCCATAATAAAATTAGCTTGATACTTATATTTGTATATAACAGTTTATAACTTCCAAAGTGCTTTTATACTCATTACCTTATATGATTCCACAGTAACCCTGTCCTGTAGGCAAGTGTTTTTGTACTTGGAAGATTGGAGGCTCCACAGGGTCATGTGACCCTGGGGCCGTAGCAGTGGGCAGCAGAGCAAGTGCCCAAAATCAAGTCTGTAACAGAGTGCTTCTACTACAGACTGGCTCCTCTGGAAACCATGCTTCACCCTCAGCAACACATCTGAATAATTTGCATTGGGTAGTGAGAGGTTATCCAACTTCTATCTTCTCTTCAATCTCAATTTTATTTCCCACATAAGGTTTGTTTTTGTAGGCCTTGGTCCAAACTTGCACAATGATAAGTTTATTAGAAAGTAACCAAACCCCGCCTTCAGGACAGTATTTTATTTTAATTTCTGCACAATTCATTTGGTAATCAAGTTTGTATCTAAAAATTAGGTTGATAATCACACACTTTAACTGTGACCATCAATTCAGGTTATTTTTCATTTGTTTCAAAATGAGCAGCAGAGTGGTCGACATTACTGTACTGCACGCCTAACACTTCAGCATCGATTTTAATACTTCTCTGTCTCACGTAAAATATACACAGAGTGAAATATACAAATCTTAAGTGTACCTTTCAATGAATATTGATAAATGTATATACTACATACATCTGATAACTGCATACACATATATGCAGTTATTTCAGTAACAAAAATTGTATATTTAAAAAATTATAGGTATAGCTATAAAACCCAGTATCTCTGAGTAAATTCAGCATCTGAATCTAGTCTAGCTTTTTCTGAAGAGTTAATCAATCTTCCTTCCTGTTGTATTAACAATCCCATTTATACAACACTGAATCCACTACACACACATTCCTATCACCCACTCAATCAAAGCCCCACCCCATAAGCACAACAGCCTTTTTTAAAAAAA
>NW_024423319.1:88739893-88791814 GCF_017311325.1 Ursus maritimus | reverse complement strand
AAAAAAATCTGTTTACTAAAGTATAATTTATTAAGTTAAAATTCACCAATTTAAGTATACATTTTCATCTCTCCAAAAAAGTTCCCTCTTGTCCCTTTGCAGTCAAATGCTTCCCCCCTGGACAACAGCTCTTATTGCCACTGTACAAAGCAAATTCTGGTTAACAGTCAAGTTATATGCAATAGTGAATCCTGTACTGGAAATTGTATTTTGGACTTAAGCATTGCACTATATCCAATTCAAGCTATGAAAACTTACACATGGTGATAAATCCTTTAGATTATGTGTATCGTGCAGACACCTCAAAATTTAGTATTAATTAAAAGAAGTAAACTCTGCAAATGGATTCTATCAGAGTACAGATGCTTTAATTCTAATGTCATTATGCTTGTTAAAATGGTCTGTTTTAAACAGCAGCATTGCTGGGCACAAATCTGTCAAAGTACTTTAAATAACATTCTGCTGGTTAAGTGCCCATTCATATAAAACTTTACAACTAAGGAAAAGCACCACTTGATACCTCAAGATGCTTTCATTTCGAAATGACATGACAGGTCTACTTAAAAAAAAAAAAAAAGGAGAGGCATGCTAAATTTGGAGAAACAAAAGCAGGTACAAAGGAGAAGTGTCTCACATTTTAATAGTCATTAACTTATATGTGGTGGACAGCCTCTAAGATGGCCCCCAACATCCCTGCCTCCTGGTAGTCACACCCTTGTATAATCAAATCTCTTCCTGGAGTGTGGGCTCTACTTATTAACTCACTTGTAATGAAGAGAATAGGGCAGAAATGATAGGATGTCACTCTGAGATGAGTTTATGAAGACCATGGCTTTTGTCTTGGGCACTCTTACTTTTGCCCTTTCTCTTTGGTCATTCATGCTGGGGAAAACAAGCGTCTGTGTTGTGAGCAGCCCTATGGAGAGGCTCAATAGCCAGTAAGGAACTGAAGCCTGTTAACAACCATGACAGTGAGTTTGGAAGAGGATGCCTCTCCCCACCTCCCACAGTTGGGCCTTTAGATGAGACTGCAGCCCTGGCAACTGCTTGACTGTAGTCTCATGGGAGATCTCAAGCCAGAGGCACACAGCTAAACCATGCCCAGATTCCTGACCCACAGAAACTGTGAGAGGATAAATCCTGCTTTGAAGTGATTCAATACAGAGCAAAAGACAATTAACATACTGTGAGATTTTTATATTAAATCAGCTGCAATTGGAGCTACAAGTAACAAATGCAAAAGAATATGACAATATATTCAATTATTAGCAACCAAATTTTCTAATTTATCGTTGTCTCTTATATACTTCCTCCCAGTAAGCACAACATAGAGGTAAAGGTTCATTCTACTGTCTTAGTTGAAATTATTGAAATAATTGTAGATTTCTATGCAATTTTAAGAAATAATACAGAGATCCCTTGTATACTCTGCTCAGTTTCCCCATTGGTAGCATTTTACAGAACTACGGTATAATATCATATCCAGAATACTGACATTGATACAATCCACCCATCTTATTCAGATTGCCTTAGTATTACTTGTACTCATTTGTGTGTGTGTCTAATTTTTTTGACATACTTTTTACTTCAATGTTGTCACATAATCAAATCGTGTCCTTTTGTAATTAAAATCTAGCCATTATATTACTCTTTATAAATGATCTCTCTGATGGTAAAAGTTGCTGAGACACATGAATTCGGGAGTTTATTTCACAGCTCCATATTAATTAACTAAAAATTCAGTCAGTAATAGAAAGTAATAAAAACCGCTTATAGATTATGTAATCATCAAAGGAAAGTTCACTTACCCTGAAAGTTTTCTTGAAAGCGAACTATAAAATAAAATGTTACCCTTTCTCCCAAATTAATGTATTTGTGCTTGAAATTCAGATGGGAGATAATATTAAGTGCAGTTAAAATTTTAACACTGCCTATCTTCCTCTTATGAAAGTGAGAAGTTAGTATTATTTGTATGACAGTGCCTCAGGAAATCAATACAGCCACGTTTTGATTTTATGGTCAGGCAGTGTTAAAATTCATAATCAAACATCTAAACACAAATAGCCAAGGAGAAAGTCAAGCTGCTTATGAACCATGCAAAGCCAAACACTTTTGCATAAGAGATAAAGCTTAGAGGAAAACAAAGGGATACCTACTTTCTGCTGCTAGAAGTCCTAGGAGGAAGGCAGCATATGGACAAACAACAAACAGTATGAATTTAGAGCAAGCAGGTTATCAAGCTACAGTTGGGCCCAGTAGATGAGCCACAAGAAGCACGCTCCCCCGGCTGAGCCCGAAGTGAGTCCTTGTGCTCCACGAGCACATTCCCTGAGACTATTAAGGATTTCAAGTCATTAAAACACTGGGTTCGGATTCTGACTTCTTTGATTTGAAATACGAGAAAAAAAATATTTCTACTTTGGATTGTTAACAAAGGAATGATACACTGTTCATCATATGAATAAACTCAACAAATTCTAGTGAATGTATAATGGACTAATTTCAATAAAATAGAAAAAAATAATTGCTTACATAAAAATTATTTTACAATGTAAAGAGCATAGCTAAACATGTTAGACTCTTTAGATGACAGACCAGGAAATGCATTAATTTTAAATTCGTTTTTAAATTGTGATTTTAAATAGAATTTTGGGGGACCAAAATAGGATTTTAATTTTTCAAGCAAGGTCATTAAAGAAAATGACCTACTTACCATTATTTCATAGAACGAATAGAACAGGCATTATCTAAAGATGAAAAACAGACTGCCCTCAAGAAATAGCAGGTGGTGACCTTACACTGTTCTCTCTCTCTAACCCCTCCTTCCCTGTCCCCTCACCCCCACCCAACAAACACAGGTTTGCTGATCGTTTTTCTCTTTTTGCCATGGGCTTGCAAGAACTTTCAGGTAATGCTGAAAGGTAATGCTGAAATGTGTTTTGTACTGTAAAACAAACCCATGCGGATTTATACAGAAAGATAGTGGAACGGTCAATGTTGAAACTTAAAATAAATGATGAGGAGTTTAAGGATTAGAATTAAATTGACAAGAATTTAGGCTTGAAAATGAAAAAATGAAATGAAAAATGAAAATACAGATGTGTTAATTTATGAAAGTGTAAAGCTCTTATGTGAGTCCAGACAATATATAATAGGCTTTCTGCAACCAAGCATACAACCATCACTGTTGGCTGCAGAAAAGTTTGCTGGTAGAGCTATTTCATAAATGATGATGAAAAAATAGTACAATGCCTCCCTTTAAGTGGCTTAGTATTAAAAATTAATTTTAGGAACATATGAATAATTCTTGATAGCTGTGAGAAAGTTACGAAAGTATTAGAATTTTCTTCAAAATGTTCCTTTGTCTTTGACTTCTGAATACAGAAAAAATTTCCTTTTCATTTAGGGGAGGTGATCAGACACATATATGGCATAATGATCCTTCTGTCTTTTATTCATAGCTGCCTGCTATTTGAAAATATTTTAGAGACAGCCATTTGCATGTCAAATGAGGTTATAGATTGCTTACAAGATCATTAAGATCCAGAAATTTAGGAAAAAGAAGGTTGTGACTGCAGGAAAAGGAAGCAAGAGGGAATGTGAAATTGTGAACAACTAATTCGAGAGCTTGCAGGCTACCCGCAAGACAGTGTGGGAAATCTCTTTCTCGTTTAAAAAGCAAATGCTGCAATCAGAAACTATTTCAGCCACATCATTTACAGATTGTACTGAAAAACAAAAAAAACGGGTGATAAAAATGTATTTAACAGAAAATAAGCATGTCTATAACTATAGACAATTCCTCTCCCTAAAAGAAAAATCCGATTCTTTAACAGAAGGGGACACTTAAGAGCTCATTAAACTCTTGCTGGGCAGAGGTACACATTAAGGGGTTAACACTAAAGATTAGGTCTGTGAAGCTATTGCAAGGACCACACGGCTCTCCGGTCCTGATTCTAAAGATGAAAATGGTACTAGATCTTGACCTACAATCTCTCAATCTATTCCACCAAATTTGTGACTGTATCATGTAGTCACAGTATGACATAAAACCATTACTAGATCCCACTCCGTCCCCAGATGGGTCTAGTGTAAACTGAGTATGAGGAGAGAAGAGAGACATTTGAGCTAACGCCAACCCAAATGCTGCAGGTGGAGGGAACAAAATGGACTGGGAGAGAAAAAGACACGAAACAACAGGGAGCATGGGGGAACACACCTGGAAACACAGCCTTGCCCTTCATGTGGTAAGGGCTCTGGATAATCACAGAGTCAGCGCTAGAGGAAACCAGCAAGACCTTCTCTTCAGAGAGTCTCTTTTCTAAGATTCCCATTTCTGATTGTTTTTGGAAATCACCTTTACTCAAAAGAGGAAGATTCACATCCCAATTGGTAAAGGTCAAAATGAGGAACTACATAGCTGCTGGAATGGGAAACGTGATCCTGTTCTTTTCCACAAGGTGTAATAAGCACATACCAATTGGTAAGAAACTGTGCATGTGAATGTTTGTGCACATATGTGTATAAACAGAGAGAAGGAAGAAGCACAAACACTGACAAATCTCACAGTTGTAACTGGAGAGAAGCACTGGCACATCCATTCTTCCTGGATTGCTAATAGTGAAGGACAAACAACTCATGCTTTAGGAAGGGCCCTGGGCCTTGAGTCCCAATGGGACTCAATACTGAATGGGCAGCTCCCAAAGTACAAAAATCAAACCAACAGCCCAAAGTCAACCACATGGCAAATACTGAGTGACTCTCATGTGAGAAGGAAGAAAAGCTGAGGGCAGAGGACATATGATTCAGACGTGAATATATACGTACATCAATGAAATTTATAGTAGACGTATACATGCATTTACATAAACATACAAATGGATACTGCGGATTTTTAACAAATGATCCTTGAGAACACCTCACTAGTGAAATGGAAATCTGAGTGTTTTATAAAATAATTTTGTGAACAGTGGTGGGGTTTTTTCCCCACAGTAGTACCTATATACATTTCATCCGAATAGGTAACTCTTCTTCTGTGTTCTTCTCTCCTGAATGCTTGTATACACGTGTTACAGACTTAATAAAAAGAGAAGAACTTGTAAACTGTTTTGAGAGATAAGTCACAAGACAGTTTACATTGAAAGATAAAATTAAAAGCAGGGTTGTCCCAAAGTCTGATCTGCTATGGTTGTCTGGGAAAAATCTTACATCAGAAGATTTTGTTGGGGTATAAGGTAGTCAGAAAGATCCAAAAAGACTGACCACAGTGTTGGACTGGATGAAGTGCAATGTTGGGTCTGGAGTACGGAAAGGGGAAGAAGTATTTCTGAGGTAAAAAGAAAAAAGTAAAATGTTGGTTTTAGAGCAGCAAGGGAAAGCAACTTTGGTAGTAAAATTAAAAGGAACTAGACACATGTGGATGGGATTTGGTTGCTGACAAACTTCCTTAGAATTCCTTGGGGGATCTGACTAGATTCATAGGAAAAGTTTATTCACAATGGCAGAGAAAGGATGGAGACACCAAATAATTCACGCTGGTGAATGAATGAACGGTCCAATTACCTGAGGAGGTAGGGTCTTCGGAAAAATCTGGCAACTCTTCAGGGGGATCCCCATAGAATGAGTTGAATTTGTGACTTGACACAGCTGCTAGTACTGCACCCTAAAACAAAAAGATGAAAAAAATTAAAACAAATAAATAAATATAAAAACATTCAGTAACAAACTTATGAGTATTCAGAAAGTCAAACCTATAGGAGACGACAGCTAGAAGAGGGGGAGCTTTTAAATGATTTTGGATTCCTTCAAATTAATCACATATGCATATACAAGGAGGACACTGTTGGGGACTGGAAAAGTATATGAAACCATTTACATCTTGAACTGAACATGTACCACAAAATGGAACATTCTGCAGTCACTATGAAATGATGCTGAAGGATGTTTAATAAAACAGAAAGATGCTTGTGAATTACATAAAAAACGTTTTAAAACAATCTACAGTATGATCTCATTTTTTAAAAAAAGATTAATACAGATATAAAAGACTGAACATATATCAAAACGCTAATAACATTATCTCTGGGAAGTAAGAATGAGTCATTTTTCTTTTTTAAAATCTCTCCCCCCCCCCCGTTAACAATGACTATGTGTTACTCTAGTACAGTAATTCTCAATCAGGCTGCACAGCAGAACCAACTACAGGTGACTAAATAGCACACATAGCTTCCCCTGACTCCTAGTTGAGAATTACTGTCATATTGAGTGCGTGACACCCCTTCGGACGGCTAGATAGAAAAATGTCAGGAACTGTGTCAGTAACAAGAGCAGTAACAAAAGTTATTTTGTGAAAGTGTTCAATTCTGTGAGTCTGTTAGGCATGGGTCAGAATATCTGGGGATGTTCCTAGGCTCTGCCATTTTCCAGCTGCCATTTTCCACCTTACAGGATTGTCAAAAGGCTTAATGTATGTGAAAGTGCTTTGCGAACCGTAAACCATTTTGTAAGTGTAAGCCATCACCCGGCCTACTAATATAGAGCTGGAACATGAGCACAGCCTTTTGCTAGTCTAAGTAGAATTGCTCATTTAGGTAGTTTAAGTATCAAATCACTTAAGTAGTCTAAATTTTAAATATTGAACTCACAGATTTTTCTGAAATGAATGAATTTTTTTTTTTTTTAAGAGAGATTGGGGGCAGAGAAAATCTTAAGCAGGCTCCATGCCCTGTGTGGAGCCCAACATGGGGCTTAATCTCACAACCCTGAGGTCATGACCTGAGCTGAAATCAAGAGTTGGACACTTAACTAACTGAGCCACCCAGGTGGTATCTCCCCACTTTTTCTTAGGGAGGGAAAGGGAGAGAGGAGGGAGAAAGATAAATTTTTTATGTGTGTAGGCATTTAGGCATTTATTGAATATATGAAAACATTAATAGCAACATGTTTCCACAAGGTTCATTTTTTGTGGGGGGCATGTTAGGGTTTGTTTCTACAAATACACATTGAAATGAATTGAACTGAATGCAGAAAGGGAAGGGCAAAAAACGAGAAGTGATCTTGGTGATACCATTCCAGGCAACTTTTTAGGTTTATTTTTTTTTAAGATTTTATTTTAAGTCATCTCTACACCAACATGGAACTTGAACTCACAACCCCGAGATTGAGATTTACATGTTCTTTGTACTGAGCCAGCCAGGCGCCCCACCTGTTTAGATTTCTGAAAGTCTAAGGTTAATGCATTAGAGGTCCTTGCGTGGAATCTTATAGTCAGCTACCACGATGAAAAAACAGCACTGAATGTTGAGTTCTTCTTTCTACTGTAGAAGCTTATTTCATTTCACATACACACATGTTCCCTAAAAGCTGGGTGGGAATGGAATTTTTATATATCAAAAGTTTCCCACACACTGAAACTAAATTTTAGAGATGCTTTATTTTTATTTTCAAATGAAGTTCAACTGAGTTTCTTGATATGTTGGGTTTATGTTTCAGGGCCTGTTCTAGCTACTATTGTGATTAAAGATCTAGAAATACTCATGCCAAGAAAGGGCTATTTAAAAGAGCCTTGAGAGATGTAAATTCTTTTAAAACAATAGTAGCAAGTTCCTAATTTATCTGTCTTATGGTTAGCAGTTTTCTTTATTTAGTTCTCTAAACTCAGTGACTGCATGTGGTTCGAATATTCAATGCAAAGCTATTATGTAAAACAGCAAAATGGTTCCAAAACAGTTTATGGATTTATAGAATTATAACCTTAGGGGATGATTCATTATAAGAGACTCATTTTGCATGTGAGGAAACTGAGGTCCGGAGACGCTTAGCAACCTGTTAAGGTTGCTGTCAACTTAAGAGATAAAATCAAGCGTAGACAGAACTGAGGTCCTCTGACTGACTACTCTCCCAGTTCAAGGGTTTTTACTCAAAAATCCTTTTCTGTAAAAGGCCAGATAGTAAATATTTGAGGCTTGCATGGAATATGGTCTCTGTTGCAACTATTCAACTCTGCCACTGTAGCATGAAAGCAGCCACAGACAATATGCACATGAATGTACACTGCTATATTCTAATAAAACTTTATATATAAAAAAAGGCTATGGGCCAGATTTGGTGCTGAGGCCATAGTGTGCCAACTCTTGTACTACATTATTGCTATGAAAGAGACTGGGTACAACATCAATTTAGATTTTATACAGGTAGTTCTTCAAACTTCCCAGTTTATTAAATCCTCGACAAAGAAGTTTTCTATCTACTTTAATTTGGAAGGTATACTTTAGTATGTTCTGAAACATAACAATCGTGAGTTAAGAAGACTATTCACAATCTGCTAAGATAACAGACATTAAAGATACAATTTTGTACTAAGCAAATTAGGCAGATTCTAAATTCAAACAAAAA
Organism: Ursus maritimus; assembly: GCF_017311325.1. Classification (NCBI taxonomy): domain Eukaryota; kingdom Metazoa; phylum Chordata; class Mammalia; order Carnivora; family Ursidae; genus Ursus; species Ursus maritimus. Next base: position 88,783,420 of record NW_024423319.1, on the reverse strand, counting down.
GAGAACTGGGGTGCCTGGGTGGTACAGTTGGTTAAGCGTCTGACTCTTGGTTTCAGCTCAGGTTGTGATCTCATGGTCGTGGGATCGAGCCCCATGTTGGGCTCTGTGTTTAGCACAGTCTGCTTAAGACTCTCCTTCTCCCTCTGCCCCTCCATACCGCTTGCTCTCTCAAATAATTAAGACTTTTAAATAAAGAGAGAGAACTACAAGTAATAATTCTCAACTCAATCCTAACTATTGTTAATATGTCAAACATCAAAAGGGAATGCTCCCAGTTAGATAATTCTGTGTCTCATTTAAGGAAGTGGAAAACAAGAAAATGGTTAGCTCAGACTTCTGCTAAGTTAAACTACTGAATGCACTTAAGGAGGTAACACAGTTATCAAGAAAGGAACAGGAGAGGGGTGCCTGGGTGGCTCAGTGGGTTAAGCGTCTGCCTTTGGCTCGGGTCATGATCCTGGGGTCCTGGGATCGAGCCCCACAACAGGCTCCCTGCTCAGTTAGGAGCCTGCTTCTCCCTTTCCCTCTGCTGCTCCCCCTGCTTGTGCTCTCTGTTAAATAAAATCTTAAAAAAAGAGAAAGGAACAGGAGAGTGAATACAGAGGAATTGCCGACTTGAAGACAACAGCCAAAAGCCAATACTCCCTTTTTGGTGCCCTGAGCTCAGAAACAAGCACCAGGACGTCTGACAGGCACAAAAGCAGAGAGGTACATTTTAAAAAGTCTAAATACAAAACACAAGTCTTGAGATGACATGTAGAATAACTGGCTTTGCACCCAAGTGGCAAAATAACACATAGTTATATTGTAATATACTGAGGGGGCAAAACCCATCACAGGGTTATAGAAATACTTGTGTCACATAAGAATTTGAGAAAGGATCATCTTATTAGGGTTCAGAACACTGAACTCAAAGCCTTAAAAAGGATGAAGAACTTGGAGAGGTTGAGACTGAAAAGAGATGACCAGAAGGCTGGAAAATCATTTCAAGGTAGAAATGTTAAAGGATTTGGGTTGATTACATGTAAGAATTGGGTCCTCGATGATGATGATGATGATGATGTGAGATGATTGATTATGCCAGAGCTCCCGGTGTCTCTCCATACAGTCACAGGCAACATTATCATTTGGTCTAGTCATCATGGTCTATGTGTATAGGGTACTCAAATGGAACTCAAATTCAGGTCTAAAACTGGGAATTTTATAACATTAAGTCAGGATATCTGACTAAAGGAGGCTGTGCTATCTTCTCTGAAGACGCTGAAAAATGAGACTTGTAAGTGTAGTAGGTATGACTGTATTTAAGAGCAACTGCACAGAGTAGGTATCTTAGGAATCCTTTTGGGTCTGTGGAAAAGTATTTTATAAAGATGGTCTTCTAATGTACACAATAACTTTCAAAAGCCAGACTGCCTAACTTAGGAATTAATACATTCTATATCTCAGAGTCAGAAATTATTAGAATTGCTTTGTAAAATCAAGAGAAAGATCAAAATCACTTCAATTATTATTTATGTAACTGTTCATACCAGGATAACACTTTTCACTTTTCAGAATCATTGGTGCCTGGAGGAGATAATGCTAAGTGAAATAAGTCAAGCAGAGAAAGACAACTATCATATGATTTCTCTCATCTATGGAACATAAGAACTAGGATGATCGGTAGGGGAAGAAAGGGATAAAGAAAGGGGGGGTAATCAGAAGGGGGAATGAAACATGAGAGACTATGGACTATGAGAAACAAACTGAGGACTTCAGAGGGGAGGGGGGTGGGGGAATGGGATAGACCGGTGATGGGTAGTAAGGAGGGCACGTATTGCATGGTGCACTGGGTGTTATACACAACTAATGAATCATCGAGCCTTACATCGGAAACCGGGGATGTACTGTATGGTGACTAACATAATATAATAAAAAATCATTTAAAAAAAAAAAAAAAAAAAAAAAAAAGAATCATTGGTGCCTTCTGGCTAGCAGACTTACTGCTCTGAGTAGCTGGAACCCCCGACTGCGGTGCTACCTCACTGCCTCTGTACCACTCCTCACTACAGGAGAGGACTGTATGTAAATGCTTTCATTAGGGTGCAAAGGTCCTTGATAAATCCCTAAGTTAGCTCTGGTTGAATTAATAGGAAGGGGAAGATTGCCAAAAGGCAGCTATTAAAAGCTTCCTGGTTGACCTCTCAAAAGGTGATGTTTAGGCGCAAGCACTACTCTTGGAGGTGCCACGACTCCAGATGGTGCTGTATAATAGAACTTTCTGTGATGATGGAAATGTTCTACACCTGGACCGTTCAATACAGTGGCCATCAGCCACATGTGGTACTGAACACTTGATATGTGGCTAGTGCAACTGAGAAATCAAACGTAAAGTTTTCTTTGATATTAATTAAAATTAAAATCTCCACAGAGGGCTAGTGGCTGTTGCATGTATGGTACATTTCGGTCAAGTATTGGAAAATGGCATTCCCAAACAAACTTTTTCTAGGTCTGCAAAGTTCAGGAATTTGAGGGACCGACCGGTAATCCACAGAAGCATATAGGCTATATACCTTTGCAATTTGCAAAATCAATAAAGGAAAATTATAGAAAGTTACCAGAAATCTCCCTCACTTTCTCTATTTATAGTGTAAGGAATAAATGGTTTTGTCCCTTAAACTGAATCGCATAGATTCAACTCACCACCTCCTCAGCTGAATGCAATAAATTTACCCAAATACAGAATATTGCTTATATATGGAAGGAAGGGGCAGAGGGAGAGACAGAATCTTAAGCAGGTTCCATGCCCAGAGTGGAGCCTGATCTCACAACCCTGAGATCACAACCCAAGCCGAAATCAAGAGTTGGATGCTTAACCGACTGAGCCACCCAAGGTGCCCCTATTGCTGCTTTTTTTTTTTTTTTTTTTTTTTTTTTTTAGACAGAATTTCTTTGACATGCTTCACTGTAGGAAAATTTGCTTTCTAGAGGTAGAAATAACTCATGAAGCAAAGGAGATGATTTCTAGAACAGATTCTTTTTTGAGCCTCTTCCCTAGACAAGCTCAGATGCTGACAGACATTCCCCTAGTGCCCCCCAAACCTGACTCCTTGCTCAGTAAATCCAAGTAGACGGCACCCAGGGTTACAGTACAGGTGTGTCTCCCTTAAGAGACACCCCTAGAGCATAGATTTTCTAGACGGTCCTAGATCATAGTCTGTCTCATGCATCCTAATATTCGATTTGAGAAAATATGATTCTCATATCTAGTCTTGTACTGAGGCCTAATGGAGTTTATTAAAGGAAGTATTGTTTGTAGAGGATTTTTTTTTAAGTAAAGTATTAAAATTCCAGAGCTTAGTGTAAAACAAAAAGAGGGAAAAAACCCAACATCTGAAATGTCTGGTAATCAAAATGAGAAACACAAATTTTCTGTCACTCAAAGATGTAAAACAAAATAACAAAAGAGAGGAGAACAAACAGAAATGTGTGATAATTCAAATCACATGCAGGGTTCCATTAACTTTTTAAAAATCTACATGTGAAAGATGGTCTGAAAATGATGTTAATGCTAATTGTTCAAATAATTTTCCCATTAGGGATTTATCATCTCCTGTAGCCTGTTGAGAGGTTAAATGTTAAAATGAATGTACAAATATGGAAAGAAACACTTTCCGATTGTTGAGTATCGGTATTATTGTAATGAATAACGAGCCATAATCTTGAAATTTCATCTAAGTAAAATGAGTAATGTTTTATATTCTGGCATAAAAAAGTTCCACAAGACTTTTAGAATGAGAAAAAGTTTCAACCTCAAAAGTAAAACTCACCACCAAAAATACATAAAAATTTATTCAAACAGGTATAAGCCTTTTGGAGGGCAACTTATATATAGAGATCAAAAGGCTTCAATACACATATATATTTTGATGCCAACATTCCACTAGCACAAAACTTACCCTAAGAATATAATCGTAGGCATACGAAGGTTTATTAATGAAAAGACAATACAACAGTATTCATGGCTGTGGAAAACTGGAAGAGATCTCTGTGTCCAGTAGCTGGTTAATCAAGTTATGATAAATACAATATGATGGAATTTTGTAGAACCATTACAGTTTGTGCTTAAGAGTAATGACTCTCAATAAGGTGGACATATCACAATCAACCATGAGGCTTTTTCAATAAACAGATGCCCCTCCAACCTCTAGCATAACTGCGGCTGAGGGAGGGGTGGTCCCTTGGGTGAGCTGAGTGGTGCAGTGAGTCACTGTTACTATGGGAATGTGTCATATCCCTTAAGGGCACCGAAGAGGCAACCAGTGTGTAAGAAGAGTATTTTGTCATCTGGTCAAAAAAAAAGTGGGCTATGTGAAATTTACATAAAATTAACCATTTTAAAGTGTACAATTCAGTGGCGTTCAGTACATTCACAATGTTGTGCAGCCACCATTTCTGTCTAGTTCCAAAACATCATCGCCCTCCCCACCCCCAAATCCCCATACCCATTAAGTAGTCACTACCCAGCACCTGGCAATCACCAGTTTACTTTCAGTCTCTATGGATTTACAGATATCAATACCTATTCCAGATACTGCAAATAAATGGAACATCCAATATGTGGCCTTTTTTGTCTCTTTTTGCACACAGAATATCCAATTGTCCCGGCACCATTTGTTGAGAAGACTACCCATTCCCCCACTGAATTGCCTTGGCACTTTTATTGAAATCAACTGACCATAAATATAAGGGTTTATTCCTGAACTCTCAATTCTGTCCACTGATCTACATGTCTACCCCTGTCCCATACCGGTACCAGAGTCCTGATAACTGTAGCTTTATAGTTAAGTTAGTGCAAAGTATGAATCCTCCAACTTGGTCCTTTTTTCAAGATTATTTTGGCTATTCTAGGTCCTTTGCATCTCCATATGAATTTTTAGGATCAATCTGTCAATTTCTGTGCAGGAAACTGTGTTGAATCTATAGATGAACTTGAGAAACACTGTCATCTTAATACTGAATCTTCCAATCCATGGACATTAAATGTCTCTCCATTTATTTAGCTTTTCTTTAATTTCTCTCAGCAACGTAAGTTTACAGGTCTGGCACCTCTTTTTTCAAATTTATACTTAAGCATTTAATTCTTTTTGATGTTACCGTGAATGGAATTGTTTCTTAATTTTAAGATTAATCATTGCTCATATATAGAAATACAATTCAATTTTGTATACTGATCTTGTGTCCTGTGACCTTGCTGGGCTTCTTTGTTATTCCTTTCTTTTTTCTTTTTAAAGATTTTGTTTATTTTAGAGAGAGAGAGAGAGCGCACAAGCAGGGGTAGGAAGAGAGGGAGAGGGAACTATTCTCCAGCAGACTCCACGCTGAGCACAGAGCCTGATGTGGGGCTTGATCCCAGGACCCCAATATCATGACCTGAGCCAAAACCAAGAGTTGGACACTTAACTGACTAAGGCACCCAGGTACTCCTGTTTGTTATTTTTACTAGTTTTTTGTGGATTTCTTATGATTTTCCATGTACAGGATCATGTCATCTGTAAACAATGACAGTTTTACTTTCTTTCCAATCTGGTTATCTTTTATTTCGTTTTCTTTCCCGATCGTACTAGAGCCTGAGAATTTGTATTTTTTAATAGGTTCCAAGGTGGTACCGATGCTGCTGGTCTGGGGACCACACTTGGAGAGCCACTGCTTTAAAGAACGTATATCTCATAATGGAAATGACACTTGAGGCGGGTAATGGAAGGGAAGTAAATATTACAATATACTACAAGTATAAGATTCTCTCTACATACTGTGAGGGAAAATAATAATCAAAGTGATTGGAATAGTCTAAGCATAATTACTTTGGAAGAAATACATAAACAGAAATTATCCAGTGAGGTTTTGGTGTTCTATACATTGTTTGTATGTGTGTATGTATGTATGTATGTATGGACTTACTGATTGATCATAAACTCTATCCCCAATGTGGAGCTTAAACTCACAACCCTGACCAAGATCAGGAGTCGCATGCTCCACTGACTGAGCCAGCCAGGTGCCCTGTCTACACATTTTATAAAGCTTTTAAAAACTTCAAAAGGTTAATGTCAATGACTAGAAAAAAGCTAAAATGGTATAAAGTGTCCATTTCAGAATTACAGTTATTCATAAATAGAATACCAAGTCAAATTAACATTAGAATCATAATAAAACAGGGGCGACTGGGTGGCTCAGTCGGTTAAGTGATGGACTCTTGATTTCTGCTCAGGTCATGATCTTAGGGTCTTGAGATCTAACCCCGACTTGGGTTCTGCACTGGGTGTGGAGTCTGCTTGAGATTCTCTGAGATTCTCTCCTCCTCCCCCTGCTCCTCCCCCTGCATGTACTCTCTCTCAAATAAATAATCTTTAAAAAAAAAGAATCATAATGAAACAGTAACAACGATAAGGTTAATAACAAATAATATGTATGGAACACTTACGACTGCCACGTACTGTTCTAACTGCTATAATACATTAATTCATTCAATTCTTACAGCCCTATAAGTTAGCTATTATCATTATCCCCATCTTGCAGATAAGGAAACTGAGGCACAGAGAATTTATTTATTTAAAAGATTTTATTCATTTGAGAGAAAGAGAGAGGGAGAGAGCGCACATGTGCAGGAGCAAGGGGGAGGAGCAGAGGAAGAAGGACAAGGACACTTGTGCTGAGTGCGGAGCCCAAGGTGGGGCTCTATCTGACAACTCCAAGATCATGACCTGACCTAAAATCAAGAGTTAGATGCTCAACTGACCGAACCACCCAGGCACAGTGAATTTAAATGACTTGCTCAGGGTTACACATCTAGTAAGTGTCAGAGCCGCAAGTCCCCCAAGGCAATGTAGCTCCAGAGCCCACGCTTTCCCATAATGCTGTCTGTACTCCTTCTGTTTCTTCTTGCCACAGACAATAAAAATTTCCTCCCTCTAAGTAACAAAAGCAATTTTCTACTGCTTTCTGTGAACTTCCCTTTTAATCATTTCAAAGGGAGTCATAAAACTTAGGTTGTTGCCCAATATTTGAGGAGCTTAAAAACAGTCTCTGGGTAGGACAGGTACCTAGCTATTCACTTGAAAAAAAGTTGTGTGGTGGGCTCTGAAAGCTAGCAAAGTTGCAATTTCTGTTCTAGAAGCTCACAGAAGAGGTAGAATGAGGATAATGAGTTCCTTGAAGAAAGTAGGCATAACGTGCTTTAGCCAGGATGGCTGAATCACACAAAGGAATAAAGCCTTACCAGAAGCTGAAAAAGTCTCAATGACAACCCTGCTGATGTTTCTAATTCTAGGTTGTTTGGTGGGTCTTGAAACTTTAAATAGCTCTGCAAAGGGATGTGGTAAGTTCATATGACCCCTCTCTGCTGGAACAGCTTTGCCCTGTCCAAGTGAATCTTAGTCACCACTCTGGCTATTTTAGGCCCGAGTCTGATTTTGTGGCACTGGGAGAACTATAGGATGGGTTTCTTGTGATAGGGCAAACCTGAGCCCTATTGTAAAAGTCCTATGCTTGGGCAATAAAAGGTTCAGCCCCAGACAAGGCAACGTCACAAAGGCCAAAGCAGTGTTAGAGTTAAAAAGACTAGGGAAGAGTTGAGGAAAAAAAAAAGGATAATTAATGGTTCCTTTGGGGAGGAAATGAACTTCAAAAATAACTGACCAAATTTCACACTTTGGATAGTAAGATTTTTTTTTCTCTCTTGTAGGCTACATTGGTTCAGGTGTATATCAAAGACGGAGAAACTTCTCTGGGTGTCATCTTGATAATGGCATGTCATTAATTATTTTTGCCAAGGACATTTAAAGCAAATAGAGAAGAGGCAGTTTGAATCCCTGACTGCAAAAACAATCAGGGCAGAGGCTTAACTGCGAATCATCATCACCAGCAATGACATGTTGCAATTTCCCTTGCTGTAAAATAGCACAGTCCAATAGGACTTTTTACAATGATAGAAATGTCCTGTATCTGTGTAGTCTGATTCGGTAGCCACATTTGGTTACTGAGCACTTGAAATGTGCCAGTGTGACCGGGGAACCGATCTTTTAGTTTTATTTAATTTTCATTGATTTAAATTTAAATAGTTACATGTGGCTACCAGCTACGATGGACAGTTCAGCTCTATAGCATAATATCGTGGCCTAGTTTCCTCCAAATTCATATAAATGTTCTTCTAAATCTAGAGTTGTAATCAATCATCCATCTGTTTCAGTGGTTGAATAGTGAATGTTATTGCAATTTATGACATATCTGAAAATACAAAGTTTTATGGTTGGCAGGAATCACATGGCTAAGGAGGACTACTAACCAATCAACTACTTAGAGGAGAGAGCTAAAAATTATTTTTTATAGTAGTAAAAAATAAGTCAAATATAAGTTAATTTTAAGACTACAATATAACCGTTTTCTCTGTTGGGAAGAGTGGGGGCGGTGGGGAGAATGCTGTCACATAAAATTTTTGTATAGTGCTGGGGTGCTTGGGTGGCTGAGTTGGTTAAGCGTCCAACCCATGGTTTTGGCTCAGGTCATGATCTCGGGGTTGTGGGATTGAGCCCTGTGTTGGGCTCTGAGCTTAGCATGAAGTCTGCTCATGATTCCCTCTTCCTCTGCCCCTCCCCCTGCGCTCTCTTTCTAATAAATAAATAACTAAATAAATTTTTTGAATAGTGCTAAAAGACTCCATTATTTTTGTTTGGTCTTTTTTCAAACCTTTTTAGAATCAAATGGGTTCCCCAAATGGGATAATTATCATATTTTTTTTGGTGAGGTAGAGGATAGAGAGTGGTAAAAGGAGAAAGGTACTTAGGAAGAATAAAGAAAAGGTGAGAAAAGTAATTTGAAAATATTTTCTAGTAGACAAAGGTAGTGGGGATTTTTACTGCTTTGTGATGGTTGTCTAATTCTAATCCAATATTGTTTCCATTGAGCTGAACTCACGTTTTGTCAAAATATTTGAGAAAATGTGCCCTTTGTTCATATTCGATAATAACGGATAATAGTGAACTACTATTTTAGAAGTAATTATATCTCCAGGGTACCTGGGTGGCTCAGCTGGTTAGGCATCTGCCTTTGGCTCTGGACATAATCCCAGGGTCCTGGGATCAAGTCCCACATCAGGTTCCTTGCTCAGCAGGAGCCTGCTTCTTCCTCTCCCTGCCACCTTCCCCCACCCCGCTTGTACTCTCTCACTATCTATCTCTCAAATAAATAAAAACTTGAAAAAAATTAAAAAAGTAATTATACTTCTGCTATGAATTTTCAGGATAATACAAATCTAAAATGTAACTAATCTTCTATTATAACCTTTTGTTTAGATTCACACTTAGATATTACCTTAAATGATTTAAAAACCAAAATCTTATTGGAATTAGTTTTAGAAGTGGGAATTTAGCTGTAAGAAAGCTTTTTGCTGATTTCTTTAATTACCTTTAGTTTCCTCCTTGCATTGAATTTCCTCAGTTGCTCTACTGTTTCTGGAAGATGAATCTTGTAGGCATAACGATCCCGCTCCTATAAAAGAAGAAAGATAATGAACATATGTAGCTATTTAAAAAAGTGAAAAACTTAATTGAAAACAAACAAAGACCAAATTCCTTAAATATGAAACTTAGACTGAATTCTAGAATACTGGAGATCTTATTCCATGATACTGGTAAACATTCTCGAATGAAGGCTATGAAGGTCAAAAGTGATAGTACTTTTCAGCAATAATAAAAGGCTAAAATAATGGGCCATATAATTTTCAGGTATGGCTATATGGTTAAGATAACTAACCATAATTATGAAAGAATGAAGTTACCTTTGACATGATATTGTCAGGTAAAGCAAGCATGTAAAAAATTAACTCCACAAATGACTGAGCATTTGGAGTTATTTGGAATAAATGGATTTAAAAAAAAATCGCAGTATCTTCGAATGAAGACAAACTTTTCAAGGCCATCTAATTCAACTATTTCCCCACGTGGGATCCTCTTCAATCCCTGATGGAGGATTATTCTGTTTGACCTTGCCCAGTAGGTGATCATTATTTTATGGCAGCTTATTACAATTTTAAGAAAGTAAAAATGTTCTTACTTAGCCTGGGTCCATACCTGGCTTGTTTGGGCTAGCTCTGTCCTCTGCGACATCACAAAGCAAACATACTACCTCTTCCATATAATAACCCTTTGGTAGCTAAGGGGGGGGTCATGTTTCCACTAAATCTATTCTCTGTGTTTACAGTTGCTTCAATGACTCCTCATGTATATTTTAAACCTCCTGTCATTCTTCTTAACACCTCCTTTGGTTCTACTCTAATTTGTTAATGTATCAAAGATTTGGGTAAGTATTCATTTCAGAAATATTTCTTGAGAGCCTACTATGTGCCAGGCATTGTTCTATGCACTTGGGATACATGAATAAACAAAACCAACAAAGATTCAGGTCCTTGTGTAGCTCATATTCGAATAGGAGAAGGAAATACAAAAAGGTAAATTATGGAGTATGATAAAAGTGCTATGGAATAAAGCAAAAAGTAAAGCAGAGTAGAAGGGGTTGGGCACACTGAAGTTTAAAACAGGATGGTCAAATTAGGCTCGATTACTGTGAAGACACCCAAAAGTAGTGAGGAAGTGGTCTAGGCAGGGAGAACCACCAATCTGAAGGCCCAAAGGAGGGAGTGCGCCTGGAATTTCCAAGAACTAGCAAGGAGACCCGTGTGTGGAGTAAATAGATCAGATCAGAGAGGTGACAAGGCTGGGGTCTTGTCAGAATAAAAAAGCCTTTTATTCTGAGTGGGAGAGGGAGCCACTGGAGGGTTTTGAGCTGAAGTGACATGATCTGAGAACTTTAAAGGAACACTTGGTTGTTGTGTTGAGAACAGATTAGAAGGGAGCAAGGGTCTAAGAAAAATGGGGGGGGGGCAGGGAGACCAGTTAGAAGGCTACTGCAGTAATCTGGGTGGGGGAGAGATGATGATAGATGAAATCAGATGGAAAAATAAAAAAGGTGAAAAGGAGATAGATTCTGAATATATTTTGTTTTCTGCAGAAAGTTTTACTGAGGTGTAATTAGCATATAGCAAACCCCATGTTTACAATGTATAATTTGATCAGTTTTGATGTATGTAAGCATAAAAGCATCAATGTGATCAAGATGATGAATATACCCATCACTCTCAGAAGTTTCCCCAGGTCCCTTTGTCCTCTTCCTCCCAGTCCCCAGGCAGCCACTGTTTCTGTCACTGTAGATTGGTTTGCATTTTCTAGAATTTTATATAAATGGAACCAGACAGTACATACACATTTTCCAACTTGTTTCACTCAGCATAAAGGTTCTGAATTTCATCCATGAAGTTGCAAGTATCAGTAGTTCGGCCCTTTTTGTTGCTAAGTGGCATTCCACTGTAAGGATATGCCATAATTTGTTTATCCATTCATCTGTTTATTGACCATGGGTTGTTTCCAAATTTTGGCTATTATGTAGAAAGCTGCTATGAACATTAATGTATAAGTCTTTGTATGGACAGATATTTCATTTCTCTTAGGCAAATACTTAGGAGTAGAATGGCTGGGTTGTATTACAGGATATGTTTAACTTTTAAGAAACTGCCAACCTGTTTTCCAAAGTGGTTGTACCATTTTACATTTCCATAGCCATGTATCACTTCCGGTTGTTCTATACTCTTGCCAATACTTGGTATGGTTAGTCTTTCTGATTTTAGTCATTCTGATACATGTGCATATGGAGATCTCATTGTGGCATTACTTTGTATTTCCCTGATGACTAATGATGTCGAGCAACTTTGAATGTGCTTATTTGCCATCCACAAATCTTCCTTGTTGAAAAAGTGTCTGTTCCAAATATTTTCCTGTTTTGAACTGGGTTGTGTGTTTTCTTATTATTGAGTTTTAACAATTCTTCCCAAATACGGGAAGGGGATTAAAAGGTACACACTCCCAGTTATAAAATAAATAAGACGCAGGGATGTAATGTACAGCAAAGGGAATATAGTTAATAATACTGTAACAACTCTGTATGGTGACAGATGGTAGCTAGGTTTTATCATGGTGGTCACCTCATAATGTATATAAACGTTGAATCACTATGTTGTACATGTGAAAGTGATAATAGTGTATATCAACTACAGTTCAAAAGAAGGGATTCTTTATATAATCTAAGTATGTAAATCCTTTCTCAGATATATAATTTGCAAATATTTACTCCCAGTTCATAGCTTATCTTTTCATTCTCTTACAGTGTTGTTCCAAGAAAGAGGTTCTCAATTCTGAATATATTTTGGAGGTGGAGAGAACAGAAGTTTCTGAGAGACTGGATGTTGGGTGTGAGAGAAAGAGAGGAGTCAAAGACCACACCAAGTTTTTCAGTGTGAGCAACTAGAAGTCTGACACCAATGGAAATGGGAAGAGATCAGGATTGTAGATTTGGATACGTTATGCTTGAAATTAAAGTTCAAGTGGAGGTTCAAGTAGGTACTTGGACATACAAGCCTGGAGTACAGGAGAGAAATCTGGGCTGGAAATGAATTTTTGGAGGATCGTAAACATTTAGAAGGTATTAAGTTAGTATTTAACTCTGTCCCAGCCACTGAATTTGGGACTTTCACAGGCATTATCCCATTTATTCTTTTTTTTTTAAAAGATTTATTTACTTTAGAGAGCATGCAAGAGCAGGGGGAGGAGCGGAAGGAGAGAATCTCCAGTAGCCTCTACTGAGTGCAGACCCTGACTCGGGGCTTGATTTGATCTCAAGACCCTGAGATCATGACCTGAGCTGAAATCAAGTCGGACATTTTGCGACTGAGCCACCCAGGCGCCCCTCATTTGTTCTTTAAAACAACTATATAAGATAGTAGAGATAATGCTACACATTAATTATCTCAAAAGTCATGGCTCAAATGGACATAACTACCATCATTATAGTTAGCATGTATTGAGGGGCTTATTATGTGCCAGGCATTGTTCTAGTCCTTTATATGTTTATGTTACTTATTCTTCACAACAAGGTAGGAAGAACATATCATTATATCCTATTATGCAGCTGGGAAAAAGGAAATGCATTATACTCAATGAAGATTAATTAGTATAAAGTGGGCCTCTTAATTTTCTTAATCTGGATACTAGATAACATTTGTAAATTAAGTTCAAGATCACATTATTATTTTATAACTAAAATTCATGTTTGCACGTGAGGCACTTTTAAAATCAATGTTTTGGTATCATGTACTTACAAAATTTATTTTTGAATTTCAATGTAGAATTTTATAGTCAGTCCTGTCAAAATTTCACATTATCACTGAAATTCCTAAGGAATGAATACAAACACTTTAAAATTTATTTTCTAAATTAATGACTAAATGTAATGAGTTCTATTGGAGAGCAAAATTATATTTTTCTTAAGTACACATACAATGCTTGATGTCAAAATGACTACAATTTGCATATCTGCCAGATTCTTTATGCTAAACATCTTGGAAATGATTTTATTATCTTTAGGGACTTAATCTCCTTTTCCTGTGCTAAGCCAGAACAGGTTCACCAATACAGAAGACATAAGAATTTATCAAATAATTAACTAGCAGAGAGAAACATAAAATTACCATTCCATACCAAGCAATGGAATCTTTAAATGGATTGCTGTTACTGTTCGTGGAAGATGTGGTACACACACACACGTACGTACATAACATACAATGGAATATTACTCAGCCATAAAAAAAGAATGAAATCGTGCCATTCACAACAACACAGATGGACCTACAGGGTGTTATGCTAAATTAATTTAGACAGAGAAAGGCAAATACCATATGATTTCGCTTATATGTGGAATCTAAAAGACAAAACAGGGGCGCCTGGCTGGCTTAGTTGGTAGAACATGTGACTCTCAACCTCGGGGTCGTGAGTTCAACCCCATGTTGGGCATGGAGCCTACTTAAAAAAAAAGACAAAACAAATGAATAAACACAACCAGAAACAGATTCATAAATACAGAGAACAAACTGGTGGCTGCCGGAGGGGAGGGTGGTAGCGGGGGATAGGCAAAAACAGGTGAAGGGGATTAAGAAGTACAAACTTCCAGTTATAAAATAAATAAGTCATGGGGATGAAAAGTACAGCATAGGGAGTACAGTCAATAATGTTATAATTCCTTTGTATGGTGACAGATGGTAACCACGCTTATTGTAGCAAGCACTGCATGATGTATGGAACTGCTGAATTGCTATATTGTACACCTGAAACTAATATAACATATGTCAACTAAACTTCAATTTATAAAAAATTGTAAAAAAAATTTTAAGTTGTGTTATGCCTGGTGATATTCAACCAACATATACTGAAAAACATATACTGAAAAACAAACATGAAAATGGGCTTTGTTTCACTTTTTGAGTAAAACTTGTTTTTGCATTTTGATAGAATAGAGGGGGAAAAAAGCAAACCCAGGAAGGTCTTTAACACAGAAGAGAAAGAACCCGAACGAAAAGGAGTGGTATAATACGGCAGAAAGACAGTGGGTTTGGAGTCAGAAAGACTTTTGTTCAAAATCTGGGTCATTTAGGTACTGGCTGTACGACCTTACATTCTCTCAGCTGTTTCTTTTTGAAAACTAATCTTACAGGATTTTTGTGAAGATTAAATGAGATGCTGTAGAGGTACACGACTGGCTTTAATAATCATTTTTGTTAGTCAACCTGTACAAACCTCTGATGTAAAGTAATTCAGGAGTGCTGTGAGTGTGTCTGTATGCATGTATCAACGAACAGCTTACTAAATAAGTTTGGTTGTTTTCTAGATGATAATATGTTCCTATCACATAAGAAAAAAATAAAAATAAAATGTAGTTAAAATTACAGGGGACATAAGCTGTGACCCATTTCTAATTGTCTTTATTCACTGGTTCCAAAAAAGGGTGAATCAAATAACAACATGTTTATGAATGAGGAGTCTAAGTCTTCTCTCTCTAGTACAGTAGACACTAGATAAGACTATCTAAATTTAAATTCATTAAAATTAAATATAATTATGGGGCGCCTGGGTGGCTCAGTTGGTTAAGTGTCCAACTCTTGGTTTTGGCTTAGGTTGTGATCTCATGGTTGTGAGATCAAGCCCTGTGATGGGCTCCATGCTCGGTGGGGAGTCTGCTTGAGATTCTCTCCCTCTGCCCCTCCCCTCACCTGCACATGCACCGTCTCTCTCAAATAAATAAATAAATATTAAAAAATTAAATATAATTAAAAATTCAGTTCTTCAGTTGTATTAGACACATTTCAAGCATAAAGAGCCAATATATGGCTAGTGGCTACCACATAAAATACTGCCCTCACGACAGAAAGTTCTTATTGGACAATGCTGGTAGGGAGTCTCTCTTACTACTGCTGAATTGAGGCTAAAATCTGACTGCATTTTGCTTAAACTGAGATTGCTTAACATTTTAGGTATATGTAACATTAAAAATTTCCACTGCTATTAAAAAAAGGGTCTTCATACCCTTTGTAGTCTCTGCAGATAGTACAAGAGATAGGTCTTCTAGCTAATGCCAAATGTGAGAGAAAGACTGGGCCTAGGGAAAGTGGTTTGAAAGACACATGGCATGCCTGGACTCCAGAGCAAGACATGGGCATTGGCACAGATTTTAAACAACAACAACAAAAAGATTTATTTATTTACTTGAGAGAGAGAGATAGAGAGAGAGAGCCCACACACACGCACGTGCATGAGCAGGGGGAGAGGGAGAGAGGAGAGAATCTCAAGCAGACTCCCTGCTGAGCGCAGAGCCAGATGAGGGCTTGATCTCATGACCTTGAGATCATGACCTGAGCCAAAATCAAAAGTCAGACACTAAACTGACTGAGCCACCCAGGCACCCCTGGTGCGGAGTTTTAAAGCATTCCCTTTTCAATAAACATTTCTTTTTCCAAAGCTTAATTTTTTAGAGTTCTTGATAACAAAGAAATGACTTGCTTTCCCTTTTGAATCACTGACAGAAGGCTGGAGGAGAGGCAGACTAGGGAGGGAATCCCAGAACTTGAGGGGTGATCCTTTGGTGATATCACTGGGATTTTTTTTTTTTTTTTGCCCTTTAACATATCCTCACTTGGGCATGAGAGCAGCCTGCAACCTGGAAACTCCAAGGACAAGGAACACAGAAAAACGAGCCTCAAGAAAAGCCTACTCTCTTTAGCCAAGGACGGAGAAGAGGTTGGCTCTGCAGGACAGTACCCTTTTGACTGCATCCACCCTGCTCCAGGGGAACACCAAGAAAGAAGCCGACTTCCTCCCCCTCAGACCCCTTTCCAAACCTCTCAGTCCTGCCTGATGCAAACAACAGCAAGGAGGTGGCGCTCTACTTCCTAGAGAGCAGGAGCAGGATGACAAGGAGAAGAAAGCTGGGCAAGGGGGTCTCAATCTGTGTGTGAAGTCCTTGGCACATTCCCAATAAACCCATGTATAAAACCAACCCGGATCAACACAGCAAGAGCTTTAAGACGACGCTACGGTATGGAATACCTCCCAGGTTTCAGATGAGCCTCTGAACAGTGTACAAGTGGGGCAGAATGGAAGAGTACCGCAAAGGCTTTGGAAATGAAACTGGCATTAGAGCTACAGCCCTAAAAGTGGGCCAGGATGCATGTTCTGAATTTAATCAGGTTAGCTCCTTGCTAAAATAGAAGATTTAAATGAGAGTCACAGTCCCGTAATATACCGATACTAAAAATGTCCAGCATACTATCTAAAATTACTCTTCATGCCAAGAACCTGGAAAATCTCAAACTGAATGAGAAAAGACAACCAACAGATACCAACACAGAGAAGGCACAGATGTTAGAATCACCCAACTGGGATTTTTAAGCAGGTACTATAAAAATGCTCCTAAAAGCAATTATGAATGGTTAAAAAAATGCTGACATTAGCAAGTGCTGACAAGGACACAGAGTGACTGGTTCTCTCATACCCTGCTGGTGGGAAAGAAAAATCATACAGCCACTCTGGAAAATGAGTGGGCAGTTTTTATGAAGTAGAATATATACTTACCATAGGAGTCAGCAATCCCACTCACGGGTTTTTACTTTGGAGAAATGAAAATCTGTATATAGATGTTCATAGCAGCCTTGTTTGTATTAGCCCAAAACTGGAAACAACTCAAGTGCCCTTCAAAAGGTAGATGGATAAACGAAGTGCTGTACATCCATACAGGGGAGTACTATTCAGTAATAAAAAGGAATGAACTACTGATCTACACAACTTGGATGGATCCCAAGGGCACTATGCTGAGTAAAAAAACCTAATCTGTCAAGTAATAACAAATATGTGTATCGGTCTCTGACCCCGGTTCCTGAAACTGAGCCCTAAAACACCTTTAATAGGGATGCTAGGAGAATCTTTTGTTCTAACATTTAGTCTTTTTTTTTTTTTAAAGATTTTATTTATTTATTTGACAGAGATAGAGACAGCCAGCGAGAGAGGGAACACAAGCAGGGGGAGTGGGAGAGGAAGAAGCAGGCTCTTAGTGGAGGAGCCTGATGTGGGGCTCGAACCCAGAACACTGGGATCACGCCCTGAGCCGAAGGCAGATGCTTAACCACTGCACTACCCAGGCGCCCCTAACATTTAGTCTTTGATCCAAGGTCCTGATGCAGAGCTCCTAAAACCCTTGTAATATCCTAAGAGATAAGAGCGCTAGGAGCATCTTCTAATATTTGTGTTTTTTTTTTAAAGATTTTATTTATTTATTTGACAGAGAGAGGGACAGCCAGCAAGAGAGCAAACACAAGCAGGGGAGTGGGAGAGGAAGAAGCAGGCTCCCAGCAGAGCAGGGAGCCCGACGTGGGGCTTGATCCCAGGACCCTGGGATCATGTCCTGAGCCGAAGGCAGACACTTAACGACTGAGCCACCCAGGTGCCCCAATATTTGGTTTTTGACTCTAGTTCCTGACAGAGTTCCTAAATCACTTGGTATTTCCTGGGTGACAGCAGTGTCTTTGTTTTATTGAGGTGATTTTTGGTGGGCTCCTGGATAGGGGCTGGTCACCAGAAAGGCCAAGTCATGATTATAAGGCTAGAATGTTCCACCCCCCCCCCCCCAATTTCTAGAGAGGGGAGAGGGCCTGGAAATAGAGTTAATGATCAATACATGCCTATGTGATGAAGCCTCTGTAAAATTTCCCAAAGTATGGGGTTTGGAGAGCTTCTGGTTTGATGAAGACATGTATATGCCGAGAGCGTGGTGTACCCCACCTTCCATGGGAACAGCAACTTCTGCACTTGGAACCCTTCTAGACCTTGCTCTATGTATCTCTTCATCTGTATCCTTTACCGTATTTTTTTTTATCATATAATAAACTGGTACACATAAGTGTCCCTCAGTTCTGTGAGCTATTCTAGCAAATGATCAAATCCAAGTTTGGGGTGGGGTGGGTTATGGGAACTTCTAATTTGTAGCCAAGTCAGATAGAAATCATGGGTAACCTGGGGACCCACTACTTGCAATTGGCATCTGAAGTGGGGGACAGTCTCGTGGGACCAAGCCCTTAACCTGTGGGGTCTGCATTAATTTCAGTTAGTGTCACAATTGAATTAAAATGTAGGACACCCAGCTGGTGTCAGAGAATTGCTTGGTGTGGGGGAAAAACCCAGACACACCTGGTGTCAGAAGTGCTGTTGAGTGTGGTAGTTGTGTGAGAGGAAAAGAGAAACACCCCGGAGATGTGTCTCCTAAACAGTTACATACCATATGATCCCATTTACATAATACTCTCAAAAGGACAAGAATTATAGTGATGGAGAACAGATCAGGGGTTCAGGGGTTAGGGGGAGGATGTGATTATTAAGGAGTAGTACGAGGGGTGAGAGAGCACTTCTATATCCTGATTATGGTTGTGCTTATATACTTCCATACACGTGATAAAATCTCCTAGAAACACACACACACACACACACACACACACACACACACACACACACACACAGAGACACAGACACACACACATAAGCTGGTGAAAATCGAATAAGGCCTGCAGTTAAGTATTCATCCCTGGGGGGAAAAATGGCGAAATGTACATGGGAATTTTGTACTGTTTTTGCCATTTCTTTTTCTAAAATTTTTGAAGATTTTATTTTTTATTTTTGTAAGATTTTATTTGTAAGCAATCTCTACACCCAACATGGGGCTCGAACCCACAACCCCGAGATCAAGTGTTGCATGCTCTACTGAGTGAGCCAGCCAGGTGCCCGTTTCTGCCACTTCTATGTGAGTCTAAAATTATTTCAAAATAAAATGTTTACAAGAAATCACTTCTACTCGACATGTTTGACTCTCCTTGGGGCTTCCTAATTCCAAATACCTTGAATCACTCACTGAGCCCACTCACTGAGCCTCATCAGTTCTCCTTCCTTAAACTCTCTCAGTCTGAGTATTTCTTTCCCACTTCCACCTTTACTCCCCTCCCTGGGTGCAGGCCCCTGTCACCTCCTGCCTGGACAGCCATAGCTCCTACCTGCTCTCTTTGCCTCTACTGCTCGTACCCCCAACAGACAACCCACCTGCATGCAGAGTCCAAAGGAATTACGTAAGCTTGCTGCTCGCACTGTATTGTCACTCAAAGGCTTGCAGGAGCTTTTTCCCATCTATACCCTAATATCCAAAGTACTTAATTTGGCATTCGGGACCGCATGTATTCTTCCCTCAGACCAAAATTTCCAGTCTACTACGGTACAATCCTTCAAAGAGCTAACATTTGTACTATAGTAGTTTGCTTCCTGCCCCCACCCCCACATGCCCTGAACACTTGGTGATGCTTGGCCCGTGCTCCCCTGGGCTTCCCTGGAGCTCCAGATGACAGTGATCTCTCTTGTACCTCATTGGTCCTCCTGAGCCCATACTCCCGTACTCATGTGATACTTCTCCCCTGCGACTTCTTTGAGCTTGTCTGTGTGTTTATGTTGTATTAGTATCATCTGAAAACCTGTTTCGCAGCCTGACTATGCCTTCGTCTCTTTGGTGTGACTGATTTTTTCATGTTTTATTACAGCGTACTTTAGGGTCTACAGATGAAGGCTACAAAGGGTGTGAAAAGAGCTCAGTCATCTATAAGGAAAGTACAATTTTGGTTGGTCTTATTTTTGTTGGAATGAATATTCATAGCAAACACCACTAATTTAGATAAAGGCGTTAAACACAGTATAATTTAACAATCATAAGACATTCACATATTGGTCTATTTACTCAAATTCTTTTTCGATATGAAATGATTGAATAGGACATTTTCTTGTGGCTTTATCAAAGAAATAAACCTTTTTTTTTTTTGACACCCAGTCATGTTATTATGACTTTGGGCACTCTTTGCTACAAGGACGTTCATCATCTTATTTCTTCACTTTGCAATTATGCAGGAGTTTTTCATATATAAACTATAGCTTAAATTTAGTCTTTACAAAATTAACACCAATTACATCCACAGCAATGATTCACAAGTATACATGGACAAGTATTTAACTGTAAGAAGCCTGTTTGCATCAGCTAGATAACATTCTCATGGAATTCTTCCATCTCCAGATGGCACCTAAGCAGTGGAGGTAAATTATAGTTCAGACATGGCACATGATTCTGAGCTCAAACAGCCTTCTGGAACTTTTCCATTTAAGTTACTGACATTTTCTGTCTGTTGTCTTTCTGGTGCCAGAAATCTATTACGTATTAAGCTCAGATTATTTAGAACGAGAACTACAATCACTGCAGGGAGAAGGGTTTCCAAAAATAAATATTAGTCAAGATATGCATGATTATGAGTGCCAAATTTTCTAAAGAATCTTAAAAATGACTAATATGGCTGCCATTTTCATTGTCTTTTGGCATTTAAAACTAGCTACTAATGAACAAAAGATCCCCATTATGGAGAAACAGAAATAGGCAAAGGAGAAATAGGAGTCCCCCCTACACTGGTCATTTCTGGGAGAAAAAAATACTAAGAATGTACTTAAGAACTGCTTACCCACCCTTTTCTGGGGGAAATCAGGAATAACCAGAACTGAGTATTTCAAGTCAAGAATAACTAGAACTGTGTATTGGAGGGTTGAATGCAGATTTGATAAGTAATATTCTTTTTTTTAAAAGATTTACTTATTTATTTGAGAGAGAGAGTGGGGGGGAGGGGCAGAGGGAGAGGGAAATAGAGTCTTGAGCAGACTCCACACTGAGCATGGAGTCTGATGTGGGGCTCGATCTCATCACCCTGAGACCAGGACCTGAGCTGAAACCAAGAGTCAGATGTTTAACCTACTGTACCACCCAGGCGCCCTGATAAGTAAAATTCTTAAGGGAGACTCAGGATCTGTTGGAATCTCAAAACTGTTCTCTAATATCATCATCCATGTCATTGCCACTAAGATGCATTATGAATCCACATTTTAATAGATCTTATTGTTTTTGCATGATTTCTAGGGAAAGAGCATGGTGTAATATAATGAACATTTATTTGTCCATTTAATTAAATAATAACTAATATTTATTGAGCACCTACTATATGCCAGATACTTTCTAGAGTGCTGGACGGAAGTGAACTGACAACCCCAAATTCCTACTCTTCTGCAGCTTGTATTTTACAGGTGGTAAACAGACTACAAACAAGTAAAATATAGCTATGTCTTATGGTGACAGATGCTATGGAGAAAACTAAGGCAGGGAAGGGGGACTGGGAATACTGGCGGCAGGGGGCATTCCTTCTCCCTAATTTTAAACTGAGCAGACAGGAAAGCTCTTACTAAGAAGCTGACAGCTAAGCAAAGATCTGAAGGTGGTAAAGGAAGAAGCCATGACTATGCCTGGGGAAGAGCGTTCTAGGAAAAGAGCATAACAAACACAGAGGCATTGAGGCCAGAATGTGCCTGCTGCCTGAGGAACCACAACAAGGCCAACATGTGGGGAACAGAGTAAGAGGAGAGTAGTAGGGGGTGAAATCAGAGAGGTATTAGGGGGCAAGACTACACTGGGTTAAGAAAGAACCACTCCGGGGAGAGGCCTGGTCTGAAGATATAAATTTAGGACTCATCAGAGTATGAACAGCACTTAAGACCATTAAAACTAGATGAATCTCCAAGGGCCTGAGTGGAGACAGAAAAAGAGGATCAAGGATGGGTACAGTCAACTTAGTTCTTGTTTTGCTGTCTAGGGGAACAGAAGCTAGAGGGGGTTGTAGGGTCAGGAGGTGTGTGTGTGTGTGTGTGTGTGTGTGTGTGCCCGTAATAAAAATACAGTGTAGCATATTACAGTCAACAGAGTCAGAAAAGTGATGATGCAGGAAAGGGGATATTGCTGGATGCTGCCCTTGAGTAAGTAAAAGACTGAGGATCTCACATGCAAAGGAAAGCGTTGTAGTAGACTCAATTAAAATCCTGGTTCCACTACTGACAACTTCTGTGACTTGGGGTGAGATTCTCAGACTCTCTGAGCCTTTGTTTTCTCCTGTACAGTGAGAATTTCCTGGAATTACTGAACTTTAGAATGTCTTAATCAAATAGTGCTATTTCATTCAAGTCCCAAGTTAAATTTTCCTTAATACTCATTCACAAGATGGGATAGAGAAAGAATTTTTAAAATCTAGCTTCTTTCTAAAACAATAAATCCATATCTAGTTATCTATTGAAATAAAAATGTTATGAACCACACAGTCACACCCAAAGTAAAGATTGTAACTTTCTGTCATAAACACAGCAACACTTCCCTTGTTCTTGTTGCACAGCTTTGGGACATGTGTCGGCGGAGAACAAACACGCCTTCCTCCCTGATACGTTCTGCCTTAATCTGCCTGTTCCCTCTGATGGCTGCATGTCACTAGAATGGTATATTCTCCACTCAGATATTTACAGAAGCTGTCCAGGAACAGCAAACAAGATGAATAAAACTAAAAAAAAAAAAAGTGCTCAGAAAAGAGGTGGGAAGAGTCGCCCTCTAGAGCAATACATTCCTGTCGCTGGAAGTGTTCACACACAGTGTAGATGGCCACCTGTGGGCTCCCGTACCTTAAGCCAGGGGTGATTCAGTGCTTCATAAACAGTGATCCTTTCGGCTGGATCCAGCATCAGCATGCGACGGACTAGGTCTTTGGCACTTTCAGAGATATGGCTCCACTGCCTTGGATTCATCTGAAGAGAAGGAGATGAAAATTCCATAGTTATCGTCCAGTGAAAAGTTAACATTCACTACAATGTAACATTCCTATGCTGTTTCAATGTGAATAAAATTCTCAAAGAACAGAAATCTGATTCTAAAGGCCTGCTTTCTAAGAAAGAGGACAAAGGCAAGTCTTTGGTGTCTGTTGCTCTATGAGATTTTGCATCAGTAAATATCCCTTACATATGTTCTTATTGTCACATAAGTTATCATATTTTTAATAACTGAAGAATAGAACGCTCATGACTGTAGTTTCTACCTTAGCTAAAGAGACTAGATACTTTGCTCTAATTTTTAAATTAAAAATTTTAAAGAAATTTTAAAACATTTTAAGGATTGGAATGTGCAGTAAGTATGAAGTTATGCAAAGCTCTTAGTAGGATGTTTTGGTCACGGTATATCAATTTTAGTATTTAGGAAAAAATACACTGTTACCAAAGGCCCTACAAAAGAACCAATTCACTTGTATATTGTCTTCAGTGAAGTTACTTTTGTTCCTTTCATAGAGATGAGACAACTAAGTCACAAGGTCAATTGACTGAAGTCAAACAAATGATCAAAAACTATGAGTTGTTCAAAAGACATAAGACTTGTGAGAAAGTGGATCCGGGAGGAAAAGAGCAAGATGGCTCCTGGGAAAAAGGGTATGTCTGAGCCCAGGAAGCAGAAAAAAGGGAAGGGATACTTAGGGTTTGCCGTTGGGAAGGCAAGGGGGGGGACAGGCAGGGAGAGACGAGTAAGGTCTCATTCCTTATTTAATATTAATAAGCCGACTAACAGGGTGAATTTATGCGAGCTGCCTGGTGCCAGGAGCTAGCTTGAACCAGAGGAGACCTAGGTCACCTTCTAATGAAGAAAGATGGAGAATAAAGTCCATAACAACTTCAAGCCAAATAAAATCACAGCTTGCATCACAGTACACAGGAATTATTATAGTTGGCCAAGGGTTAGCATTAGACACTTCGCTCTGGCTACTGTGAGGCTCTATACTTACAGATGGGGAGTGAAAAATGCTCCTTGTTCTTTTCCTAACAGGCAGAATTCCAAACAATAGTCACTTCTGCTTCTCAGATCTCTTAACTAACGTAAGTGCCATATTGCCGTCATCCTATTAAAATTGTGATCAACTGGTCCATTTGAAATAATGTTGGTGATTGGATGAGGCTTAGCCTTGTTCCCTCCTCCCCATCCTGGAGCTGATGTGCTCCTTAAAGCTGGAATGATTTGTCCTCGGAGAAAGGGGTTGAGAGGTCATCTGAAAGTGGTGGTAAGATTGCTGAGGTGAGTAGAGGTTGAAAAGTATATGCCCCCATCCTGTTTGTGAGGGAGTCCAATCCAGGCTTTTCCTCTTCCTTTGGCTGAAAGAGTAGCTGAAATTAATCTGGGAGCTTGGGTTTATAAGGGGAACAAAACAGGGCTACAGAACACTCTCACTTCTTTGAATACTAAAGCCATGGGCGCCTCGACTCCTGTTGTGGAGCTACCAACTGGCTACCCACAACGAAGACAGAAGACGGCGCTGTATCTTGTACATACTGTGGGAGATACATTGTTGTCTTTTATAAGAAAGTTCATTGAAATTAAATGCTGGCATCTATTCCAGGTAAATAGTATTCTCAGACATCTACCTGAAAAGATGAAGTAAGCTAGCAAATGTGAATAAAAAGTTAAATGAAAACCACTTAAGACCAGTAGCGGTTGATAAACTATGAGTTTTTAAATGATGCCATCAAGATTTTCTTGAAAATACCCCTAGACATCAAGGATTCTGCTCATAGTTCTTAAGAACCACTGGGGTGATGAAACTATTTTTGAGGCTGGCTGTATGTTGCTAAGTATTGAAGCTGGGGGTTCACTGTACTGTTATCTCTATTACTTTTGTTTGAAATTTTCAATAACAAAAAATGTAAAAATAAACGCTGACAGAATCACAGCACAGTACGTGTGTGTACATATATATGTGTGTATCTATACACATACACACATATATACATATATGAAAGGCCCACCAGATTTACCATTGATGGTAGAGATGGCTCTATACTTCAAAAGAAGATGCTGAAAACGTGGGGCTCTCGTGTTAAAAAAAAAAAACAACCCATGAATATTAAGTGAGAGGTAAGGTTAGCCAAGTAAAAAGGTAATAAGTAAGTTATTAACCTCAAAGCTTCAAACCTCCAGGTGCAGAAATTATGATATAGCTGTCACGTCCATCTGACTTACTGTAATACTAGGAATGGGGGTTTTAAAATCATTTAATTTTTGGCATGTGTGAACAGTCCAAATTTCTTACAAGGAAACAAACAAACTATTCAGTGCTTTAAAAATAGAGAAAATCAAATACCAGAGGCTGTCGGAATGAAGCATATTGTCTTGGAAACCAGGAAGTTAGCAACTGAACTAACACAAAGGAAGAATTGTATCATTATCAAATGCTTATAGCTCCCAAAAGGCAGGTGGGAGATTTTATCATACAACACCATGTCATAAGTTGCTGGGAGGATAAAATGAGTTCATAGGAGTGCTTGGCACAGTTCCCGGCACATACTAAGTGCTAGGTCTGAGGACGCTGTCATTACTGCTAGTATTCTTATTATGCTGGTGCATGGCTAATCGTGTTTGTTTTCCTATGGTAAGTATCTGTGATTTCACTTGGCCAAATTCGACCAGAAAGCCATGGCCATGCATTCCTCATAGTCATTCGCAACTTGCAGGGACTGGAGGGGGAGGATTTCTTACAAGCAGTTTCCTGAGACATTTAGTTACCTTGGAAGGATTGATTTTATTCCCCAGTGGCCAACTGACTTGAAGAGAAGCAGAAAAACCTATTATTTCAAACATCTTTCTCTGTTAACAGAGTTTGGGCATGTATCTTAATGCAGCTAAACCCGCAGGCCCTTATAAGCTGGCGACGCACGAGGCTAAAAATTAAAGTGTAACTCATTCTCACCTGTCACCTCTCCAAGTTTCACTTACCGTTTCAAAGGACCAGGCTGCAACCCTGAAGCTACTTCACCTTTCATTTCTCTCTCCCTCCCTTTTCTTGAAGTCCCATATAAAATTCTAACATTACTGAGGAAATGAAAAGAAAACTTAACAGGCCTCACAGTTTTGGAGTCTGGTGTTACCCGAACCTCTGCATTTGGTTTTTAGGTTGCCAGGCATGGCTGAAAATGAAACAGTGCTTCTGCTGAATAGAAAGTACGGGTTTCAGTAACATGGGGCGGAAAAAGAACTTGCCCAACATAAGCTGGGCCGAGCTGGTATCCAGACACACACTCCCCCAGGTTTCCCATACACAGCATTTGATTCTTCGGCCACACGTGACGGTATAGGGCCACGGAGTGTAAGAGCTGGGGCAGTGAGACCAACCATATTTACTTCCAAGCATTCCTTAGGTGGTTTTCGTATAGGCATTCACAGTGTCAGTGATGAATTGTTAATTTTTTGATAAGGAAAGTAATAATATGCTAATCATACAACTGTGAATAGTCTATGAGGTTTCCAATCCACGGTAGCCAAAGAATCGGAATGTTTAAGTCACACTAAAATGGCTCTAAATTACATTATGAGATGCAGTTATGATCCTGGTATTTCAGTTTATCCTGGAATGTAAGTGGCAAATTTTTCAGCTGTGCTAGCTGACTACATAAAATGGAACAACAGGCATGGTAAAGCAAAACAAATAAAGGCGGACACTAAGTATAAAATAAAGAATTATTAAATCACTGGGATGAAATTTCCATTTTCACTTTACAAATTAAGAAAGCTTTAAAAATGAAGCCTTTCCTCAAATTACACAAAGAAGGGCCAAAGAAGCTTATCTTCCAGCTGAGCCTGAAGAGGAGGTTTGGTCTCCACACGGAGAATGGACACTTTTAAATCTGAGCTCACATCTGTTGTGAACACCTCGTCTAGGGTAAAATAAAAGGTCAAATTCTACCACAATAAATTTCAAGGGTCATTCCAAATTCTTTCCCTGAACTAGAATTTTATTTGAAATAAGTAGGGCACTAACCGATTTCTCTGACCTAGCTCAATGGGCAGTTTTGCTGGGATGTATTTATGGTAAAAGGACTGGCTTTGTCAATCTGAGGGCCCAAGACTCCTGAACTATTGACTTGCATGTACAGACGCTGTATCAAAGAGGACTAGGGTCCCCGTTTTCTAGCCTAAACACGGGGCTGGGTTCCAAACACGTGGGACTGAGGTCGGCCGCAGCACAGAGGGAGGCGGAAGGCCATGGTTGTTTTAAAGCCAGTCTCCTGTCTTCTGCCTACATGACAGTGCAGCTGATAGTGACTCAGAACTTTACTGCAGGCCCATACTGTCTAACAAGGCTAGGGGATCAGTGATATCAGCAAAGAACTTTTCTCTATCAGGAAGTCTAGATAGTAACTTCATATTTTCCAGAATAGTTTAATCTCAATGGAAGAATAAAATGTTCATAATATATTACCTTATATTTTCCTTTAATAATGCCTTCAAACAATCTTTCCTTGGTTCCATAAAAAGGCAAGCAACCACTTAGCAGGATAAAAAGGATCACGCCACAACCCCAGACATCTACAGGTTTTCCATAAGGCTCTCTCTTGACGACTTCTGGGGCCATAAAATGAGGTGTTCCAACGCGACCTACATTTAAAACAACAACATCAAGGAAAAGTGTTTACATAAAATGGCTTTATTTCCTCACTGGAAAACTGAAAATAGAATAACAGTCTGAAGTAGAAGCTTAACAATGTAAATATTCTCTTATTACCTACTCCCTCCTCCATAAAATCAAAGGGAAAAAAAGGCAGAAGGAAAAAAAATTATTTAATCACCTCTTCAAAATATTGAGCCCAGGATAGAGACTTTGTCATCGTTTTTTGTTTTTGTTTTTTTTTTTTTAAGATTTTAAAGTTATCTTTACACCCAACATGGGGCTTGAACTCACAATCTGAGATCACGAGTCAACATGCTCCACCACTGAGTCAGCCGAGCACCACGGTACTTTGTCTTTCTAACACTGGTACTGCCTATTTCATTAAGCAGGATGCATGGTACTTATCTATTTCTTGTTTAATGAAGAAGTTGTTTAAATTTTCTAATTTTCAAGTTTGAAAATCACTAAAAATATGGAGTAGGGGCAGGGGTCGGGGGGCAGGAGTGAGAAGATACCCATGGAGAAAAATGGAAATATACTTTTGATTGCCAAATGGAAAATTTCAAAATTAAATCTAATCTTTATCTGGAATATGACCCGGAATCTGAAATCCTGTTCAACTGATTTTAGGAACTGACTGTAGCAATTAACAATGCTCAGTAATATTTTCTTCTATAGGATTTTTTAAGCTGCCTCTGAATGTTAACATTTGGATGAGAGCAGACATAGGACATAAACCAAAGCAAAGTCACGAAGCTCCTCTCATTCAATCCCCTTTGGCCTCCATCTTTTTTAAAGAGTTTTCTCCCACCTCCACCCATGAATATTAGCCTTCAGGAAGGAGTCTGATAGCAGTTTTTTGCACGCTGGTAATCATCTTTAACTCAGTATCCCTAAGGGAGTCTTTTCTTCTACTGTAGAAGGAAAGGCTGTGCCCTGTAGGGAAATTACTGCGGAAGGGGCACTGCCCACCAGACTCGGCAGCTCTTCTTGTGTGCAGGCCCAGCCTTCTTCTTTCCTCCCTCCTCCCCCTGCCCCTTCTCTCTCATCGTACTGAGTCCAAGGTAATTTTTACTTTGAAGGCTGCACAATGCTTCACCTAGAGCTCAGAACTGTGGTTTAGAGTTAAAAAAAAGAAAAAAAAAAGACAAGACCTTACAGATCTTTTTTTTGTTTTGTTTTGTTTTGTTTTTAAAGATTTTATTTATTTATTCGACAGGATAGAGACAGCCAGCGAGAGAGGGAACACAAGCAGGGGGAGTGGGAGAGGAAGAAGCAGGCTCCTAGCGGAGGAGTCTGATGTGGGGCTCGATCCCACAACGCCGGGATCACGCCCTGAGCTGAAGGCAGACGCTTAACCGCTGCGCCACCCAGGCGCCCCCCTTACAGATCTTCTAATCCAGCTAGAGAAAATACACCATCAAGTCTAGTTAGTGACCGTCAAACTCGGTTGGGATGGTGAAGGATAAAGCAGCTCTTAGCTTGTGTACTGGGGATTTTTCTGTGCTATGGCTCCCCTCTTCCCACGTAACAGAAGAGGTTAACTTTGGGGTTCAGAGAATGAAAATATTTTCATTGAAAATGTGCAGTAGAGCAGTGAAAACTGTACTGGTTAGAAGGGAAGATTTTTATTCCACGTTGCCCCATTTTGCTTCCTCTGGTAACACAAAGAAGCTCAAACGAGAGCTAAGCCTCGAACTTCATTAATAGCCTTGGACAGAGCGGGGCCACTGGAGAATTCGCCTTGTGCTGACAGCAGGAGCTGGGAAAAGCAGGGCAAGAGATCAAGGTACCAGTGAGGGTGCGGGTACCACGGCACCAGTCAGGTGCCTTCTTATACTTGGGATGATGATGATGTTTTGAAAAACTCAACTTGACTCCTACTACTTCCTACACAAGAAAGAGCTGAACAACTCAAAAAGGAGCTTCTCTCCATTTATCTGGGTTGAAGACTACTCCATTCTGGAGAATTAGTGTTCATCCTTAAGGAACATACATGTCTTCTGGCTCAAGAATTTGCTCACAGATGATGGGGCAAAGAATATATACGAATGAGCTTTTTACAATATTTTGTGCAGATCAGTCAAATGTGAAGGACTAGAGTTAACCTTTAATGTACACCAACCTTCCCGGACTCCTTGTTTGTGATAGCTTGACTTTTCCTTCTTTGTGGTCACTTGATTTTTATGACTTTGACTTCCTGTTCTTAGAATTTTGTGGTCAATTACCAAACCAAATGTCACTGTGTATGACATACTTCAGATATACATTTAAATATTTAAATGTTAGACTTTGGGATAATATATTACAACCTCATTATCTAGAACCTCAGGTAAGGAGCCGTTTTGAATAGCTAGGACTTGAATCTTTACACACCCAAAGTTTTGTAAAATAATTTTGGATGGTTATCTTTCTACAATTTTCTGACTTCTTTTTACAAAAGATGCTGCAGACAGTGTAACATTTTCTTGATGACTCAGGATTGTCTTGTGGCTATCAGTGAAAGAACTACACTACAGAACAGAAAATGCTCTCAGGAACTTCACAGGTAAGCAAGGCTTGAGTTCTTCAGTGTTAAAAGGGGGCTGTGCTTTCTACATTTTGGTGTCTGCTCAACATACTTTTTCTGTCAGGCTTTCGTGCCTTTTCTCTCACTGTGCTTCCTCCAGCCTTGTCTTCTCCTAATTTGTTGCATAAAATCTGCTGTTAATCAGAAAAGGATTAGCAACCAGGTTCTTTCATTTAGTAACAATTTCCTAAGTGCCTGCTAGGTCCTGGACACAATGGGAGGTGCTGTGGACATACAGAGGGATAAGCCGTGATGCCTCTTGCCCTCCTAAAGCTCAGTCTTTGATATGATTACAAATGCCTGCTTCAAATACTACATGGAGGTATGTAGCACAGGTAGTTACGCTAATATGGAAGAGAAGGAACAGGGTTACCTAACTTGGGATGGTGAAGATCAGCTTGCTTTTAAGAGGGGAGGTTTGTTAGCTCAGTCTCTCAGCCTTCAGGAGCAGTAAGAGTTAAACAGATACAGAAAATAACAAAAGGTATTCCAACCAGAGGGAGTAGCAGGGGCCAGGCATGAAGGCACATGAATCCGTAAAACTGTGAAAAATGGCAGCATGCCAGCTTCAGAGAGTGTGTTCTTAGATGCCCATTTGAGAGAACCATGAATGGGTATTAATGTCAAGAAATGTTTTGCTGCAAAAATAATTTTTTTTTCTAGGTTCCTAGTTATCTTCTGGATAGAGGAGTTTTCCAAATAGCTGAATTGCAGATAGGTTAATTGCAAATACATGTAAGCAGTTTCTACTATATGGAAAGGAGAGAATTCTTTTCTATTTCTATTCTGAGTAATCAAAGATTCCAACTGACAGGAAAATAGCTTTCTGTTAATAAGCATTAGCAAATGAATGAATATCAGTATAATTTCAAAAGTACTTTAAACAGTAAGAAAGCTTTCTCTAAGAGAAACCATCTATCCCTTATCTACATATGTTGTATTTTTAAAGACACTATAATGCTTGAAGTAGTTACTTCAAGACTAGAAGGAAAGGTATGTTAAGAAATGACATTCTGACCATCAGAAAGTATTTTAGTTCTAGAAGCACTGAGAAAAATAAATTTTGTACAACTGACACACTGTAGGTTCAAAATCAGCTTGAAAAACAAACAATTTAGAAGAAAGGCTCAAGGACTTTAGGAAAATAGATTAATGTGGAGAAGATGTCTAGATAAATCTAATGAATCTATTTTCCTCCTTTAATCAAAAAGCATGGTAAAATATGAGGCAAATACCACTATGAATACTAACGGGATATGGATCCAGATAAAGAGAAATAAAGCCATACATGTGGCCAGCATAGAACATATTTCATTTCATTTCATCCCATCAGTCTTGGTGATGTTATCAGAAGTTACTTTTTATAACTGTGTAGTCTTTTTAAAAAAAAGATTTATTTTTATTTGAGAGAGAGAGAGAGAGAAAGAGAGAAGCAGAGGATCCCAAGCAGACTCCTTGTTGAGTGTGGAGCCCGATGTGGGGTTTGATCTCACGACCCTGAGATCACGACCTGAGCTGAAACCAAGAGTCAGATGCTTACCCAACTGAGCCACCCAGGTGCCCCAAAGTTGTGTAGTCTTTACAGAGGGGTGATCTGTACAAATATCAGATTTAAGAGAGTTAGTTTAATAACAACAATTGTTTAAAAACAACTTGGGAGTTGTAGTTGATTTCAAGATCAGTATGAGCCAGTGACATTATGTGGCTGTCCGAGAAGCTAATACAATTTGGGGAGCCTGATAGAAATGTAAGTCCCACAGCAAAAGAAGCAACAGCCCCAAGCTCCTGTGTGCTGGGTTGTACCTACAGCTGTGCTCAGTTTTGGCTCCGTCCTTTGCACACTGTGAGATTCTGCACCAGTTTATATGAGGAAGGGCTAAATTAACTTAGGCAAGTTAATTTGGATAAGACTTAGCGGTACACAATATTGTCCTTAAACATCTGAATGGTTATCATGTGGAAGGATTAAAATTGTTCAGTGTGGCTCCAAAAGTCACAATTAGCACCACTGGGTGGAAGTGATATGAAGACAGATTTCTGTTCAATGTGAAGATGAATGTTTCAGTACTTAAGGAGCTTTCCAAAAATGGAAATACAGTCCTGGAACACAGTGAATTCTTTGCTATGTGAGGAATTAAACTAGAGCTCAACCTTTTGCTGGGAATTTTATGAAGGAATGTGATCACTGGTTATACGACTGGAGAAGTGAAGGCCCCCTTGGAATCCTGAGATTCAATGATCCTATGATTAAATGATGTGCTACTAATCTGATCCTATGATCAGTCCTTCTAATGACAGATGGAAGTTTTGAATTAGGGGAAAAAAGTAGTCATTTTTTAAAACTATACTCAACTTGCAATTTTTCATATTATTGGAAATGATGAGCTGGAAGAGAATGCAAAACTAGAAGAAAAT
The DNA here is from genome assembly GCF_017311325.1 of Ursus maritimus. Classification (NCBI taxonomy): domain Eukaryota; kingdom Metazoa; phylum Chordata; class Mammalia; order Carnivora; family Ursidae; genus Ursus; species Ursus maritimus. The sequence goes on along the minus strand of NW_024423319.1, from coordinate 88,750,613 downwards.
CTAAACATAATTTAATTTTAGAGGGCAATGTGATGAAATAACAATTTAAAGACTACGACTATGACTCCTGGCTCATTTTTCAGAAGATGGTCTATGTAAATGCTGCTTTGATGTGTTAGTAATAGTGTATGAAATTAAATGAAATATCCTGTGTAACAGATGATTGTTTTGATATTTATCATTTGTCAGGTATTTGAACTTAATGTAAGTATCCATGGAAGATGACAGGTTCAAAAAGGTTCTGCTGGTATTTTTCATATTTTTCCTCTTTGTGAAGCCTGGCAGTATCTGGAGATGAAAAATCGAAGGCACTGACTAGAAGACTGATAATTTCTAGACTGGAGAACTAAGTCATTTGCAAAACTAAGGAACAGAACTAAAAACAGGGCAGCATTCTGAGCTGGAGTCTATTGAAGGGAATAAATAAAAACCCAAATTCTTGAATCTGGAATTAGCATCCACCTCTGCACGCTACTGGAGAAAATTTCTATTTTTAACTTTTCTACTTTTTTTTTCTGGCATGGGAGTTTTCTAATTATGTTTTGCTTTGGCTAATAATAAAAATCAGTCTGCATTTACATCTGCTTGCTCTTCCCAAATACACAGACTGATGGCTTGAGCAGGACTCTTTCACAAAGAGGAAAGCAATATGAAATTAAACGTTAGCCACTTATATAAATCTGAAAGTGGTTAATCTACATGTTTCAGAATGGACTTCGTTTGGCCAGTTCAACTTTATTTATTTTTAAGTAAGCTCTATGCCCAATGCGGGGCTTAAACTCACAACCCCAAGATCAAGAGTCGCGTGCTTCACTGACTGAACCAGCCAGGTGCCCCTGGCCAGTTCAACCTTAGAAGTCACTTTGCCCCAGATAACACCTTCTTTCAACACTGTTTTAAACTCTGTATGCAGGGTCACTTCTCTGCCAAGTGGTGGGAATACAAAGAGTAAAAGCCCAGAGTCTATTCTCAAGATACTAAAATTTTAGTTATAACTACAGTTATTAAATTCAAAACTATGATGGCACTTTCATAGGGAGGGGTGGGGGGGTGGAACAGGTATGAAACACTGAGGATGGGCTAATATATTTACTTTGGAAGTTTTTTTTTTTTTTAAGATTTTATTTATTTATTTGACAGAGATAGAGACAGCCAGCGAGACAGGGAACACAAGCAGAGGGAGTGGGAGAGGAAGAAGCAGGCTCATAGCGGAGGAGCCTGATGTGGGGCTCGATCCCAGAACGCCGGGATCACGCCCCGAGCCAAAGGCCGACGCTTTACCGCTGTGCCACCCAGGCGCCCCTACTTTGGAAGTTTTACACCAATCTGAAAGTGACCAGGTTTTGAAGGAAATTTTTTAAAAAAATGTTCTTACCTCCAGCTACAAGTCCAGACTCCCCTAATTGAATAGCTACCCCAAAGCCCCCAAGCTTAACAGGTGCCGAGTTTTCCTTTGAGGCGAGGAGAACACAGTGGGGCTGGAAGGAAAAACAGACAAACAACAAACCAAAGATAAAGATTAATTGGAGATGAGCAATTTACACAAAACTGAATAACATGATCATATAGTCATACATTAAAAACTCCTGCAATTATTTTGGATGCTTGAATTACTTGTGCTGTTCTCGCTTGTGGTTGATTTCTCCAAAGACTTACCTGTTTTATCCAATGTTTTTCAGAGATTATTTGCATCTAAGATTAGGGTACGGTGCTAAGAATTACTCAGGAAGCAAAGCGTGTTCAAGTATGGCAGATGTGTTTTCTACCTTTTCATGCAATGTTCTTTTTTTTTGAGTGATAGTCTACATTTAAAGAAAATATTTTTTACACCTCTTGCCAAAATGTTTCTTGAAACCTCCAACTTGACCTACAGAGCCACTGTGTCTTAGTCCTTAGGGGATGCTAATGGCTCTTTTTCTACCCTCCCACCATCCTCTTGCTTTTCTTTATTCATTCCATCCCCAAGTAAGAGGAGCCAGATTTAATGACTTTAATTGAACCTTCGTCTCAGAGAATTTAGTGTTCTCTCTGGGCATGTCTTTTCTCTGGACCTGCCTTTCCTCTTTGTGGGAATGGGATGGGAGAAAGGAGATGACTTGGCTGGCCTCTGGTCCAGGGCAAAGACATCCTTCCCAAGGAGTAGCTGTGTGACCAGGGCTCCCTAAGAATCATATGCTTTGTGGTCACAATGAGAGTTTCTCTGTAGGACCTGGTCTCAGGGAAGCATTTAACTGTGCGGACCTTTGGTCTCTGCTCAAATACTATGCTCCCCAATATGACTGATGTTCCATGTGACCTGCTTTTAAAATATGGGTTAGTGAAAAAGAAAAAAGCAAGCTTCTTCAGGCATGGAAGAGAAAAGTATTTTTGTTCTTTCCCATACTTGCTCATTTATAACATGACACAGTTTTAGCTCAGCTTTAGCCTATATGATAGTGGCCCCCCAAATCCTGCGCAATAAAACTCTGAACGGGCGCACCCAGACAGACGTTTGATAATGATACACGAAAGTGGAAGGGATCCTTACTCTGCTCAATGAAAGCATCAGGGTTCTACTTTGGAAGTTACTCTTTTTGTCCAAAGACATTTAAAGATCTTATAATAGAGGCTCTAGCACAACGAAAGATAAGCCCTTAAATATAAATGTGTGTGTGTGTGTGTGTGTGTGTGTGTGAGAGAGAGAGAGAGAGAGAGAGAAGGAGAGAGAGAAGGAGAGAGAGAAGGAGAGGGAAGGCAAGTGTACATGAATGGTGAGTGAGCTGCAGCAAGACACAAAGTAGCCAAGAGGGTTTATGGGAGAGTGAGCAAAGCTCCGCAGAAACCAACAGATAAAGACTGCTCTTCGTAAGAACTTTCGGTTGGTTCAAATAGAGATGGATGACAACAGACCTGAAGAAGAAAGTGACAGCCCTAGCATGATTCTAGTGTGGGGTGAAGTGAACAAGCCTAGAAAAGGAGGGGCATGATGCAGAAGAAGAAACTATAAACTAAACCTAGACAGGGTCTCCTGGCCAGTTTTGTCACCTTATTAAGAAGTAGAAGCTTAAATCAGAATCCTCAAGTATACCCTTTATAGTTTGTTGACTATATTTATTCTTAAGTTAATGTTACACTGAGATTTATGTAATTCTCATCAGAATGTGGATTCTATCATTCTCAATAAATCCTTAAGTCATAAAATCGGAAGACAGAAACTAAAGAAACCAATACATATAAATGAATATAAGAGACCGGGTAGTGTTAAGTGCTATGAGGTAAAAGCTGGTGGAGGTCAATGTTACAGGTTTGGAGACTAGGGAGCTGGTATTTAGTAAGGGGGTTGGGTCAGAGAAGGCTTAATAGTGTAATATCTGAACCCAGACCAGAAAGAAGGGGCAGAATGGGTCATGTGGAAGCAGGTTCCAGAAGGGGGGAATAGGATAGTAAGTACAAAGGCCTAGAAGTACGAGGAGGGTTGGTGTGTTTGGGGAACAGTAAGGAAGCCAGTGTGTCGGGGGGAAAATGAGCAAGGGGAAGAGTGGTAAGAAATGTGCTCCAGATGATCAAAGGCTCTACGGTCCAGGGCTTGAAGCCATGGCCAGAACCTTGGGTTTTATGCTGAGTGAGATGGGAAACCCTTGGAAAGTTGTGAGCAGGGGAGCATTATGTGCAATTTCAGGTTTTGAAAGAATTACTTGGGCTGTTGCGTGGAGAAGAGATTGCAAGGGCATGACACTGGAAGAAAAGATACCAGGTAGGAGGCTTCTGTGGTTGTCCAGGCAAGAGAAGATGGGGATTTGAATCAGACTAGAGTGACAGAAGCAGTGACGGCAAGAAGTGGTTAAATTCAGGACACATTCTAAAGGTTAGGCTGACAGAACTGCTACTGGATATGGGGTGTGAGAGAAAGAGGTAAGTATGACAACCAGGTTTCTGTTCTGAGCAACTGAATGAAAATGAAGATGCCATTTACTAAAACGGGGAACACAGAAGGAAGAGTTTATAAAGAGGGATCAAGAATCTGGTTTGTACAAATTGAGTGCAAGATCTTAAAAGATGGGAGAGGGAAGGCTGGAATTAGAGATATAAATTTGGGATCAACAGCACACAGTGTTTACAGCCACGGCAATGAGTGAAATCACCCAGGGAGTGACTACCGATAGAAACGAGAAGGGGGGGGGGCGCCTGGGTGGCTCATATGGTTAGAGCGTCTGCCTTCGGCTCAGGTTATGATCTCTGGGTCCTGGAATCGAGCCCCATGTTGGGCTCCTGGCTCGGTGGGGAGTCTGCTTCTGCTTCTCCCTCTCCCCTGCTCATTCTCTGTGCCTCAAATAAGTTTAAAAAATCTTTAAAAAAAGAGAAAAGAGAAGAGGTCGGAGGAATAAGACTTGGTGCACGGCAATGTTTGAGGTCAGGAAGATGACAATCTAGCAAAGGAAAGAGAGTGCCTGGGTAGTGAAGCAGGCAGGAAACCAGAGCAGTTTGGTGTCCTGAAATGCTAGTGAGAGGCCATTTCAGATGAGAGCGGAGAACTGACCATTAGATCTGGCAACCTGGAAGTCCCTGGTGACCTGGATAAGAGGGGTTTTGGTGGGATGATATAGACAAAAATCTCATTGGACTAGGTTTAAAAAAAAATGGGATGAGATGATGTGGAGATAGTAAATTCAGATAGCTTTCAAAACCTTACTGTACTAGGAACAGAGAGATGAGAATGGGATGTAGCTAAAAGAGAAGGAGAAGCCAAGGAAGTTTCCTTTTAAAAACTTTTTAGTATTTGTCATTAGAGAAAATAGATTATTAAACCTCCATGTACCTTTTTCTAAAGATTTTATTTATTTGAGAGAGAGAGAGAGAGAGAGAGAGAGAGAGCTCAAGCAGGGGGAGCAGCAGAAGCAGGTTCCCCGCTGAGCAGGGAGCCCAACTCGGGGCTTGATCCCAGAACCCTGGGATCATGACCTGAGCCAAAGGCAGACACTTAATCAACTGAGCCACCCAGGTGCTCCCCCCATCTCCTAGCTTTAATAGTTATTGACATCTGCCGTTCTTGCTTCGCCTATCCCCATTGTTTTTTGTTGCTGAAGTCTTTTAAAACAAGTATCATTTCACCTGTTATTAGTTCAGTATTTATGACAAATGACTTGAAAAAATAACCATACTATCAACATCCAATACAATTAACAATCCTTTAATATCATCTAATACCAATCCGCATTCAATTTGCCTTGACTATCTCAAAGACTTTTTTATTTTTTTACAGTTGGTTAGTTCAAAATGGTATTTAAGGTCCATACACTGCACTTGATGGTTATAGGTCTTACATCTCTCTGACTCTATATCATATTCTCCTCTTACCTTTTTCAAAATGTTCATGCCATTGATTTATTAAGATACTAGGTAATTTCCCCTGTGGAATCTCCTACAGTCTAGACTTGGCTAAAAGCACCTACTTAAATTGAATATGTTCCTGTGTTTTCTGTAAACTGGTAGTTAGATCTAGAAGACTGATTAGATTAACATTCAATTTTAGTTTTGTTTTACACTAATACTTCAGTTTTTTGTAACACCTCAGGAAGAACATAATGTCTGGTTGTCCTACTTCTAGCAACAGGATTGGTCAGTGGGTTCAGGTATTGTCTGCCTTGATCCATCTTTACAAAGTTCACCATCGACTCTTCATGATTTTAGCAGCCAATGATGCCCGGCTCCATAATTAGGGGTTCCAAAATGGAGGTTTTCCCCAGTATTTTGTAATGAAGACTACCAAACACAGAGAAAACTGAAAGAACAGTAAATAGCCACATACTCACCACATAGATTCTACAACGAACATTTTGCTACATTTGCTTTATCAAATATTTATTCATTCCTCTAACCATCAGTCCAACTTTTCACTATAATTCAGCACATGTCATTAGAGTTTAATATATTTTTTTTTGAGAAAGAGAGAGAGCTAGTGTGCTTGCAGGGTGGGGACAGAGGGGCAGAGAGAGAATCTTAAGCCGACTGCACACTCAAAGTGTGGAGCCTGATGTGGGGCCCAATCTCATGACCCTGAAATCATGACCTGAGCCAAAATCAAGAGTCAGATGCTTAACCAACTGAGCCACCCAGGTGCCCCTTGAGTTTAATATTTAAAATTATGTTTAAGATAAAATTTACATGCTGTGAAATGCACACATCTTAAGAGTACCATTGGAGAGTTTTGACAGCTTGCAAAAAACTGTGTAACCGTATCCCTATCAGGATGTTATGGTCCCAGAAACCTCCCTCGCCCTCTTACCACTCAATCTCGGCTGCCACACCCCCAGTACAAATGACTATTCTGATATAGTATTGCTTATTCTGAAAAAAACAAAAACAAAAACCAAGTTTGTTTTGCTTATACTACAACTGCATATACACAAATCATATAGTACGTACGCTTTTACGTAAGGCTTCTCCCACTCAGCCCGTTTCTGAGATTCATCCATTTTGTTGTGATCAGTGGTTCAGTTCTTTTATTGCTGAGTAATTATTCTCTTGTATGAATTCCCTTGTATGAAACCACAGTTTGTCCATTCTCCTATTGAGGGACATTTGGGCTGTGTCTAGTTTGGGGATATTATGAATAAAGCTGCTATGAACGATTTCCAGAATAATAAGTTGGTTGCCAGGCAACCTTCAAAGATGATCAATGAAGGGCTTTTTTGTTATTGTTGTGAATTTATAGGTTTTTATATATTTGATGCATTTTAACCAATTACAGTCATTATTCATTTTGATGTTCAAATCATCCCATTTTTTAGCCAGCAGGACCTCCTTTAAGACAGCTCTTATGCCCTTTTGTAAGACTCTAAAAGTCTGGTAAGTTCCTTGCTTTCAGGCAGAAGATGTCTGAGGTTTGTCTTGTGCATTTCTTGCCCCAGATCTGGAACCAACCATTTCTCCAAGCAGTCCCATTTCTGTATAGTGGGAAATGGTATTTAAATTCACAATATGGATATTAGGTATATTATTATTACTGGGTTATCCCTGCTTTGACTTTTCAGTGGACAGAGCTAAACAAAAATATGTATTTTTTAGAAGGAGAAAAATAAATCAATTCATACTGATACATAGGTTTTTTTAAAATAGAGTTTTTACCTGACTTCTTTGATTTTGTCAAGTAATGTTGGTACCTAATGACATTAACATAATTACTCATTTGCTTTATCCCCTAGGGTGTGTGTATAAAAGTACCTACATTACCAGTAACAACAAAACCACCGTATGCTGTTTAAGATTTTTCTGTGGTTCTTTTTGTCCTTATGATATATCCTACCAGGGATGTCCAGTCAAATTACTGTTTTGCTATTGAATAAAGTAAGAATTCATGAGTCTGTGCTGATGTAAGTAAATAAGTAAATGAACAGAGAGAAGGAAAAACTTTCATGTAAGGAGAAAACCAATTAATGAATGTAGAAGAAAATCTGGCATTAGAAATCACCATTTGGCAGTTATCATCATGATAACTGATTCAAGTGAGAACCATCAAAAGGTAGTTACTAGTTGGTAAAAGTTTGAAGAGTAATAGGATATTTGTGTAATCTCAGAGTAGCTCCCCACAGGATACTTATTAATTACAAAAGGTAAAATAGTAATTTTCCAGAGGAGCGACTTGGCAGACACTCCTAGCAAAGTTACTACTGCTAATAGTGGGACTAATTAAGAGCATGTGCTTCCTTCACTGACAACCCTCAGCAACACTCTGTGGTATTCGTGCCAAAGGACTTCACTGCGTCAAATCATGAGGAAACATCAGACCAACCCAAACTGAGGGGCATTCGAGAAAGTACTGGACCCATGCCCATATTCTTCAAATACTGTTTCAGATGAAAGGGATCAAAGGAGACAGAAGAGACTGAACAGCTAAAATGTGATATATAATCTTATTTTTATTTTTGCTATAAAGGATATTAGGACACTTGATGAAATTGGGACAAGGTCTGTAGATTACATAAACTCCCTGATTTTGATCATTTTACTGCGGCTATTTAGAGAATTCCTTATTTTTAAGGAACTATATAGATGGACAAAGAGAGAAGAGTGAAAAACTGAGAAAGATAAAACAAATGTAGAAAAATGTTAACATGGGGAATCTGAGTGAGAGGTGACGGAGTTCTTTGTATTACTATTAGAACTTTTCTCTAAGTAAGTCTAAAATACGTTAAAAAAAAAAACCCAACCAACCCCACCCTATTTTTAAAAAGATTTTATTTGAGAGAGAGAGAGAGAGAGAGAGAGGGAGGGAAAGCACGAGTGGGGGGAGGGGTAGAGGGAGAGGGAAAGACTCTCAAGCAGACTCCTCGCTGAGTGCGGAGCCCAATGTGGGGCTCCATCTCACAACCCTGAGATCATGACCTGAGGTGAAATCAAGAGTTGGACATTTAACCGACTGAGCCACCCAGGTGCCCCCAAACCCACCCTATTTTAAAGTCATTTAAAAGAAATCTCTTTGTGGTTATACTTTCAGTTTGTTACCCAGTGAGGCCAATTTGTTTGAATTAGATTTTGACTTGATTTGATGTTTGGATTATATAAAACATGTACATGGACGCCTGGGTGGCTCAGTCGGTTAAGCATCTGCCTTCAGCTTGGGTCATGATCTCAGGGTCCTGGGATTGAGCCTCACATCAGGCTCCCTGCTCAGCAGGGAGTCTGCTTCTCCCTCTGCCTCCACCCCCCTTGCTCATGCTCTGTTTCAAATAAAGAAATAAAATCTTTATTTTTTTTAAAGAAATAAAATCTTTAAAAAAATAAAACATGTACATAATTCCAAAGTTGAAACTGTAAACAAATTTCATTCAGAGAGGCCTAGCTTTTGTACCTTCTCCTTCCCCTTAATCTCTTCTTCCTCTTTTGTAAGTATTTGTAATAGTTTTTGGTTTATCCTTCCATTGTTTTATCTTTTATGAAAATAAGAAAATACATATAAATATTCAAAAGTTTCACATAACAATATGATTGACGGCTCCATAGCAGGAGCGAGAAATTTTCAGAGGTTTGCTTTTGTTTTGTCTTTGAGAGAGAGACATTGTGTGGTGATGGGAAAGACCCCGTGGAGAGGAAAACACGACCCCAGGAGAAGGAAGGGATGGAATGTAGTGTGCAGGTGGGGAGGGGGGTTGGCCCCAGCAACAGTGAGGAAGGCAGGGTCCGGGAGCACCTGTAGATGCAAGCAGATGGGGATGTAGGAATATGAGGAAGTTCTCTTCTGAGTACTTCTGTTTTCTATTTACGTTGAAATAAAAGTGATCATCAGGCGGGAGTGGGGAAGGAGAGGGAGTTGCTGGCAACTTGAGAAGTGTGAAGGTGTGAAAAATATTTTCAAAGAATGGGACAATGAATTGACTAAGACAGTGGTTCTCAAATTTCAGCCTCAGAATCACAAAGATTTGCTGGCTTCCACCCCCAGAGTTTCTGATTCATAAGGTCTGAGATGAGGTCAAGAACATGTATTTCTAACAAGTTCTTGAGTGATGTTGATGCTACTGGTCTGGGAGCCACGCTTTGAGAACCAAGAGACTAAGGAAATACAGCAGGACTGCTGGCAGCACAGGGGCCCACTTGAGGTTTGTGGTCATGAATGTGAAGTGAGAACAATCAACACGACTGGGTGTGTACCTAGGAGTCCTCATTTCAGCCGGCAAGGTTCAGATCTGGAGTAAGTGGTGAGCTGAATTTAACCAGGGTTGGGATTTAGATAAAGAGAGGATGGTGAAATAAGTAATGGATGGTTCCAGGCAAACGTATCCATTTATTTATGCTTTTCTACTTCTATCTTTATATAAATAACAAGCTAAGATACCAATAAAGGAGGAAGAAGACACATGAGAATGAGCTAAGAACAGAGAGACAGAAAGTAGAAAGTTCAGAATGAATAAGAAAAAGCTCAAGTGAGGGAAGAACCAGAAAAAGATGATGGATCTTCCTCAATCTACAAGGGGGTTATGTCCTGATAAATCCATCATAAGCCGAAAATACTGTAACTTGAAAATGCATTTAACACTTCTAGCCTCCTGAATCTCATAGCTTAGCCCAGCCTACCTTAAACATGCTCAGAACTCTTACATTAGCCTCCAGCCGGGCAAACTCATCTGACACAAAGCACATTTTATAATAAAGTGCTAAGTATCTCAGGTGATTTATTGGATACTATACCGAAAGTGAAAAAGAGAATGATTGCATGGGTATAGAATGGTTGTAAGTACATTGGTTGCTGACGTTCGTGATGGCACGGCTGACTGGGAGCTGCGGCTCACTGCCACTGCCCAGCCAACACGAGAGAGGATTGGTCCACATATCGCTTGCCTGGGAAAAGATCAAAATTTGAAGTTCAGTTTCTACTGAATGCATATTTCTTCTGCACCCCTGCAAAGTCAAAAAATCGTTAAGTTGAACCACTGTAAGTTGGGGACTGTATGTACACTCAAATCCGGTCACAGTAGGGTCACCAGGGCACTGAAGATTAAAACAGAATTAGTATTTGCAAGGGGAGGCTAAGGTGTGGAAAAATAGGTAGTATAACATAAAAATATTTATATTAGATTTAGTGAAACAGAATGCTGTTTAGTTATTTAAAAAAAAAAACCTCTGCCAGGATCACCAAAATGTATTTGCACAGCCATGTTTATTGCAGCGCTATTCACAACAGCCAAAAGGTGGAAGCAACCCCAATGTCCATGGACAGATGAATGGAGAAAGAAAATGCGATATATAT
>NW_024423319.1:88736497-88739883 GCF_017311325.1 Ursus maritimus | reverse complement strand
AAATACAGCAGGACTGCTGGCAGCACAGGGGCCCACTTGAGGTTTGTGGTCATGAATGTGAAGTGAGAACAATCAACACGACTGGGTGTGTACCTAGGAGTCCTCATTTCAGCCGGCAAGGTTCAGATCTGGAGTAAGTGGTGAGCTGAATTTAACCAGGGTTGGGATTTAGATAAAGAGAGGATGGTGAAATAAGTAATGGATGGTTCCAGGCAAACGTATCCATTTATTTATGCTTTTCTACTTCTATCTTTATATAAATAACAAGCTAAGATACCAATAAAGGAGGAAGAAGACACATGAGAATGAGCTAAGAACAGAGAGACAGAAAGTAGAAAGTTCAGAATGAATAAGAAAAAGCTCAAGTGAGGGAAGAACCAGAAAAAGATGATGGATCTTCCTCAATCTACAAGGGGGTTATGTCCTGATAAATCCATCATAAGCCGAAAATACTGTAACTTGAAAATGCATTTAACACTTCTAGCCTCCTGAATCTCATAGCTTAGCCCAGCCTACCTTAAACATGCTCAGAACTCTTACATTAGCCTCCAGCCGGGCAAACTCATCTGACACAAAGCACATTTTATAATAAAGTGCTAAGTATCTCAGGTGATTTATTGGATACTATACCGAAAGTGAAAAAGAGAATGATTGCATGGGTATAGAATGGTTGTAAGTACATTGGTTGCTGACGTTCGTGATGGCACGGCTGACTGGGAGCTGCGGCTCACTGCCACTGCCCAGCCAACACGAGAGAGGATTGGTCCACATATCGCTTGCCTGGGAAAAGATCAAAATTTGAAGTTCAGTTTCTACTGAATGCATATTTCTTCTGCACCCCTGCAAAGTCAAAAAATCGTTAAGTTGAACCACTGTAAGTTGGGGACTGTATGTACACTCAAATCCGGTCACAGTAGGGTCACCAGGGCACTGAAGATTAAAACAGAATTAGTATTTGCAAGGGGAGGCTAAGGTGTGGAAAAATAGGTAGTATAACATAAAAATATTTATATTAGATTTAGTGAAACAGAATGCTGTTTAGTTATTTAAAAAAAAAAACCTCTGCCAGGATCACCAAAATGTATTTGCACAGCCATGTTTATTGCAGCGCTATTCACAACAGCCAAAAGGTGGAAGCAACCCCAATGTCCATGGACAGATGAATGGAGAAAGAAAATGCGATATATATCTATATATATCTATATATATCTATATATATAGATATATATAGTGAAACATTATGCAGCCTCAAAAAGAAGGAAGTCCTGTCACATGCTATAACATGGGTGAACCTTGAGGATATTATGCTAAAGGAAAAAAAGCCAGCCAGAAAAAGACAAGTACAGTATCATTCCACTCAAATGAATGATCTACAATAGCCCAAATCATGTAAAGTAGAAACGTAACTGCCAACGGGTAGGGAAAGGGAATTAGTGTTCAGTGAGTACAGAGTTTCAGTTTTGCATGATGAAAAGTTTCAGAGATCTGCCGCACAAGAATATAAATACACTTAATACTACTGAACTGTTTAAAAATTGTTAAGAAAGCAAGTTTAATTTTATGGGTTTTTTTTCCTTTTTCTTTCTTTCTTTTTTTTTTTTTTTTTTTTAACACCGCACACACACAAAATTCCTGCCAGACCAACACAGTAATCCTCTTCCTTCTCAGGGGTTCTAAGGGGAAGTAAGAGCTACGAAATATTTTCATTCTAGCAATTTTAAAATATTCTGTCCCATGTGTCATATTCATAACAAACCAAAAGCTCTGGAGAATATGAGTTCAGAAGAATGAATGTACCCAGAAATAATTAGAATGTTAGATAAAGCCCAATGAGTTAAATATTATTTAGGGTAAACAAAGCTGCAGGGTAACAATTATGGGGAGGATAAAAACTAATCTTTCATTTCAGATGACAACGAAAAAAGGGAAATGCCATGAAACTGCAGGGCCAGCAGTTACATAGATGGATAGACAGTCATTAAATACTGGACTAGGACCAAAATAAAAACTGTAGAATCCCTTCATTATTTTCTTTAAAACAGAGATCTCAATTTACTTGGGAGAGTTTATTATCGTAGTGATAAAAAGGGGAGAGAATACCATCTTAAGGCTCATCTAGTCCTAAGATTGTAACATTGTTTTAGAAAATAAATCCAAGGTCTTAAAGGGATACACGAAAATCTACTAAAATAATGTACAGCTCAAATAAAACTTTAAAAAAACTAAGGAATAAAATAATTCATTACTGATGTTAGTACAATTCAATACAGGAATGCCATTTTATGTGAATAACTTAATTTCTAAAGTGAATCTTGAAAGAAACAGATATTCAGTGCTTACTATGCCTCACTTCTTAGGAAAAATAGAAAATGCATAATTCTGCTTAGACTTTATAAAACTTCTTTATTTGGGGGGGATAAGGGAAAACTTCCCACAACTGTCAAGGTAAAAGGTATTCATATAAAAAGATAGAAATAATTTTCTAAAGTGAAGTGTTGACTGAGCTTACGCATAAAATGGTTGCATGCTGGTGGGCTTTTGAACATTTTTACAAGGGATCAGAGGGATGGCATATCGAAAAAAGAAAGAAAAGGGAAAAAAATTATTACCACATGCAGAAAAAAAAAAATACAACCTCAACCAATTGTACCACGACCGGATGGAGGAGCCCAGCTGACATACAAAGACGAGTCTCTGTGTTTAGGGAAGCTTGGGGTTCTGCTCCTTTTACTGCAAGAGAGCCTGACCTGTGAGTACTCCTTGATTTCAACTCTATAAATGACCCATTATTTCAGTAAAAATTTGATTGTCTGAATACTAAAAGTGAAACCTGCTCCACGGTGACTAGCAGTGCTTTGCTTTTTAGAGACCCGAGTGAACTGCTTGAATGATACCTCTCTGCCTTGATTTGACTTAAAATGAGGCTGTCTTCTTAGTTACTGGAAGTACTTTAGGTCACTGCGGGTACTGAAGCTCATACTATCAATATTGTCATGTTGCTTATACGGTCTTTTGTATGTTGCCATAAAGACTTGCAGAGCTACTTGAACCCATTAAGAGTTATTTTCATATGCAACATATTTTATCTCCAATGTATTATAAATGATCACTTATTAACTTTATTGTTTTGCCGTCTCCCTATTTGCACCAGTTGTACTTTATCATATTGTTACTATTTTATGATAATTGCCAGAAGAATTAAATTTTAAGTTTGGTGTTTCAGAAGTAAATAAGGTGAATATTAGAAAAAAGAAAAAGCAAAATACGTGTTAGTTAATTCAGCTGAAACTTTTTATAATTTATTTTAGACACAGTTAAGTGTATAACAAAACCTAATGAACTACTAATAGTATTATTTCCACAGTAACATGCTTCCAATTTTTATT
>NW_024423319.1:88665164-88736487 GCF_017311325.1 Ursus maritimus | reverse complement strand
TTTTTTTTTTTTTTTTTTTTAACACCGCACACACACAAAATTCCTGCCAGACCAACACAGTAATCCTCTTCCTTCTCAGGGGTTCTAAGGGGAAGTAAGAGCTACGAAATATTTTCATTCTAGCAATTTTAAAATATTCTGTCCCATGTGTCATATTCATAACAAACCAAAAGCTCTGGAGAATATGAGTTCAGAAGAATGAATGTACCCAGAAATAATTAGAATGTTAGATAAAGCCCAATGAGTTAAATATTATTTAGGGTAAACAAAGCTGCAGGGTAACAATTATGGGGAGGATAAAAACTAATCTTTCATTTCAGATGACAACGAAAAAAGGGAAATGCCATGAAACTGCAGGGCCAGCAGTTACATAGATGGATAGACAGTCATTAAATACTGGACTAGGACCAAAATAAAAACTGTAGAATCCCTTCATTATTTTCTTTAAAACAGAGATCTCAATTTACTTGGGAGAGTTTATTATCGTAGTGATAAAAAGGGGAGAGAATACCATCTTAAGGCTCATCTAGTCCTAAGATTGTAACATTGTTTTAGAAAATAAATCCAAGGTCTTAAAGGGATACACGAAAATCTACTAAAATAATGTACAGCTCAAATAAAACTTTAAAAAAACTAAGGAATAAAATAATTCATTACTGATGTTAGTACAATTCAATACAGGAATGCCATTTTATGTGAATAACTTAATTTCTAAAGTGAATCTTGAAAGAAACAGATATTCAGTGCTTACTATGCCTCACTTCTTAGGAAAAATAGAAAATGCATAATTCTGCTTAGACTTTATAAAACTTCTTTATTTGGGGGGGATAAGGGAAAACTTCCCACAACTGTCAAGGTAAAAGGTATTCATATAAAAAGATAGAAATAATTTTCTAAAGTGAAGTGTTGACTGAGCTTACGCATAAAATGGTTGCATGCTGGTGGGCTTTTGAACATTTTTACAAGGGATCAGAGGGATGGCATATCGAAAAAAGAAAGAAAAGGGAAAAAAATTATTACCACATGCAGAAAAAAAAAAAATACAACCTCAACCAATTGTACCACGACCGGATGGAGGAGCCCAGCTGACATACAAAGACGAGTCTCTGTGTTTAGGGAAGCTTGGGGTTCTGCTCCTTTTACTGCAAGAGAGCCTGACCTGTGAGTACTCCTTGATTTCAACTCTATAAATGACCCATTATTTCAGTAAAAATTTGATTGTCTGAATACTAAAAGTGAAACCTGCTCCACGGTGACTAGCAGTGCTTTGCTTTTTAGAGACCCGAGTGAACTGCTTGAATGATACCTCTCTGCCTTGATTTGACTTAAAATGAGGCTGTCTTCTTAGTTACTGGAAGTACTTTAGGTCACTGCGGGTACTGAAGCTCATACTATCAATATTGTCATGTTGCTTATACGGTCTTTTGTATGTTGCCATAAAGACTTGCAGAGCTACTTGAACCCATTAAGAGTTATTTTCATATGCAACATATTTTATCTCCAATGTATTATAAATGATCACTTATTAACTTTATTGTTTTGCCGTCTCCCTATTTGCACCAGTTGTACTTTATCATATTGTTACTATTTTATGATAATTGCCAGAAGAATTAAATTTTA
Organism: Ursus maritimus; assembly: GCF_017311325.1. Classification (NCBI taxonomy): domain Eukaryota; kingdom Metazoa; phylum Chordata; class Mammalia; order Carnivora; family Ursidae; genus Ursus; species Ursus maritimus. The sequence goes on along the minus strand of NW_024423319.1, from coordinate 88,734,867 downwards.
AGTTTGGTGTTTCAGAAGTAAATAAGGTGAATATTAGAAAAAAGAAAAAGCAAAATACGTGTTAGTTAATTCAGCTGAAACTTTTTATAATTTATTTTAGACACAGTTAAGTGTATAACAAAACCTAATGAACTACTAATAGTATTATTTCCACAGTAACATGCTTCCAATTTTTATTCTGTATGCAGCAATTAATGCAATTTTTGAAGCATGGCCTGAATGACTCAGTTGCCAGCAAGTCAAACTACAGTGAAAGGTTGTTTCCATTGCCAAATAGGTATGTATTTTCACATAGCAATGTGATGTTTTCACAAACATACCCAGAGTGCATTTAAAAATCTTGTGCTCTTTGGAGGCCACAGTGGAATCTGTTGGGCGCTGCCCTCCACTACAGAAGCTCTGACATGAGCCGGTTGAAAACTATTGGCTGGGGGGTGGTGGTGCTAGGTACAACGCAGCACTAACACAGGGGGACAAACTTCAGGATTTGTAAAGTAACAACCTTAAAAAAACCCTTTTACCATCTACTATCAGAAAACCATTATGACCATGTCAATATCGCACACAAGTCACAAGTAATGCCCACTGGGAAATCAGTCCACTATGCGAACACAGTGGTTTGTTTCTTGTTCTCATTGGCCATTCTTTTTTTTTTTTAAAGATTATATTTATTTATTTGACAGAGATAGAGACAGCCAGCGAGAGAGGGAACACAAGCAGGGGCAGTGGGAGAGGAAGAAGCAGGCTCCCAGCAGAGGAGCCTGACGTGGGGCTCGATCCCAGAACGCCGGGATCACGCCCTGAGCCGAAGGCAGACGCTCAATGACTGAGCCACCCAGGCGCCCCTCTCATTGGCCATTCTTAACAAATCAAATGAGTAGTTTCTAAAACATCAATAAATGGCCTTAAGAACAGTGAGTGATTGACACATTGTAAAGGAGGTGAAAATCAGCAAGTGTAAAACAGAATCTAATCTGGTAATTTGTTAATAAATGACTGGACACTAGCCATCTAATACATGGGTCTTAATGATGGCCAATATTACTACTTAAACAAATGCACTGCTTTTGCTTTATTTTCTTTACGCTTACAAATAAAGCAAAACCAGAAAGGTTTATTGGCAACCCTGTCCAACTATTATTAATTTATTTTATTGGCAGATCAGAGCTGGGGCGAATGGTTTCAGGACATGTGCTTTGTAGAAATATCTTGATGATGGCTTTCTAGAAATATCTTGATGATGGCTTATAGGCCTGGAAGTAAGTTTGAAAAGATATGCTCTGGGAGATAAGCTGAACATTCTGATGAATAATTTGTGATTCTGTAAACTCCCAACTTCTTTACTTACTGAAATGGATGAGCAAATGAAAAGAGTAATACCTTTTTCCAAAGAAGTAAAGCTAGAAGGTATAATCTCTTCTTAAAATTGCTAGTGTGAAGGGCACCTGGCTGGCTCAGACGAGCCGGTAGAACATGTGACTCTTGATCTCCAGGTTGTGAGTTGGAGCCCCACACTGAGCGTAGAGAATACTTAAAATTTTTTAAAAAAATCTTTAAAAAAAAAAATCGCGAATGTGTATAATCTAAAAGGACTCATGTCTATATACTGCGGACAGAACTCAGCATTGAAAAAGAAAATGCTGATCCTATGTGATTAGGAGGAGTGCGGTTTAGTGAAAAGGATCATGGACCTTAAAAGCCAGGCAGATCTGAGTCCCAGCTTGGGTACTGCCGTTGAAGAGCTGTGTGGTCATGGGTAAAGTTCATAACTTCTTGATCTCTCATTACCTCTTTTGTAATACCTACCTCACAAGGTTACAATAAGGATTATGAAAATGAAGTAAAATAATGTGCTTAACACACTGCCCGGTACACGGCAACTGCTAAATAAATATTAGTTAATGGTCCAGCCATCTAGCTCCAAGATTCAATTCTGGCTGCATATTAGAATCCCCTGAGGAGCTTTTAAAGGAAACCATTGCCTGGAGCCCATTGCAGACCAATTAAATCAGAAGATCTGGGGTTGGAGCCAGGCATTTGGTATCCTTAAAAAGCCCTCAATGGGCTTCTAATATGCAGCCTGGATTGAGAGGCACCCAGAGTCTCTTCTACAAAGCACCCAATCAGTGGTAGTCTTGGGATCTCTGGTGCTAAGACCCCTACTGCCTCCCAAGATAGACTGTTTCATTCTAAAACAGCATTTCCTTAATAGGAGGCAACATCTGTCTCTGCAGTTTCTACTCACTAGTCCTTGTTCTGCTTTCTGAAAACACAGATCACAAGGTAAAATCCTTTTCTCTGTGGCTCTGTAAAGTATTCCCATCTCCAGGGTAAGGTGCTTGTTTCCTTCAGCTTGCTCCTATGACATGATTTGGGCTTTTCTCCCCTTTTGTTCTGTAGCAGTTTCCAAGTGTGCTGTTGGGATGGAACACTGCATTCCAGGTGAGGCCCTCTCAGCTTGGGACTGGCAGTAACACCCTTCAGATGAGTAGTAACGGTCCTCATTTAAGACACTCCCTATTTATGAATTCAACCGAAGAAGGGGGTTAGTTTTTGCTGTAGCCGCATCATGCTACCAACACAGCAACCACAGTCAAATGCAATTTCGTTTCTTACTGCAGCTAAAGCCCTTCCTGTACTTGAACAGCTGATTTTGAGATCCACATGCAGAACTTCACCTACTTTTTTACTACATTCCCTCTTTCATTCAATAATATTTACTGGGCTGAGCACTTGGTACACAGAGGCAAACGAAAAAGACTTGGTTCCTAACCCTAATGGAGTTTAAAATACGGCACGGAAGAAGGAAAAAAAAAAAAAAGAATTACTTACAAAGAGTTCTCACAGTCATTTTGGCTATCTGAGCTCTCAAAATCCTATCATTTGCCATCAAGTTCCTTTTCATCGGGGGCTTTGAGAGGTTTCCACCTGAGCTTCTGCAAGCTTCCCACGTAACCACACAACGCAAACCCCTCCTTCAGGCACCCTTTTCCTCTTCCTGGTAATCTAGATCACATTTATCAGCTTCACTTTTTGGCAGCCTGCCATTCTTCCTAGATTGCCCTTTCCTTTTAGAACCTCAGATCACCAGAAACATGCCTGTAAGTTTCTATAAACGTTGCCGACATCGGTCTTCCTGCAGTTGAGACACAGGACAGACTAGACTTGGTCCTCCTGCCTTCCTCCCTCCACAGACCTGAACTCTGCAGACAGGCTCTTACCAGGGATTACATAACTTCCTCTTCACCAGTCGGTTCCTCTTCTCTGGAACCAATTTTCCCTCTTTGACAACATTTTACACTGGAATTCTGCCCTCAATGACATGGTTTCTTCTCAATCAAATTATAGATAGAATTTTAAGAAAGGCTCAGTTCTTCCAAATGTTTTCTTCTCTGTGTACCATGCCACATCAAGAAGTTACTGTAATTCAAATCCACTTTACATTATAGCATTCAGAATTTGAATGCACATGCCCATAAAAACATTTACTGAGAGCTGGATCTTGGTCTTGTTCACCTTTGTTTTCCATGTAGTATTTAGCCAGGTGTGAAATATTTACTAAAATAAGAATAGTCCAAAGGTAGGTTTTTTTTTAAAGCTAATTTTCATGCAGCACTTTTATGTGCTAGGGTTTAGTTCTTCATACACATCATGCATTTCTACAGTAAGAAAACTGAGGCTTAGAAAAGATTAATTGGTTTGATCAAGGTCACAGAGTTAGGTCTGATTTTGGGAACCTTGCTCTGAACATCTTTATGTTACATCTGCTAAGATGCTGCTGCAGAGAAATGGGGCAGTCGCTCTAAGAAAGGAATGGGATGAGACCTGGAACCTTCTCTTCATGTCTTCTAGCTCCTTATAAGGTTCTAGCAACAATTGCAAATGACCTAACCCAGGGCATAGTAAGCTGCAGTTAGTTATTTCAAAATCCTGGAATGCACATCCTGTTTTCCATCTACACTATCACTCTAGGTTTCTAGGTCAGGAGACTGCCTGGCCTAACTGGCTGCCGTTGCCACCTGACTTGGTTTTGTTTGGCTACTTTGCTCTCCTGTTGCAGTGTTACAACAGTCTGCCTAAGGAGGCAAGTGCTCTGCTCTCTTGGTCTGCCTGCCCCATAGGCAAATGATTTTAATACGTCCAACTTAGTCTTAGGTTACAAAGGAAGAGATTGAGGACTCTTCTCTCTTCCCACCCTGGAATGGGAGACTGCCACAGTTTCTCTATCCCATGCCGTGTGGTAACCCTTGTCAAAATGAATGAATGCCACATCCAAGGGAAGGCGTCAAGGCAGGAAACTGGGCAGGGGCCCACTTGGGCAGGGGTCAGCAGTGGGCCCCGCTCACTCATGGCTGTAACTACCTTTAGGGAAATTGACCCTTATCTTTGAGCAATGTGAGCTGTCATTTCTCTTCACCTCCATCTCTATTCCCATAAAAAACTCCCCATGGAAGGTTAAATAAAACAAACCTTGAACGTATATCGCAGCCATAGGAAAGGTTAGAGAAGGACATTCCCTAACACTCTACTACATTTACTGCTTGTTTTGTGATATCATAATGCTGTTACATACCTAGCGTAGACAGTCAAAGTTTCTCACATCGAAAAATAAATCATTTATTATTTGGGCTTTGAGTTAAAGTGACTGTTATTAAAATGGCAAATGACTCGATGTTGCATTCTGTTGTAGGAAAAATCTGAAGATATAAAAGCTACACACAAGGAACATGTCATTTAGCACCTCCGCTTTTTGATCCCTACACCGGACAATGAGAAGTCACATGGTAACAATGATGACCACTTCAGCCCGCAGCTGGCCTTCCACCTCCCAGAAAGTGAGCCCTATGGCTAATCACAGCACCCAATTGCTGAACAGCACAGGAGAGGCAGATAATGCCACCTGTTCCATGGATGAGAAACTACTCTCGAACGTGTTAATAATATCCTACTCTGTTATTTTCATCGTGGGACTGGTTGGAAACATAATTGCCCTCTATGTATTTCTGGGTATACACCGCAAAAGAAATTCCATACAGATTTACCTACTGAACGTAGCCATTGCAGATCTCTTACTGATCTTCTGCCTGCCTTTCCGAATAATGTATCACATTAACGGGAACCAGTGGACACTCGGTGTAATCCTCTGCAAGGTTGTGGGAACACTATTTTATATGAATATGTACATTAGCATTATTTTGCTTGGATTTATCAGTTTGGATCGCTACATAAAAATTAATCGGTCTATACAACAACGGAGGGCAGTAACAACCAAACAAAGTATTTACGTTTGCTGTACGGTATGGACAGTTGCTGTTGCTGGATTTTTAGCCATGATTACTTTAACCCTTAAGAAAAGAGATCATAATTCCACAGTGTGTTTTCATTATAGAGAGAAGCATAATGCCAAAGGAGAAGCAATTTTTAACTATGTTCTTGTGGTAATGTTCTGGCTAATTTTCTTATTAATAATCCTTTCATATATTAAGATCGGCAAGAATCTACTGAGGATTTCCAAAAGGAGGTCAAAATTTCCCAATTCTGGTAAATATGCCAAAACAGCCCGGAATTCCTTTATCGTACTTATCATTTTTACTGTATGTTTTGTTCCCTATCATGCCTTCCGATTTGTCTATATATCTTCACAGCTAAATAGGCCGTCTTGCTATTGGAAGGAAATCATTCACAAAACCAACGAGATCATGTTGGTTTTCTCATCTTTCAATAGCTGCTTAGATCCAGTCATGTATTTCCTGATGTCCAGTAACATCCGCAAAATAATGTGCCAACTTCTTTCTAGACGATTTCAAGGGGAAGCAAGCAGAAGCGAAAGCACTTCAGAATTTAAACCAGGATACTCCCTGCATGATACATCTGCTGCAGCTAAAATTCAGTCTACTTCTTAAAGCGCTTGAGGTAAACACATTAAAAAGGATGAGAAAATACCTCTTAATTCCATAAAGAACTAAAAATTCTGAAACAAAGCTTTAGCATTTGCAAAGCTCAGATCTGCTCAAAGCTCTTTGCTTATTTGTGATATTTCATTTGCTTAGTTGTAAACTATTTCAAGGGAAAGAAAAGCTTATACTCATCACTAGATTTTAAATCTGTATGTAAAGTCTTTTCAAAATATGCTGTTAGGCTAACACTCTTAACATAGATTATAAAGTTAAGTGAAATATATGGTTTTAACAGGATAATTAAAATGTCATGGTTTCTCAAGTCACTAATGTAGTTACTCAAAATCAAGCACTTAATACTAACTTAAAGTGTGTTTAAAAGTAAGTTAAATGATTGGCAGACTGACAAAAATGTCAGAAAATGTATGTTGTCATTTAAAAAGCCTGTATAATTTGCTACTATATTCATTTATGCCTAAACCTTTATAACAGATGAAATAATAAAATTCTAATTAAAAAATGAAATCACCAATTATCATTGTTTAGATCAAATAGAAAGAATTTAAATACTGTACAGTAAAATCAAACAGCAGATGAGCTAAGAATCTGATACCTTGCAACAGGACTTGAACCCACACCTTACTTAAAACAGATTTATAAGTGACTCAGCCATCCTGGACCAGGCTTTGATAGAGGAAAATTGAAAACAGGCACACCCTATGATCCACCAAGTCTGATACTAGGTACACCTCTGACAGAACCACTCAAACAGGTTTACAAGAAAACTTCTACATAATGATGCTCAGTGAACTGTTGATGATATCAAACAATTGGAAACAACCTACGCTGGGTATCCGTCAGCAAAGGCATGGAGAAATAAACCGTTCACAAAATGGAGTATTACACAGCGCTTCAAAGAAATGAACTACACCTGCATGCATCAATGTGGAGAATTATCGAAAACAATGTTGAATAGAAATCTCCTGCCAAAACCCAACTGCAAAAGGGTATACACCATGTCAAATCATTTATGTAAAATACAAAAACACATGAAATACCATATTCTTTATGGATCTATAAATATGCAATAAAATTACAAAATGTGCATAATATACACAGCATAACACACCAACTTAATGGTTATAGCTGGAGAGATTTGAAGCAAACATGGCAAAATGTTAATGTCTGTTAAACCTGTGTGATAGTACTTGGGTATTTGTTATATTATTTTTGGTATATTGCTGAGTGTTTGAAATATTATAATAAAGAAAACTTACAGATTAGAATTAAAGGCAGCAAATTCTGAAATTTTCATGTGTGCTCAAAATTAATTGGAGAGTAAGCTCTAAGAGAAAGGGCTGTTATTTAGCAAGGGCTCCTGGGAACTTAGTGCGTTGCAAGGCACACAGGCGACCAACAGGTATCTGTTGAATAACTGAATGAGTGAACGAATGAGCAGATGAGTGAGACAGGGAGGGAGGGAGGGAGGGAGGGGGTGCTAACAGAATTGAAAAAGTGGGTGTATTTTATTTTTTCCTAGCCAATGTATCTCGATATAGCTGCATAGAACATCATATGATTGTAATCAGGAGATGTCATTAAGGCAACCATTCTTAAAAAGTTTGTCCAGCATTTATTCAGTTTTTTTGGTCACACACAGAACCAGAATGCCATTGAGTAAATATGTAAAAGCGGTTACGACAAAGTCCAAGGATTCATTCATAAGTTTGTCACAGAGTAAGAAAATTTCTTATAGTTAGAATAATTTTTCAAACTTCAGGTGGGCCAGTGGCTGGGAAATCAAAGTTAAAGAGTATGAAGAATTTTGTTAGGGTTGAATGTATTTTAATGAGATTTGGCTTGTATACAATTAGTGCACAGCCATATATCAGTAAGTGCATGTGATTGATTGAATAAAGAACAGATCAAAGCAGAATTATATTTAAAAAAAAAAAGAAACGTTTGAGGGTAAAAATGGAAATTTGCAGAAAAATTAGCAGCTCAGAAAAAATTATATTACTTTGCTCTGACAATGTTAGCAAATACCACCAAATTGAAATTTAGCATTTCTGTTTATATGGTTTTAAAATATGACAATACTAATTTTCCCTCATGTTCTCAAAGGTAAAAAAAAAATTTTTTTTACATTACTGGTAAGCATTTTATATCCCTACATGTCTCTACTATAAACATAACAGCTTGAATGGTTAAATTACATTGCGTGAGCATCCACATGAGCCGGGGGAGGGGCAGAGGGAGAGGGAAAGAATTCTCAAGCAGACTCCCCATTGAGCAAGGAACTTGACACAGGCAGATCCCACAACCCTGAGATCATGACCTGAGTGGAAATCAAGAGTCAGATGCTTGGGATGCCTGGGTGGCTCAGATGGTTGGACAGATCCTTCGACTCAGGTCATGATCCTAAGGTCCTGGGATCGAGTCCCATGTCGGGATCTGCTCAGTGGGGAGCCTGCTTCTCTCTCTGCCTGCTGCTCCCCCTGCTCGTACTCTCTTTCTCTGACAAATAAATAAATAAAATCTTAAAAAAAAAAAGAGTCAGCTCTTAACTGACTAAGCCACTCAGGTGTCCCACACAATGGCATTCTTTAAAAAAAAAATTAAAAAGCACATTGAGTTAATTCTTGGTATAATATTTGTGGTAAAATAAATTTTGATAAAAGTCAATGTGAGCATAAGTTTATAATGGATTTTGTTTATTGATAGAAGTTTCACTACTAACATGTCTTAGAGTAACCTGAATACTGCAAATGTTTGTAAATTTTTTAACATGCTGCTGACTTACTGAATTTAAGGCTATTTGTTATATATAATCTTTTATTTCTTACTAAGCGTTAGTGTTTGCAAGCAGGAAACACTTGTCCCTACATCCCCCAACCCAACGTTTAGTTCTAGAAGCATGTAGAAAAAGGAAATTCCCAAGTATATACATATCCTCACCTTGCAAAAGATACTCAGAACAAGTTTCTAAATAGCATCTCACATATGCAAAACTAAACAAAGGCAAAATTAACTGCCTGGCTGCCAGACTGAGACCGAATGCTGAGTTCTGCTGTTCATTTTGGGAAAGTATTCGGTGCAGAGCTGGGTTTGATGACAGTTTAACTTTCTAAGATCAGGTCAATAGAAAAAGGACATTCTGTTCAAGTACAGAAGGTTTTATTTTCATCTTCTTTCTAAAATGGATTCTTCAGTCCTGCCAGTATAAAAGTAGAACTAATAAAATTACAACTCTTGGAAGCAAAGCCTTATTGAAAGTTACCCACGAGAGAAAAACAGCATGAAATAGAGTTCTCCCAACAGACAACCTGGATTTTTTGCAGAAACGTATTAACAGGCTATTTTTAAAGTTTTTTTTTAAAGATTTTATTTATTTGTGTGTGTGTGTGTGAGAGAGAGAGAGAACATGAGCAAGGAGGAGGGGCAGAGGGAGGGAGAAGCAGGCTTCCCACTGAGCGGTTCGATCCCAGAACCCTGGGATCATGACCTGAGCCGAAGGCAGATGCTTAACTGATTGAGCCACCCGGGTGCCCTAGGTTTTTGAAATATGAATGGAAACTTATTTTACCAGATATTAAAATATATTCTTATCCTTCACTAAGGAGAACTCTGTGCAGCAGATACAAGGATAAGCTTATCACTGGAACAGAATACACATCTCTAAGCAGAAGCTCAATGATACAGGAGAAAATTATATGGCGTAATTAATGTCTCTCAAAAGAGTAAGGGCAGGAACAATCAGAGGGAAACCTAAGATTCTGTTACTCAAGATGTGCTAGAATCTTGCAAAGTGGGGTTAAGTGGATTTTTGAAGTTAGGGGAAGGAAGGGATGGATTAATAAAAAGTGCTGTGCTTATTAATCAAAAGTCAGTTTACAGCCTCATCTCCTGTCACATACAAAACATTATAAAGTGAGTTAGATTGTTAAATGTAAATAATGGAACCATGAAAAGATTTAAAAATAGGTGACTAACTCATCCGTGGATGGGAAAGAACTTCCTATTAATAAAACAATAGAAATAACTCTAGGGAAAATGCACAGCTTATTTTTTTGTCAAAAACCACACACAAACATAAATGCAAAAACAGAGTGAGAAAAACGTTCACAACATATGTGACATCTATGAGGAGAGCTTTTAGGTCAGGCACCAATAGATGCCATAACTTGCCAAGAAACTTCTATTTTTCACCAGAAGAAAGCATTCGAAACTCAGAACGTAATCTGAATTGTGTCAACTCAGATGAGATAGAAACGAAGGCACGCTCTCTCGCTGGCTGAGGCCAGCGTCTTTTATCATAGCTATGCGGCCCTGTAGAGCACACACGTCGGTACGTGGCTGCTGCAGTGCGTCCATTCAGTCTGGTTTGCAGACAAAGCAAGAGGGCTGGCTGGGGGGTGGTAACAACAGACTCAGAGCTGGAAAGGAAGTGCTAGGTTTGTCCTAAACTTCTGCTATGCCTCTTATTTCCCCCCTTTCAAGTTCACATGCAAGAAAATGAGAAGCAAGGTCAGAGATATTTATATGTGCCCTTGACACTGTTAGGCGCTGGACACACATCATTATTTAATCTACACTGCAGTTGTGTAAGGAAAACTGCCTTTTACATAGGAGGGGATCGACTTAGTAGACTTTGACTCCATAGACAATGCCTCTGCTAAGACAATGCTTTTTGTTTTCATTTCCTTCTGCCCAAGCCCAATGGTTAGCTATTGAGATGTCTTTAAAAAAAAAACCAAAAACAAAAACACCCATAAATTGGCAATAATACATATTTGGGACAAAAAAATTCTGCTTATCACTCGTCGAAATTGTGTGAGGTCAAAAAGCCAAAATCTTAAAGACTGGTTTTCTAGCTGTGGCACATTTGCACGTACCGGGAAAGCTCTGCCTGAAACATGGACAGTAATCTAGTACAAAAGCTTAACAGGCTGAATGGGGGGAAAAATAAAGCTTTAGAGCACCTCACCCTTATTAATTTTGCTTCTGGTCAAGGAAATGCATTAAGAACCATCCTAAGATGAGATTTGGAAGAAGTTTCTAATTACGGTTTGAATACAGGTGTGGATGATGCATAGACTCTCTTTTTGCTTTAGTAAGTCATACAGTTATTGCAGGATCCACAGTCAACTGTTAGAGTTCTACTCTGGTGGGGTCATTCCATGTGTAATCTTTTTTTAGTTCTAAAACATTTCAAACATCCAAAAAAGGGGGAAAACACAACATAGCAAGGAGCAAGCACCCATCACCCAAACTGAACAGATGTTAACACTTGGCCTTATTTGCTTAACTGTTCTCTTGTACCCAGACATAACTTCCAAAGCTCACTTCACTAAAGCTCATCCTGAGGTATCCTCTTTCCTGAAGTTAGTAGTATCATTCTGATGTGCATTTTTATACTTTTATAACACAGGTATATCTAACAATATGCATTAGTTTTTGTTTTTAAAATGGACACAACGAGTATCTTACTACTACATCCTTTTGTAACTTTTTCACTCAATTTCTGTTTATGTTGATATACGTAGGTCTCATTCATTCATTGCACTGATACACAGTGTTTCACTGTGGGAACAAACAATAGTTCAATTCTCCATTTCACCTGACAGTGGGCCCTTAAGTGGTTTCCACTTTTTCAGTATTAGAAACGATGGTCTCTTGTACGCCCTGTGCACATGTGCGGAATTTCTCTATGGTTGACACCTAGAGATAGAAATGCTTGCTTGTAAGGGTATGTGCATCTGCAATCGATCTCTGTTGTGACAAACCACTCTCCAAAGTGATTTTACCAATTTACATACCTCTCCCACTAGGGAGAGACATGAGTTGAGACAGGAGTCTAGTGAGACATGAGTTGTTTCTCAGTATTTGGTTTTTTTCATATTTACTAACTTTTGCCTGTCTGGTAGGTGTGAATGGCATCTCCCTGTGGTTTTATTTTTTTTTTTATTTTTATTTTTTAAACATTTTTTTTAAAGATTTTATTTATTTATTTGACAGAGATAGAGACAGCCAGCGAGAGAGGGAACACAAGCAGGGGAAGTGGGGGAGGAAGAAGCAGGCTCACAGCAGAGGAGCCTGATGTGGGGCTCGATCCCATAACGCCGGGATCACGCCCTGAGCCGAAGGCAGACGCTTAACCGCTGTGCCACCCAGGCGCCCCCTCCCTGTGGTTTTAATTTGTGCTTCCCTGATTACAATAGAAATAGAGCATCGAGAGACTATGGACTATGAGAAACAAACTGAGGGCTTCAGAGGGGAGGGGGGGTGGGGGAATGGGATAGACCGGTGATGGGTAGTAAGGAGGGCACGTATTGCATGGTGCACTGGGTGTTATATGCAACTAATGAATCATCGAACTTTACATCAGAAACCAGGGATGTACTGTATGATGACTAACATAATATAATAAAAAAACATTAAAATAAAGATAAATCTGAAATTAAAAAAACATTACTTTATGCATGATTAGTCAAAAAAAAAATAGAGCATTGGCTCATGTTTTGTCTCCCCCCCCCCATTCAGGTTTCTTCTTGGGTAAATGGCCTTTTCATATATGGGCCTCTCCCCCTTAATTAGTTGCTTCTCTTACTCGTTTCTTTCAAATTGCTGAAATAGCATGTATTCTAGATACGAATCTTTTGTTGTTTGTATGGGTTGTTGATCACTTCTGTTGGTGTGGGCCTTGCCTTCTCCTTTCCTTATGGTTTCTTTTGCCAGACACCACAAGCAAAGTAAGACATTTTCTCTTTTGCTTTAAAGAAACTTTCTAATAAAAAATCTAGATAAGCCCTGGCCTTTTGATATACAGCTCTCAAAGACCATGCACGCTAAAGAATTTGCAGACAGAATTATGATTAGCTTGGCATTTCATAAATGGAGTCCAGATGAAACATTCCCTGAGAACACAGAAGTGTTTTCTTAAACTACAAAAATCAAACATCTGAGTACAGATGTGCAAATGATTTGAAAGCACATTAAGTCTCCTGGGCCAGGAGATGACCTGTTAATGTATTAACATAGGATGATGTTGGTATTGACCATCCAGACACTGTCCAGGAGAACAGTCTTTTTTTTTTATTTTAATGTTTCTTTATTACATTATGTTAGTCACCATACAGTACATCCCCGGTTTCCGATGTAAAGTTCGCTGATTCATTAGCTGCGTATAACACCCGCTGCACCATGCAATACGTGCCCTCCAGGAGAACAGTCTCGAGCACTGGAGCAGTATCACCCTCCCATCACGGTAAGGCCATGGGAGGGATCATGGTGGGGCTGGATCCAATAGGTCTTCTTGGCCCAATGGCATTAAACATTATTAAATAATAGAACTGAGAGTATAACAGCCAGGTTAGAAAGGCAGCTCTTGCAGTGAGACTGCCTGAGTTCAATTTCTGGCTCCACCACTTACTATGTAACCTTGGACAAGCTCTGTTTCTTCTACTGAGAAAACAAGGAGTACCTAACTCATAGTGTTGTTATGAGGACTAAATGAGTTAATAAATACACCTAGCCCAGAGGAAACATTCAATATATGTTATCCAAGTACTCAAATGTCAAGGGAAAATATACAAAATGGAATGGCCAGACGCTGAAGGTAAATATCGGAACTAGGAAGATAGACAGCGGAAGCTGGTCTGTAACAAGTGAGGTTGGGGGGGCAGGGAGTAACTCACAAAGGGTAATTTAACTTCAGCTTTCATGAATAACAGCACTGTCCGGGACAAGAGTGGTAACAGATCGGTCACATGCCCGTCAGAACCATGCTCTAAAAGTTGAACAAGTAGAAGAGGACAGTGAGGGCACCTCTCAGGATACCAGAAAAAGAGTTGAGAGATTGAGATCATGTAGCCTTAGAGCAGAAGACTAAAGGAAAGACATTACAGCAAAAACGTGTGTGTGTAGCTTCAGAGAGCAAGCTGAAAGATTGGTGAAGGATGGGAGTTTCAAGAGGCATGTTTCACCAGATCGTAAGAGAGGGTTTCCTAATAATTACAGATCTCAAATGAAATAGAAAGCCGGTAAGTTACTTGTTAATTGAAGCATTTCAATATAGAATGGATCCCCAGTAGGCTGGGAAGGTAGCAAAGTATTTCAGGCATTTAATAAAGTTTGGATGAAATGTTCTTTTGATCCTGTTAATAGAAATTTTGGGTCTTGCAGAACATTCACCGCCTCAATGACTGGCAAGCAGGTGCCACCTGCAGTCCAGTTGTGCCATATATGCTAATACGGTAATGCCCTCAGGGCTACTCAGACAAGCACGCCTACTTGGGGGGGGGTGTTGCTTGATGTATGGTCAGTAGTCCCCAAGCAGTTTCCGTCAATCTTCTTCAAATCTCAATTTGACCTATGTCTCTTGCTCAGCACGTAGTAGGCATTTTTATTGCTAGAGAGATTGTTTAAACTAGATCTAAAATAAGTTGATGGATTCTAGGAGCTTTGTGACATTCATGTTAGGTGCTTAGGTTTCTTTGCTTTCTTATTGACCGTTGGTTTTGTTCAGTAACCAGAGTGGCCAAACGGGTCACCACGCTGCATTCTGAAATGGGGACATGGCACCTTTGCTATAAACCTGGCTCAGTAGCATGAACTCAGGTGGGAAGAGTAATCACTCGAATGGGTTATATTTTCAAATTTTATCCAATGGCAAACTTCTGGACCAACAGATTTTAAAGCCTTCCATTAATACCACTGGCAATGCTGCTATAGGCCTTTTCCTGTTACAGACATTTCCTTTCTACAGTTCCTGCCTCTTTTCGTGTTCCATTACTTACTAAGACTTTCTAGTACCCCAGTCCGCCACCTCTGCTTTGTTCCTTTCCTGTACAGAGCAGCACCTCTTTCTCTTCCTCAATTCAAATTTTGCTCTTTTCCTACTTTCTCTTTAAACTGCCTTTCTCACAATTTAGTGTGGTCTTCTCTTGTGTGTCCCCTGATCTGTCAGAAGCAGAAATGCTGGAAATTGTTTGTACTCACAAGAAAAAAAAACACAGTTTCCTCTATATTAAAAACAACTTTCAGCTGGTTGCAAAGGGAACTGATGAGGTTTGCATGCATGTTCATATTCAGTTCCCCTTTGTGGCCAGTGAGTCTTGAAAAACACTGGAACACATAGGTCAGCTCGTGTTGGGGACTGATTACAGAGTTCCAAATATATGTGGCAACTAGTGAGAGGAATCAGCTAAGTAAGTAAATGTAGGTCTCATGCTCTGGTAGTTTTCATTTATGATCCTGCAAATAAGGAAATCTTGAGTAGTGAGCACAAACCAGCATGGGGGTGGTGGTAGTGGGGAGCTACCAAAGGGGTGAGCTAGACTAATTGTCTTCCCACATCCTTCTAGGCTTTGGTATTCGAAAGGTAAATGAATTTATCCAGCTTTCAGGATCACACTAGCAGAACACAGACTTTTCTTCTAGTTTTACTGAAAAGCTAGGTTAACATTCGGGAAACAGAATGGATTCATGATACTTTTGACGCACTTCGTAATATAAGAAATAATCAAAACAAAATGATAGCTCCAAGACCTAAGCGGGACACAGTGGGGACCTCTTTGCAAATAACCTCAACTTTTCTTTTTTGAAATATTGAAGAAGCCATGAACTCTGAGGTACACATACTATATTAATCCGCAAGGAAAGAGCCAATGCAGATACACTTTCAGGGAAAGATAAAAAGCTCGTTAAAACATTATTATTGCAAGCACATTAAAAAAATGTGGTAGATTAAAGATGGTACATTAAAATTCTCTGCAGCTCCTCCCATTCAGAGGTGGAGTCTTTTGCCCACCTCTTGTATCTGGGCAGGTACTGCAACTTGCTTTGACCAATTAAAGGTGGTGGACGTTGTAGGACATCTGAGCAAAACCTTTAGAGGCCTTGCAGCTTCCGGTTTTGCCCTCTTGGAAGGCTGAGACCATCACATTATAAATAAACCCAGTAGAAAGACCACATGGAGAGAGACGCTCAGCCTGCCCAACCATCCCAGCTGGGGCTCTAGACATAAGAGTGAGGCCATCTTGGACCACCGATTCTCAGCTATGCTGCCAGCTGACTAAGAAGCTACCTAGCTGCATGAATGACCCCAGGTGAGACTGACAGAAGAACTGCCCAGCTGAGCCCAGAACAAACTACAAATTGAGAGTGAACAAATGGCTGTTCTCCTAAGCCACCAAGTCTGGGGGTGGTTTGGTGTGCAGCAAGAGATAAGCGATGCATATAAAATACAAACGAAAAGTATGCGTACTATTTCTAAAAAGGCAACAATGAATACAGTAAGTAATTTCATTAACAAGAGAGACAATGCCTTTAATTCTTTTACTTGAAAGCTGTGTGTGTGAGGAAGAGAGAGATACCTATTTTCCAAGCCAGCGTAGGGTAGGGAGTGGCAGGGTTATTAAAGATTTAAGCAAACCATGTGTTCTCGGAGATAAAAACAAGCATATGCTCCCCCCTGATGGAGAGAAGGAAATAACGAGGCAACTGGTTAGGGGGTTTCTTAAATGAAAGGATCTGCAGAGTTCATTAAGCCAATAGGAGGAAGGACTTGTACAGGGGAAGAAAACAGCGACTTCTCCTATACTTTCTTCATTAGCTGAAATTTGCTTTAAATTATATTTATTAATAGACATGTTTTCACTACAAGCCTTTCAGTGTTCTGTGACTTTTAAAAACTATGTCCAAGAATTGCTGTGATTTAAAAAAAAAAAAAAAGCTAAATAAAACTAGACGATATGATTACAACTTTCACATACTAAAATGTCAGCCTTTCTTTTTACTGCTAGGATGACTGTAGTTGTGAGTGTTTTACAAAGGCAACTCTTGTGATAATCACCGGTACAAAACAAAAAGGTCCCCAAAGGACATATCCCGTTAAAGGCAGAGGCGTGGTAATGGGTTTTCATCTTAAGGATAGAAATCCTTGTCCATACAATTACTTTTACTCTATCACATTTAAAATGTTTTTCAGCTAGCAAAATAATGATGTTTATCATGCTGTTAGAACTTAAAAAAAAACACAAGCTTTTAAATGGTTTTAACTTTCTAGCTGGAAAACAGAGCAACATGGGCAGCTTCTGCTTCAGCCTTTAATTGCAAGAGAGGTTTAACGAGGGCTGGTAATACATTGCCCTCTGCTGGCCACAGCACCGCCAAAGGCATGAGTTGCAGACTCCCGCACAAGCATTTAACTGCCGTTTCTTTTGTCCAATTTTCTCTACCAGGTATTTCTGGAGGTATGGCACTCCAGAGAACTTATGTTTCCTGGCTTCAATGCTTTATTTGTTGGTTTATTAAAACGATACCTTTTAGGCTGGGTTTTGATGGAGGACAGGGAAGAAGAGAAAATATGGTAATATTAGAAGCCATGCCACAGATAGCACCATTTGAGAATTATCTCGACACCAAGATCTGTTTAGAGTGATGCCTTCAAGTGACTGCTTCAAATCTGATATATCTTGCCTCCAAGGTAAGAACTGATTTAGGCAAGGATCATCAATGAATGCTAAAATCAACTGAGTGAAAGGTAAACAATACATAGTCTCAAAATAGGACCCTCTGATTACTTACCACGTTACAAAGGGAAAAAGGTACCTCTACAATGGGGAGTTGGCAGGAGTTAATAAACTTCCAGGTTGAAAACTGCACACAGGTATAAAAGTGAGATACATTTTTGGTCACTGGGAATACTTGGTCACCTTACCCCACACAATAAACCAGATTCTGGTGGCAGCTAAGAATATGGGCTCTGAAGTCACACTGCCCGAGTCCAAATCGAAGCCCTACGCTATAGCAGTTCTATTACCATCGGCGAGTTGTTTCTCTTCTGTCGGCCTAAATCTCATCTAGAAAATGGTAGTTAGAATAGTATCTAGCTCAGGGGCGCCTGGGTGGCACAGCGGTTGGGCGTCTGCCTTCGGCTCAGGGCGTGATCCCGGCGTTGTGGGATCGAGCCCCACATCAGGCTCTTCTGCTATGAGCCTGCTTCTTCCTCTCCCACTCCCCCTGCTTGTGTTCCCTCTCTCGCTGGCTGTCTCTATCTCTGTCAAATAAATAAATAAAATCTTAAAAAAAAAGAATAGTATCTAGATCAGAGATATTTTAAAAACTGATTGAATATATATAAAAAGCACTTCAGTGGCTGCCATTTATAAATAAGTTTCCTAAAAGCGGTTCTCGGGAAAGTTCGATACTTCAGTACTTGGGGCTCTTAATAAGAGAAACTGAACCTAGATACTAACAATACAGGAGGTAAGACCTCAGCCACCCAACTGTCCCTCGCCTTCCCTTCACATCTCTCTTTTTGCCCCTTGAATAAGGAGAGGAAGTGACATCGAGCAGGGGACTTAAACTCAAGAAAACTGTATCTAGAAATCCAAAAGAAATGACTGGTAATAAACTGACCAGGAAACCTTGGTCTTGGGAAGAAACGGACAGTGGTGAGAGTCCCAGGGAACTGATGTAGGATGCCTTTTCAGTTCCCCAAATCTCACTGCAATCTGAGGTGTTGTTTCCCAGGACAGAGGTGTAGGGATATATCTTGAACCCAGGAAATATGATGGCCTAAGTTATTTTTAGAATTCTATCATCAAATGTTTCATTTTCAGAAATTTTTCTACTTTTGGCTTTTCAAAGAACCTTTTTAAAAAAAGGTTTGAGAGAGAGAGCGAGCGAGCAGGGAGAGCGGCAGAGGGAGAAGCAGACTCCTCACTGAGCAGGAAGCCCGATGTGGGGCTCTATCCCAGGACCCTGGGATCATGACCTGAGCTCAAAGCAGACGCTTAACCGACTGGGCGCCCCTCAAAGAACCTTAAAAAAAAAAATAGTAGGTTCTGAAGCAGGATATGAATGAATTAAACTTAACTGACTCAAAGATGTTGAAATTCAAAATTTGACTGTCCTCAAAAAGATTTTTGCCTCATGTAATCCAATGCTGAAGTTTCTTCCCTTCCCTAAACCTAATTTCCCATCTACTTCCCTCTGCCGCCTCAGAGGGCATTCCAGTTCTTACGACTGCCACCAAGACTGCTACAGTGTTATTGTGGTGTGCAATTCTAGAAGACCATGTCTATCTGGTGCATGCAAACCTATATGAAAAGCCAAAGCCAAAGGTGAAGTATAATGAAACTTTGATTAGTAGGTCCCTTTACATTTTGTCACTGGACCCTTCTTACAAAGCTAATCACTTTTCTGCATGATTATAAACTTTCAAACTCTGGACTGTAATTTCTGCTGTTTTAAAAATAGTTCTTGAGGGAGATACTCCCACGATTTGCTGAGAAATCAGCTCTTCAAAGTAGAAGTTCTTGAAACCCTGATTAAGGGTGGGACAGCCGTAAGTACAGCTGCTCGCAGTAGCAGCAAGGACCTGTGAGCAGTGCAGTGGAGATGGGGCTGTGGCCAGACACCACATCCTGAAGGGAGCAGGGGGCTCAGCGAGCCTTGAACAAACCACAGCTTTGAGTAACAGGTCTGTCTTTCACTCCTCCTAAAGGTAACCACTGCCTCGGGTGTGCACTGAACTGGATAAAAGGCTTCCACTGCCCCTCCCCCTTTTGGAGAACCACTTATCTTTTGAATGCGATGCTCTATCTAACACAGACTATGTGAGGCCTGTCTGCTCTTTCTGCACACAGGCCTCCCGATGCCCCGAACTCCTGACTGGTCAGAAAAAGTACTCAAAAAGGCTAACTGCAGCCAGTTTAGACACCAGCCTAAAATAACTGTCTAGTTGATGCAGTAAGGTTCAGGTATGAGTGATGTGTCTTGTGTCCTCTGGGTTCTGGCTCTGATGGAAATTGATAAAGGACTCTAATTCTGACCCCTATAATCCACGTGAGTCAGGAAAAGTTTCATGTACCCTTGCTGTACACAGCTCACCACAGATTGTCAGAATAAATGACCACATGCCTGCCCTCTGAACCATTCTTCCTGAACGACACCAAATGAGTTCCTGGGCCAGAGTGAAAAACATTCACTTGACACTCACACAAATATCTTGAAAGCAGGAAACTTAACAAAAGGCAGGGCTTATACTCCGGGGGAACTACTCTAACACCTCGAGAAGTAAATCATAAGGGTCAGAGCAGAACACCCAGGAGATCAGTGTTTGGCGGATGATGTAGGAAGGAATTAGAAGTGTTGGACAAGAGCATTTGCACTTGGATAGCAGAGGGCATGGAAGGGAAAGATGAATGAGAAACCAAAGAGAACTACTGGTGGCCTGAGTGAGAAAAGTCCAAGGGGGCCACTTGTACAGAGCACTTGTAATCCTCGAAATTTCCACCTGACAAGTTATATTTTGGTTAATTTTGTATGCTCTGACATTTATACTTTTCTTCCAGTTGTAGCATTTCTTAGAAAATTCCTTATATTTCAGTTAAGGAATTAAAAAACCACCCCATAAAGAATTTATAGTGCTAATGACGGGATACAACTTAGCATGAAGTCCAAAGATTAGAAATTGGGCTTGATTCTTCCCATAGTCGATTCTGCTACCTTAGAGCATAGGCCAGGAAACCCTGTTTGAACAAAGTGAAAAGTATTCTAAACTGGACCCCAGTTTACTTACCGTAAGTACCACCAGGTACAACTAACTAACCCTCGAGAAAGGCCAATTATTTCCGCTTTCAAAGGTAGAGGATGAGATTGAAAAAAATAAATATACACGCTTTCAAGTTAATTTACCAGTTGTGTCGCCTTGGGCATGCTATTTAACTTCTTTCAAACTCAATTTCCTCACGTGTGAAATGGGACCTCTACTACCCACTGTTAGAGCTCTTTTATGTAAAATGCTCTGCCCAGCCCCTACCTAGCACAGAATTATAGCTTAGCATGTGTTCTCTTTCCTTCTAGTTCCTTTGGCCTTCCAGAACCATTATGATTCACGGTTTTCTCCTTTTTCTAATTTGTAAAGCATCTAAAGTCTGTATCACACATCACAGTATTAATCTGAATTCTTGGCTTGCTTGTGGAATCGCTCTTGAATTTCCACAGACCCTATGTTAGCTTGTGGCTAATATCCTTCTGTGACTTCCACACACCACTAGAAACATAGTAGGAACTCCAATAAACATTCATTAAATGAATCACACTGTTTAATACAGAGCACTAAAATCAAGAGACAGGAAGAAATGCCAAAACGTACACCCATCCAGGCATTCTTGCTCAATAAATGATCAGTTAGTTGCCTGACAATCATTTTAAGAAGTACTTTTGACTCTTCCCTGGTCCAAAGGTTGACTGACATCCTGTGGTAGCCAGTTTCCAAGATGGCTCCCAATAATCATCACCTCCTGCTATTTACCTCTTCATACTGAATCACTGCTGGCTCTGTGTGACCAAGATAAATACTGCAGAAGTGACAGTGCTGACTTAAGAGGGTAGATTTAAAAAAAAAGATATTGCGGCGACAGTCTTGTTTTCTTGAATCATTTGCTGTGTGTGTGTTTGTGTGTGTGTATGTAAGCCAGTCACCATGTTGTGAGGACAGATGGCTACATGATCTTACGCAACTTATGTGACCTGAGGTTGTTTTCCTCACCTTTAAATTGAATATATATAATATATATTTATTATAATATATTTCATACTATTTATTTTCACACAGTCTTGTGAAGATGAAATAAGACACATAAAACAGACCAGGATGGCTGGCACATAATAAGCTTTCAATAAGTATGGCGACTACTGGTGGTGGTGGTGGGAGAAGCTGCAGGAATTGACTGGCTGTGAGATGTGAAGGTCCTTCTATTAATTTTAAATGAAGATTTACTGATAACTTGAAGTGCGCAGGTTTGATGAAATTAGATTTCTGTTCCCATTCTCAGACTCCCTCCCGGTGGTTTCACCATACATACTTCACTTGCATGTGAAGCAAGTCTGGCTCCTCAGCTGCACACTGAGCTTTCCTTTTGTTACTAGATCGTAGACTCATTCAACAATCCTATATATAAAACTGGATTCTTTATAACATGATGTAACTATCCATTTTATGAGGAATATTTGGTCTTCAGATTCTGGCACTTTCCGGGATTCCCCAAATCCATTATGAAATGCTCCAAACAATGTACATTACTTTGAATCTGAATGGGGGCTCCCAGGGCAGCTGGAGGTAGAACCGGTTAGTTCACTTTGTAACCAAGTTGGGACACAAATCCCTGAGTGCAGTCTGTACTTACAGTGTGCTGCTCTGGGTCTCACTTCTTTTTTTTTTTTTTTTTTTAAAGATTTTATTTATTTTTGCGAGGGGGAGGGGCAAGCACGAATGGGTAGGAGGGGCAGAGGAAGAAGCAGACTCCCCACTGAGCAGGGAGCCTGATGCGGGACTCGATCCTAGGACCCTGAGATCATGACCTGAACTGAAAGCAGACGCTTAACCAACTGAGCCACCCAGGCATCCTGGGTCTCACTTTTTTATCCTTAAAACGAAGGGTCTGTACCCATAGATGATCATGAAGTTCTATTCTAGCTCTATGATACCTAATTCTAGTAAGCTGCTACTGGTAAGAAAACTTTGGGTTTTGTTTCCTTTTATTCTTGATAAAGATGAACTGCAAATATAACGTCCACAAGCGACTCTACAGACAAGTCTGTACCAATATTTTCTTTGGTGACTATGAAGTGGTTCCCTCTACCACGGTGAAGGATAAAACTAGCTATGGGGACTAAACCTTTGAACTTAACTTCAGCCAAACATGCTAATATAAAGCTACTTGAGGTAGAGCTGCTTCATGAAATGATCATAAGGAAGTACAATATATATATTGTCCACCAACTTCCTCCCACCACAGAAATAGAGAAATGAGGTTTTTGAGAGGTAGTTGCTACATTTACCATAACTATTGAATTTCTTCAATACTCTGTTTAATTTCCTTTTTCCCCCACTGTACTTGGTGTCATGCAAGAATCTGGTTACACTGGCTGGAATTGAAAGATCCTGGATGGTCGGAGAATTTTAAGTCTAAAATTTAGCACCCCTGCCCTGAACAACAGAGCCTTGACTGGTGTAAACTACTTGTGCAGGTAAGACTGATCACTTACTTTTAGCTTAAAACTCTATAAAAACTCTAATAGAACTAAAATGTTTAAATTTTGAAAACTGATCATCAGAGACTTTCCCCCTCCTTTTTGTTTGGAAGTATTTGCTAGTGTAAAATAGCAAAGCGAGGTGACAGTGATAGGCGATGGCAGATGCCATATGAGGTGGGCTAGTTTGAAACAAGGGGAATACGATCTGTGAATACAGAAGCACTATTACCTTTTCAGATTTTAGTATTTAATGCATTATCTACACAAGGCAGAGGTAGTGTTTTTCTTTACTATCACCATAAAAGGAAGATCCATTTTTTTCTTTCCTTTTTTTTTTTTTTTTAAGATTTTATTTACTTGACACAGAGAGAGAGCTATCGAGCACAAGCAGGGGCAGAGGGAGAGGGAGAAGCAGACTCCCTGCTGAGCAGGGAGCCCGATGTGGGGCTCAATCCCAGGACCCTGGGATCATGACCTGAGCCAAAGGCAGACACTTAACCAACTGAACCACCCAGGCACCCCAGAAGCTCCATTTCTTATATTAAAATCTACTTGGATCGAATAAATTTTTCTTAGGAAAGAAACTGGCTTATTTCACTCTCTGACTAGTTTTTAAATCAGTCAAGGTACAGATCAGGCTTTACGTATTTAGAACTGGTAGTACACTAACTGCAACCAGATTCCAATTTCCTAGGCTGCACTGGATTCAGATACAAACTCGCTCTGAAGCATCTAGACAGTTTTCTAAATAAAAATTGCAAAGAAATAAAATGATAGACACTGGCAGACATTAGTGAAGGGTCTCCATATCTGAATCTAGAGACACTGTACAGCCCTCAAGCTTTCAAAGTCCTTGTGTGGGGATTGTTTGGTTTAAAAAATTATTTAAAAACTATAACATTGTATTTGGAAACAGAAAACCCTCTTTATTTCTGTAATCCATGATGCAAAACTTGAAATGGTGACTCTGAAGAGGGGAAGAGAGTGAAATAGTTCTGAGGAGCTGGGGGCACCTCAGAAGGCAGATGTGTGGTAACATTTTTGTGTTTACCAAAAGACAGAATGTGATTTTAAAAAAGGTTTAAAGTGGGGCGCCTGGGTGGCACAGCGGTTAAGCATCTGCCTTCGGCTCAGGGCGTGATCCCAGCGTGATGGGATCGAGCCCCACATCAGGCTCTTCTGCTATGAGCCAGCTTCTTCCTCTCCCACTCCCCCTGCTTGTGTTCCCTCTCACTGGCTGTCTCTATCTCTGTCGAATAAATAAATAAAATCTTAAAAAAAAAGGTTTAAAGAATCCCCACTCTAGATTTTTATAAAAGAGAATGTGGTACCTAGAAAGCTATGGTGATAAACACAGAGAAAACGTGGCATGTTCTGAATAGAGCTCATGATTCTTACTTGACCAGAATCCAAAAACTTGTTATTCCCACCTGAAAGAAACAAGGAATGAACAAAATAATGAAAAAGAGTTTGTATGTGACTCTTCAACACTTCATGTGTACCATCCGATGCAAGAAAGATTAAAAAAAAAAAAAGAAAGATTAAAAAAAAAAAAAGATTTAAAAAAAAAGTCAGGCATCCGGCTGACTCAGTTGGAAGAGCATGTGACGCTTCATTTCGGGGTCGTAGGTTCAAGCCTCGTGTTGGGTGTAGAGATTACTACAAAAAAATACTTAAAAACAAAAGTAAGACATAAAAAAGCAGAAACCGTGCCTGCACTTATGCTGTGATTAAAATATCTTCTAAAAAAATCATATTCTCTGAAAAACCAAGGTACTAAAATTATACACAAAGATACATGAGGGCACTCTAACCAACAAGCATAGCAGCTACGGTTTTGACACAGAATTTAAAACTTAAAAAAAATTAAAGTATGGCGGTTTAACATTAAGTATTTGAAATAGAAAATTACTGATGCCTTTTGGTAAAGACCTTGGGATTTTGGGGCCTATCCTTGGTCACTATACCTCCCTTCTGTTCGATTCAGGTTCTGGTCTGAGTATTTGTTTGTGTAGGACTAAGTTTACTTCTGAAATACTAAATGAGACTATGCTAATGGTACCAGATTATAGAGAGGTGCTTTAACTTCACCATGAAAAGATACCATTTTTAAAAGTATTTATGTACAGTTTATGTACAATTAAGGTGATAATTAAAAATCAGTCTTCTATGAAGGTGGCCACAAAATACTTCTGCAACACTTTCCTTTGGCCTGCATGTATTGCTTGCACGTGCCTTAAAGTATTTTAATTACCTTTCTAGGCAAAAAACCAATCAAAGAATGATAAATCTCAGGCCTTTAACTATTTGTATCAAATTGTTTTTTAGACAAAGGTGCTATCCATAATCAAGTCTTACTTTTATTTTCACTGGACGACTGTGATTAGAAAAGGTGAGAAAGCATCTATACTCCCCCTTTCCATTCAGTACATTTACATGACTATTTCACCCAATGCTTTTAAAAAACTATTCAGTAAATACCATCTATAATTTTAATATTAACTATATGCCATTCTGTTCTAGCTCCTGGACAAAACTGCAAGAAAATCTGATATAAATGAGTAACAACTCAACATGTGTTCAACCATCCAGGATCTCTTCCATGGCTTTGCCTATCATTTATGCCTTCCTTTGTATCATTGGTCTCTTTGGAAATTCCCTCTCTCAATGGGTATTTTTAACAAAAATAGGCAAGAAAACATCAACGCACATCTACCTAGCACATCTCGTGACTGCAAACTTACTTGTGTGCAGTGCCATGCCTTTCATGGGTATCTATTTCCTGAAAGGTTTTCAATGGGAATATCGATCTGCACAATGCACGGTGGTCAATTTTTTGGGAACTCTATCCATGCATGTAAGTATGTTCGTCAGCCTCTTAATTTTAAGTTGGATTGCCATAAGCCGCTATGCAACCTTAATGAAAAAGGATTCAGTACAAGAGACCACTTCATGCTACGAGAAAGTATTTTATGGCCATTTACTGAAAAAATTTCGCCAGCCCAACTTTGCTAGAAAACTGTGTGTTTACATATGGGGAGTCGTACTAGGCGTAATTATTCCAGTTATCATATACTACTCAGTTGTAGAGGCTACAGACGGAGAGGAGAGTGTGTGCTATAACCGGCAGACGGAACTGGGAGCCGTGATCTCGCAGACCGCAGGCCTCATTGGAACCACATTTATCGGATTTTCATTTTTAATCGTACTAACATCATACTACTCTTTTGTCAGCCATCTGAGAAAAATAAGGACCTGTACCTCCATTATAGAGAAAGATCTGACTTACAGTTCTGTGAGAAGGCATCTTTTGGTCATCCAGGTTCTACTAATAGTTTGCTTCCTTCCATATAGCATTTTTAAACCCATTTTTTATGTTCTACACCGAAGCGAGAACTGTCAGCAACTGAATTATTTAATTGAAATTAAAAATGTCCTCACCTGTCTTGCATCAGCCAGAAGTAGCACAGACCCCATTATATTTCTGTTTTTAGATAAAACGTTCAAAAAGACACTATATAATCTCTTTGCAAAATCTGACTCCCCACATATACAAGCCTATAGTTGACTTCTGAATAGAAACCACCACCAAATAGAAAAGTGTTTATAAGGCTACTAGGGATATTGAACTACATGATTAACAGGTCACGGCTTGCTTGAAAGCAGGCACTAGGAAAACCTCTTTGGTTTTAGAAATAATCATAAAATTCACTTTACAGCTCTACTAACACTGCAAGTTGAGATGGCAGAGATGCTCAGAGGCAAAAATCAAGCATATGAAAGGATCTCACTGCATAGGAAAGCAACAGAGACCATTTTCTCTTTAAACTCAACTGTATGCTTTTATTTAGAACACAACATGTCATGACTGTAGGATAAAGCAGCAAATGGTTTATGACTTTTCTGCTTTCTTGTAGTTGCAATATAAGGGCCCATCCAAGGCTAGTGTTTTGTTGGTAATTTTAAAAATGAGTAAGAAAAAAAAAGTGAATCAGAAATTATCTCGCTTATGTCCTATCTAGATATAGGAATAACAAGTGTAAAAATCCAAGGTTTTATAAACACAGTATCTTGTGTCATCTGCTTATGTTACTGCAAGAAGCAATATTCATTGATTCCAGTATTTATTAAGCTGGTGTTTTTATAAGTATACTTAAATATTCGGGGTAAGCTTGGTCAAAATAAAGAGCAAATACGATGTCATTATATGCCTATCTTCATTGTATCTTGTAAATTTCCCTCTGTATTCAATATAAATAATGTGATTAATGACAAACGGTACCTGGCATGTAGATATGCTCAATTAATTTTTGTGAAAATAGATGAATGAATAATAAGGGCAGTATAAGAGTAATGTTGTTGAGAGACTGGGCTCTGCAGTTAGATTCCCTGGGTTCGATCCTAGCTGAACCTCTTATTTAGCCAGACAATCCTCAGTAAATTACCCTCTGAAAGTGTTAATTTCATCATTTGTAGAATGGAAAAATACTACGTAATTCATAGGTACTATTACTAAATCAGATGATGTTACTACTCTGAGTAGCTGTCATTCACTAAGCATTTGCTATGTGCCAGGCACTCTGCTTATACGCTTTGCATGTACTTTAATGATTACCACTATAAAGGATGCCAATTTGCTAATGAAAAACTGAAGTGCATAGATAAGTCACCCCAATTTTCTCCAATACCTAAATAAATATTTAAACAGTAAACATTTCTCAGTCATTTCTTTCTTTCATGTAGTCTTGTCAGGAAGCTAAATGATGGGGACTATACTCTGTGCTATATACAGTCTAATTAAAAAAAATTTTTTAATGTGTTTTATTTTCCCAAAAAGATCATCAGCGCCTTTTGAGCTGTAGTCTGCTTTCATTTCTACACCCACGGTACTTACTTTCTCTGCTCAGATAAGAACCAGACAAAAATAGTTAAATGAAACTGAAGTTGAATAAATGTTAATGGTAACCTGTTACTTCATTACAGACTGCTTAAAGACTCATTTTTTCTCTTCGTGGTCATTTCTTCGGTGCTTGGAAAGAGGTTTAAAGTAAGTTCACACAGCACTTCCAAGCCTTTAATCTCATAGCATGTTTTGTTCCCGAATTAAAAATGTAGAAACAATACACTTGTACAGATTCCCCAAGAGCCATGTGTTCAACGTCACTAGAGGTTTTTCTAACATATCTGCGTAAGTTTCATTAAAACAGAATAGAAAACAAACAGTAAATATTTCCCTTCCACTTCCCTTTAGTTCAATGCTTAACTGAGAGAAGAAAATGTTCAGAAAAAAGCCTGAAGAAAATGCATGCTGGCTTCAAATGTTACAGTGTACATCTATTATAGCAGTGATCTGATCTCTGGTGGGTTAATTTGCAGACACAAAGGCAGACCTGGGAACTCTAGGTGATTCCCTAAGTGCTGGCTGTAAACAGAGGTGTCCAATCATTGCTTTCATTTTATGTAAGCGACACAGTATTAAATCTCATAGTACTAAACCTCACTATATATCTCCTCTAAAAATCATTATTAAAACATCACTTTACGTTGCCACAACTTAAAGTAAAAGATATAAAATATTATCAAAGTAGTTTCCTATACTTAAAAAAGGCAGGAAAAGAGGTATGCAATTTCTCTTTAAGTTACTCATTCTGACAGGAAACTCCCATTTTAATTCTCTGTCCTGAGCTTATTATCACCATATTTATCTTTATACCACAGATACTTTTCTGAACAGGTTTAACTGTAAATCATGTTGAATTTTTTGTGTAATTGACAAACTGGCCATTTAATGTCATGGTAAATATTTTATATGAAATACTACTTTTCTAAATTACCTTTAAAGTGTGGATTTCAGAAAAACTGTGCTCAAAAAATTTTTGTTAAAATAACTGACATACGATGTCATGTTATATTTAGATTAGTTTCAGGTGCACAGCATAGTGATTCGACAATTCTGTATATTATTCCATGCTCATCACAGTAAGTGTAGCCACCATCTGTGACCATACAACATTACTACAATATTATTGGCTGTATTCTCTATGCTGTACTTTTCATCTCCATGACTAGCTTATTTTATAACTGGAAGTTTGTACCTCTTAACCCCCTTCACCTATTTCACCCAATCCCTCGCTCCCCTGCCCTCTGGCAACCACTCGTTTGAGAAAAACAATGTTTTTAATGCGCGGGTTACAGTCAAACATAATTTCAGAAGCCCCAAATTTTGGCTTGTTGGCCAACAAGATATCTTCACTACAGAAAACAGGCATGACAAATGTTTGTTTTCCCTTTTATCCTTTCCACATACACACTCTCATTAAGGTGGCTTTCAAACTACTAATTGGGAACACAACCATTAAGACTAGACAAGCAAACTTATGGATAGACTACTCAACCTGGAAGAGCTTCTACTTCCTGGGTGGAAGAGGAAGATGTCAATCTCCTTTATTTGGTAAGGACTCTCCCAGCCTATCCCTGGGCTCGCAGTCTGCAGGGTGGGGATTGTTGAGAACAAATGTGGGAAGACAAGCTGAAAGGAAATCTGGCTTGGCAAACTGCAAAGGCAGCACAGAGGGACACTGGTAATTTGCTAAGCATTTCAACCCCGCAGTCTAATGCCACGGACCTTCCTCTGACTGCCCCCAAATTCAAATTGAATTGATACCGATGGGAAGAGTTATGACAGCTAGAAAGGTTTTATACCTGACAGGAGAAAACGCTTTGGCCATATCATACATGCTTGCTGCCCTGGCTCAGAAGGAGAGCAGCAGTGAAAGAATTCACATCTAATAAGCAAAAGACACAGGCATTGTTTTCTTTTTTTAAAAAAGTAATCTCTACTCCCAACATGGGGCTTGAACTCATGACCCCAAGATCAAGAGCTGCATGCTCCCCTGACTGAACCAGCCAGGCGGCCCTCATTCTTTTCTTTCTAAATCAAAGAGTTGATTTTTTTTTTTTTGGAAGGGTGGGGTGGGAGAAGAGAAGCATAGCAGTTAGAAACACAAGACAAATTTAAGATCTTAGAATTCAAGAGATTTTTCCAAGTATAATTATTAAAACCCCACATTCAAGCTGAACATGTGGATTATGTTCAACCTTACAAAAGTAATGCAGAAGCTGAATCAGTGTGCCTCTTATAATAAGGAATAAAAAAAACCCCATGTTTTCATTTTAATGAGAATTTCAATTTCTTTATACAATCTGAGTGACCTCTTGAAAGTTGGAATAAGAGACACAGAAGAAATGTCAGCAACCAAGAGCTATAGGGGAAGAAATACTGTATGAAATCCACAATGCCATGGCAACTAGTGTGATGTGATGAACACCTGTTTATAAAGTCTGGCCCTACGCAGGTGAAAGGGGAACTGAGAACAGAAGGGGACCAGAGAGCAGCCAGGCGTGTTCACCAGTTAGGAGGAAAACCATTTCAAGGAAGCACATGCAGAAATGCTTGGGTGGAGGCTTCTGGCTGAGTGTCTATGACTGTCTGGCTATGGGGTTTTGCACAGTTCTGAGAACTAAACACCAAGCCCCCAAACCTCCTGGGCACAGGTCCCACTCGGAACAGAAAGTGACTGTGCGCATGGCTATTTGCATTTAGAGAAGCGGTGTAACTTCAACTTCAGCTATTAAAACTGGATGTCAGTAGGTCAGAGCCACAGAAAGGTCTAAGAATGCTACGTCTCTCCACGCCCAAGTGTAAAGCTGTCTCCAAGAGTTGGGGAAGACAAGAAAAACCCACTGACTCTTAATGCTTAACAGGGCCAAAGAAGGCAGGCAAGGAGCCAGGCTTTGCATTTACCTTGGCAACTGTACTATTTCTTTCTAGAGTTCTTTTAATTTTGGGTGAGAGGAAGAAAAGAGAAAGACATGAAACATAATGAAAGTTTTCACATCCTCTCACAAGAAAATGAGGAATGAAATGGAAGAGGACAGAAAAAAAAAAGGAAATGAGCATGCGTGCCTTAATTAATGCCTGTGGGGAGGTAAAGCAGGAACGATGTAGTATTATACAGTGGGTCTTAACCAGGGGTGACTTTTGTGCCCCAGGGGACATTTGGCATCAACTGGAGACATTTCTGATTGACACAACTAAGGGGAAATGCTATTGGTATATAGTGAGTAGAGGCAATAATACACAGGACAGCCTCCCACAACAAAGTACCTGACAAAATGTCACTAGTGTGGGACATTTGGGAGTTGGGAGAAACTTGTACTATGTGAAGATATGCTTCCCTGAATTTTAAAGGTTTACACAATTGCTTTTTACGCAATTTATGCTTCTCCAAAGCAAGTTCCCACTGCAGGTCACGAGGTACCATATACTCAAATCTAGCTTTGATATGACCAAACATTGTTAGACTCAATTATAATGATTTCAAAAAGAAATGCCTATCAAGTTAAGAAAAAAGTATTACTAAGCAATAAAATGCCAGGACCTTTGGAAAAACCTAATGCTTTGGGATCAGTGCCAAGGATTATGAGAGAGAAGGAAAGGGAGAGAATATGAGAATATTCTTGGTGAGATGAAACAGATGATTAAGTAATCTAAATTCTTCTAAAAGGAATAAAGCATCGCAATACTCGTCATTTTCTTTAGTTAAGCGTAAGGGAAGAAAACTTTGATAAAAACAAACTACAGAAACCAAAACCTATACACAAATGAAATCTACACACTGGCCAGTCACTGAACATAGGCTATCTGAATGTGAAGAAAAGCTAATAGGCTGCTTTATTAGCAAACATTAACAACAGGTCAAATTGAAATTTGAAACTATTAGCCGTGTGAGATGTACCATTATTCAAGTTTTATAATGACCACAATGTTGGAAAACTCCTGTGACAAGGTCCTGAATAAAACTACTTTGGGTTACCTGAGTTACTGAAGTTATATATTAGCAAATCTTGTTAACACAACCTTCAGAATATATCCTGAATCTACGCTTTTACTCCCTCCATTGCTACCACTCTAGTCTAGCCAGGCAAGACCATCTCCTCTCCTGTTTCCCCACTTCCACCTGTGAGTCCCTGGTTCAATGTATCACCAACAAAGCAATGAACTGCTGTTACCGTGGAAAGTCAGATCACAGTCTGTCCAAACCCCTCCGGGGAATCCTCATTACTCTCAGAGTAGAAGTCAAAGCCCCTCCCCTCCTTTCCTCTCTAACCCCACTACCTATCTACTCTCCTCATGGCTCAATTCACCCCAGCCACATTGGCCTCCTTGCTATTCTGCAAATAGGTCTGTTATGCTCCTGCTTTAGTGCCTTTGCACTGGCTGTTCCTTTTACCCAGAGTGTTCTTGCTTTGGATATCAGTCAGCCCACCTTCTCTCCTCCTGCGAGTCCTTGCTCAGATGTCATCTTCTCAATGTGGCCTGCTCTGACGACCTGTTTAAAACTGCAACCCCTTCTCTAAGCAGTCCCTATCCCTTTGGCCGCTGTTTCCCCCTGCAGTCCCTTTCACCTTCTAACCTACTATATAGTTAACTTATTTATGCTCTTGGTTAGGGTTGGTCTTCCTGAACTAGGAAGTCAGCTTGCTCCACGGGGGCAGTGATTCTGTCTGTTTTGTTCATTGATAGAGCTCCAGTTCTTAGACTAGTGCCCCCCCCCCAGGAAGCACTCGATGCATAGTTTTGGATGAATGTCTTAAGAAAAATTTATCCAAATTCAAAATTATTGATTAGCTAAATGTGAGTATTCCATCTACCACACAAAACGTATAGATTTCAGGCACTGAAATACAACGAATGTCAACATTAATGTGTGCTCTGTGTTGAGTCCACTTGCCAACTGGATGATGGTACCTTTTCAGGTGGTTTCTTCTTACTTGCGGCTTGAGAATTACTTCTATCTTCCCTTCCTCAGCATGTTTCTGGGTGCTTCCTCAAAATTATTTGGCATGTGCCTTAGGGATAATAAACTAATAAAATCCAATGCAAAACTAATTTTGAGCCTTTCCTTGAAATGCCCTCTTGTCTTCATGTAACTTCCCTATGACTCAAGACCAGGCTCAAACATGACCTCCGTGAAGTTTCTCCGGCTCTGTCTCTTAATGGTATTTCCCACCCTCTATCTTGGACAATAATCATTTGTTTTGCTTGTCTGTAAAGATGGCCAACAGACAAGTTCCTATCCTTGTGCACATATGTTGCACCTCCAACCAGAAGGCATGATCTATTTTTCCTCCTCTTGAGTCTTGTAACCTATTGACTAACATAACACAGAGAACATGACACAGTGTCAACTTTCCGCCTAGGCTTCAAGAGGACTGGCAACTTCCACCTTTGCTTGTTTGGAGCCCTGAGACACCGTCTTGCTGGAGAGGGGGCCCCATGAAGACAGGGAGAGAAGGAAGAAGGACTGGGGGTAGGGAGGAATACCCTAAATGAGAGACTACGAAGAGGGCCCAGCAAGCTCCTAGCTGTTCTGGTCACTTCAACGGACATGCCACAAGAGTGCAGCCTATGTGGGTACTAGCCATGCTGCCTCAGCCCATAGTCTGTCAAACAGAATGGAGCAGTCCCCATCAGGCTCTGCCCAAAAGTACAGAACTGTGAGCAGATAAATGGCAGTTGTTGTTTGAAGTCACCAAGTCTAGTTGTGTGTTGGATCCGCAGCCGTCGGTAACAGATACACCGCCTCATCCCCCTACCGAGACCATCATAATACCTCTAGGGCTCCAAGCGCAGCATTCTGCATGAAGTAGGCACTCGAATATTTGTTGAATAAATCAATCAGAAGGTAAATGAGAAGCTGAAGCACGATATTCAAATAGAACTACTTTGGGATTTTATTTGGTTTTGGATTATCATATCAAATACCAAGACTAATCAAAAGCTGACTGTATTATTGAAAGTATCACAGTACAGTATGTTGTCAATCATTATTTATTATATGATGTTGATATAATTACTCTTCAAGAACAGAATTCAAAATAAAATTGCCTCTTGAGCCCAAGTGTTTCTAACGCAGTGCTATTACATGAACTAAGAATCTGTTTATACATTTTAAGTTTTTGAAGTGTCATTTTTATCATCTATTTTGGAATATATACAAGGAGATATACTTTACTCTTTACATATGCACTTTCTTATATTAATTAAATGCAGAAGAGTAGCACAGCCTGCTACTATCATTGACAATTTCCCTCCTTTAATTTTTTTATACTTCTTATTCTCTTTGTTTGCATAACTGAAAAATACTTTTTTATAAAAGTGCTATGTATCTATTGGGTTGTTCAGTGCTGAGGATCAATAGTAACAATCTCCTTTTCCTATCACCACATTTGAAAAGAGTAAGATATTTTACAACTAATGTGTATTTTGTATATTTCTCCAATGATTTTTTTATTTGCTATGGTGATATTCCACTAGACTGTTTTGGAATTGCTCTTGATTTACCTCAGCTTATAACCCCAAAAATTTTAGTTAAAATTTCCCAAACATTCTAGAAAATTTAACTAAACTCTACTTAATTTTCTTAACCATTAAAATACATTGAAGAAGCCAGGCCTCTGATAATACATTTTGAGGGAAGGAGAGCCCCATGTCTGTAGATGCCGTGTGTTAGAGGCCAGCAACAAAATACCAGAGAGAGAAAGCTGACAATAGGGCTAGAGAGACCTCAGGGGCTCTTAGTGATTTGAGGCGTTGGAAGGGCCCACTGGTTTACTTCCTGGCCTGCCTCTATGTTCTGCCTAACACCATTATGAGCCAGGAACTGACAGTTCTCATGAACTTGATAGTGGGAGCAAATAGTCAGAAAGACTGAATAATGGTAATATGCACATTCCCAAAGGTACAAAACTGTATTACATTTTTAATTATGATTTCAGATTATGTTAAAAAACTGTGTGCAAAAAATGGTGACTATTCTGTATTGCAACACTACAAAAATATAAGCATATGATGAACTTCTACTATATAAACCGAATAACCAATATAAACCAACCTCCCCCCCCCCCAATTAACTTAGGATAGGATATTGTTTGGGTCTTCCTATTTGTTGGATTTTTCATTTCTCTCTTACACACATAATGGCAAAAGAGGAATAACAGAATTTCAGAATACATGTACATTTTAATAAGAATATGGAAACTGAAATGATAAAAGTATTCCTGTTAAGAATGAGTATGACTCTTCTAATACAAAGTAGTTAAATAAATGTTTATTTGGAAGTAAAATTAACCTTAAGATGCTCTCTATAGGAATATTAAAGAAACACTTCTGATCATTATCACTGTTACCAGTTTCTCTTCATAAATGTTAAAGTTAGTGATAAAAATGACTTACCTTCACATCCCTGTGAATTATGTTATTATCATGACAATAGCGTAGAGCTTCCAGTATCTGTCTCATGTAATGACTGTAGA
The DNA here is from genome assembly GCF_017311325.1 of Ursus maritimus. Lineage (NCBI taxonomy): Eukaryota > Metazoa > Chordata > Mammalia > Carnivora > Ursidae > Ursus > Ursus maritimus. Next base: position 88,699,543 of record NW_024423319.1, on the reverse strand, counting down.
AAAACAAAAGAAATCTAAAACTGTAATAAAAATTTTTTATTTTTAAAATTTAATATACAGCGTCCCTAGTTTGTAGTTCCCACCTTCATATTCACTGTCCATGGACACTTTTCATTTGAGCAGACAAGACTGGTGGAATGTGAGGCTTAATAATGAAAAGTTGGCACACCCCTGAGTTTATAAGCTTCATGAAGAAATAACGTGTTCTATATTTTCTAAGATAACCAAGTCAAAAGAATTTCACACAGTTCATAAGTAAAATAGCTCTGCAAATCAAAAATTCAAGCTGAAAACATGGGGGGGGGGAAGCAGGTCTCCGGCACTCAGTTAATTCTACTGAATTACAGTGGATTGCTATTAAGTGAACAGTGCTCAGAGGTACACCACGAATTCTGACTAAAGGGGTGGGAGCCTTTTACCTGCCAGCAGAGGCTAGCTCTCTGCCTTATTTCCATTTAGCTTTAAGGGCAAACAAGAGGAAAGAACCTCTTTATGCATACAATTTCTCTTTGCAACGTAACTGAATTTTAGCTGGGGCATCTTGTAACAAAGTGGAGTTGTTGTGGGCCGAAATCATAGAAAGTGGGACTCATCACATGGCCAGCAGGGGTCTGCAGAGCCCCCCTCCCCTCCCCCCAGGTCCAGGTGAAAAACACAGGAGTCAGCGGTTTAAAGAACAGTCCTTAAAAAGTGCTAACAGGGTCAACTAGCAACAGGGCGTGACCAGAGGAAGATGTATATTCAGTATTACTTCAGAGCTTACTTTGACTTCCCTCTGTTAATTCTAAAGTTCTTCCTCTAATTCTGCCATTTCTCTCTGTCGAGTGTCTTATCCTCTCTTCCTCTGTATTTTACTCCCTTCATATCGTTCTTTTTCCGATGATCCCCCCTCCTTTTTCATTTTCCCCCTTTCCTCCCCAACCAGCCATGACATAGAAATGCAACAGATGCAACATTACTTATTGTATAGTATTTTTTTAATTTTATCTTTCCAGATCTTCTATTCCTCACACTTTAAATAAAAATGAAATAATTTACCAGTACTTGCAAAAACCCTTGTGTGTATCCTTGTGACTCAAAAAAAAAAAAAAAAAATCCCTGTTCCTGCTATACAACCAAGAGGCATTTCTATCAAGTTCCCTCTTGGGTATGCTACTACCAAAACTCACATGAATGGCCCTCTCCTTGGCATGTGTATTACTTCATGTACTACGATCGATCAGAAGGTTCCATTTTTCAAATGAAAGGTAGGAAAAAAAGACCCCACGACAACCCCAGAATTTGTTCCTATACTTATCATCGTCTCCCCACACCTGGGCTCTAAAGCAGAGAGAACTCGGTTCATGCCGTTCTTAGTCACGTCAATTTTTCTTACTTAGCAAATGCACACAAAAGGGGCTGTGGTCATATACTCTTTGCCTGGGCCTGTGCAGTCTATAATTAAGTTTCTGTTTAAGTTAGGGGTTCTTAACTTGGTCCTTTCTTGGCTCAAATGAGGCTTTGAAGGCCCCCTGAAATGGCAGAGACAAATGTGAAAGTACTTTGTAAACTCTAAACCATGCTACAATGGGTAAGTCATTATTATTACAATGTTATTAATATTGTTAGTCAAAGGTTTACAAACAGCCTATTTGTGCATCTAGATGTGAATAGTGGGTACGTTTAAATTAGGTAATGTGGATATAGCTTATACCTACAGTATGGACTACTTTGGATACATAGTACTAAGACAGCCACTTATATATCTTCAGCCTGAAGAAAATTCCTCTCAAAGCCTCATTAAGAAACGAAAAAAACTCAATGAATGAGCATTTTAATCTAATTATCAGAGAACTCAATTATTTGACCCAAATATATATACATATCAGAATCTCTGGAGTGTGTTGGGGGAGGATACAATTTTTTCCTCCCCAGATATTACAGATTTAAAGCGATCTTTCTCTACCCTCCCAGTCATGACTCTGGGAGGCTGTGCACGTGAATAGTGTGCAAGCAGGATAAAGAGAGAAGCAAAAATCCACCCACATGGCCTAGAATTGCTGACTAAACTTTAATTAGAAAGCTTCATTTTCATGAATCATCATGGTGGCCTATACTTTCAGAGAAACTTCACAGTATATAAGTTTGTCTCTATCTCCTGTAACGATCAGGAATGAAGACAACTCAGTGGAAGGAAAGAACTGAGGCCTGAAATCCACTCACTTCCTATGAAGCCTGCATTTCCAGGGTGGTGGAAGAAAAGAGGGGAGGAGACTCTAGGTAAAGAGATTAACACTCTTGCTAGGCCGAAGAGACCTTGTTTCTGAAACGCTCTTAAGAGAATGTCCTGGGCTATGGATTACCTATGGTAAATAGAACCCAGGATCTTTGAGGTATGGCCGGCTTCCTGGAGGAGGTCATGGAAGCTATACGACTCCTTGAGGCATACAATGGACACGTCTCGTAACTGCAATGCTCCCCTGTGTGTGTGGGATCCCACAAACCTCAGGTAGAGACCTCATCTACTCTGGGCCACAGGTGCATTTCTGCTGTGGAAAGCTGTCCTTGAAAACCCAGACCTCTCTGTTTCAGCTGAGCCTTTTGATTGCCTGTATCCTTGTAATTATTTAGTAAAACTTGGTACTAGGTAAGATCGCTCTGATTTGTAAGAGTCTGATATGATAATCTGATTCTGTATGTTAGCATACTCCACAACTCATCGCCCCTGAAAGAACAGAGGTAATCACTAATTGGGTTGTAAGGACCGTATGCAGTTTTATTTTATGCCATGCTTTGCTGCTTCTCTTGAAGCTCAGCCAGTTGGAGAAAAACATTATCAATTTGATTACTTGGTGCCTCGGAGTCTTCTTGCAGTTGGTCTCAATTAGAATACTGATGCAAGCTAAATTTCTCAGTAAGGAATCACAGAATCAGAGGAGGAGGGGGGCAGGTTAGAAGTCACCTGGTTGAATGCTCTACAGCCCAAGGAAGGCTCTCCATGCCCCTGTTGCACGGTCACTGATCCTCTGCAAAAGGGCACATACCTAATACTACTTTCTGAGGATGCCCCTCCCTGCCTTTTGTCATTTTTTAGGAAGGGTCTTTAATAAATTGTGCCAAATTTCTCTCTTTGCAGTGTTGCCGACTGGTCTTGACGCTACTCTTTACTGGACCATTCTGGAAAGTTCCTTTCGTTTCACTGTATGGCATCACCTCTACATATGACTATTCTCCCTATCCTGACGCCCAGGCCAGTGGCACAAACAGGCTCAAAGTTGAGGAAAAGCCATACAGACGAGTGGGGAACAGCATAAAAGTGGTAGTGCTTTAACATCAACCTGACAGCACATGCGCCAGGTACCCAAGCATTACCGTGGTTCAAAAGGGGGAAAAGTCCTCTTCATCAAGCTTCACTGTTCTATACAAATCAATGTTCAGATTTTCTAGTTTTCCTTATTTGATGCTGCTATTGAAAGAGATCAATGTGGGAAAGTTCAAAAGGCAGGTTGCCTCAAATTCTTGAAGAAGTAAATATGAACAATAATGCGCAAGGGTCTGAGAGTTTCATTTAGTTGGATAAAGTGGCTTACCACTGTATCGTAAGAAAAATCAAGATGGCATTGACTATTTTGGTATTAAAGAATGCTTTTAAATTCTGAAGCACAATACAGAAAAATTTCAAATTGTGATATGAACTCAAAACTAATAGAAAAATGGGATTAAAAAAACCCCCCACTAGAGTTGCAGGTTTGAATCCTTCAACACATTATGGTTGGTGACTAAGGAGACCCCATGAATTAAAAAGGCAACCCACTGAAGTGGGTATTTATGATATGAGTGAATGCCACCAAAGCAGAAGGCTATATTGCTCTAAATCTATAAGCAAGTGGCCGGGGCATGGCTCCTGTGATTTTTCAGCTTTACTCCTTATTTTGAGCCATTAGTTCCCGACAACAACTTGACTTAGAACAATGGCCACCATTTGCTTGGGAGATCACACACAGGCCTGAAGCAAATATATTTAGCAGGAGAACTGTGCTTTTACTCCTATTCCTTCTACTCTTCTGTGCATTTCATCAGATTAACTGGTCACATAACAATCTGCTATCACTAAAAGGCAAAGTGAAGAACTAATAAGGCACATCTGCCCAAAATAAAGATTGAACACACACAAAAAAAAAAACCCCAAATTTGATTCTTCATAGCTCTTGAGCTACCAAATCCCTCTTTGAACAAAAGTCATCACAAATGGGAAAGACAGCAGTACTAGGTTAAGTTGTCAACCCGTATTAATAGATAAATGCATTGTTCAGTACTTTCCATTTCCAGTAGCTACTTTGGTTCCACTAACGCACACTAAAACAGACATGCTCCTTGCAGGAAAGGGTGGCAGTACGCTCATCATCAGTTCACAAAGGAGGTCACTTCATGTGATTTGTCATTTCCTTCTTCTGTTTCCACCTTGACCTCTGTGGAGTCCATACAAATGACGTACCTGGCTACAGCTTCACTGTATACAAAACCAGCGTCAGCTCGCTTTACGATTTCAAAACACAGATCTGCTCCATCCATACTGTGGAGAAATGTGAAAAAGAATGTAAGAGGAAATTCCAGGAAGAAAACACTGAAAATGAACACACTGTAATGAAGTTATTAGTTGGCTTACAGCTAGTGATTCTAATAAGTCATTTCAATCTCCTTTCTTTTGATGATAAAAAGACAATTATAAAGGATATTATAACCACCTTAACACTGAAAATCTACATGGAAAGAAATACAAAGAACAAGCAAATGGTAGCATCAAATAATGTTAAGGTGTAGAAAATTGACCATAAGTTTCCTGTAAGTTATTGCAACAAAAAGTCTCAGAAAAGGGGAATGCTGGGGTTTGTGGGCATATTTTTGAGTCAAGTTCCAAAATTATCAGTACCTAGTCATGTCACGTAATATTTTAAGAATTCAACAAGAATTCTAAAATATTTTGCTGTTCTTATCACCACTAAATGGGAATGAATTCAGGCTATATACTGTAGAAGGAAAAAAGTAGCTAATTCATAATTTATTATTGCTTACAGTTCCATTACCAAAGTCAATTGCTACAAACATATTCTAACACACTGATGTGTTGGTGATGGAATGGGTACTATCTTGCCCCAAACTTAAAAATGGTTTTCTATTTCTCGGCAGATCGGTAAGGCCTCTTGTTGTGTCGGCCACACCTTGCCTCTTCTACCTATCCTATCAAATGGCTCTTCAAGGATACCTCACTCTCCAGGCAGGCTCATCTTATTACTATATCCTGAATATGCTGTTTTCTTTTTTGTCACATGATTCTGCATATATTGCTTCTTATATTCATAACCTACCTTAATCCAAGGTCCCATTTCAATCCCACCCTTCCCAGAAAGCCTCCTCAGTGGATTACCAGCCCCATTAAGGCTTTCATTTGCTTAAATTCTGTAACAACCCTATATGCCCGTATCGTAGCATTTGGCACTTACACACATTTAGCATTTACATACATATATATGAAACTTTATTAGATTATATTAATGAAATTATTCAAATATTAATAGTTAGCCAACATCTTCATAATGCTTTCAAGCCTATGAAGTGTTTTCAAATCCAGTATTTCATCCATTCACTTATTCAGGAGCTCAGACTCCAGTATATCTGCTATAGGTATTACACTGAAGAGAGAGAGACTTCTAGAAGGGAAAGCAGAGAAACTACTCATTACTATTACTAATAATTACTAATTAGGCATTTATAATAAAATGATCATTACTAATATTATTCACCAAGCATTACGGGAAACACTCCTTGTTATATCTCCATTCTTACAGTCACCCCATGACATCAGCATCCTTCTCATTCTCAAATAATTTGTCTAAGTAAGTAGACAAGTATGTGACAGGGACAGGATTCAAATCTGTATCCATATTCAGTGTTCTTCCCATTATCTACAGCTACACCTGCTGGGTGTGCAAGGAACAAATGCACATATTCAAGCTCAACAGTTCAACAATAGTGTAAAGTCCTAAAGAATGAGTATGTTTTATACTTTCAAAATACTTCCACCTGATACGCAGAAGACTGAGCACACAGAAAATATAATTGACTATATTATTTAAAACTTGTTGTGCTTTTAGATAAATGAAAACACTTTCACATTTCACAAGGCTTTGCAACATTTGCCTGGTTTCCAATTCATAGCTAATGAACATTTTCCAACGTCAAAAATAAAGCCTGAATGAACATGGTCACACAACCTGTGAACAATCCTGATCACCTGTTAGAGTAGAAGTCCTATAAGTCCTATAAACCACACCAAGTTATAAAAGTCCTATAAAAGAGTCAATTCATTAGAAGTCCTATGTACTTGTCCTATAGGTCAAGGGGCACAGACAGTTAACACTTCTGATACACTCCCAGCAAAAAGTTAACATATTATACCTACCCCCACTAACTGTGAAAGTGTCCTTTCCTCTCAACCCACGTCCACTAGGATGACTATTCCTTTTGAATCTTTGCCAATCAGATAGGAGGGGGAAAAAGTCACAATTGCTTTAATTTGCATTTCCTTGATTACTAGAGGGTGAATATTTTTCATTTCTTTGTATTGTGGGGAGGAAAAAAAATACTATTTTTAAAGTAGTCTGTGGTTTAAGCTGGTTGCTTGATCTAGGAGCACTAAAAGACTCCTGAGAGTGACGGAATTACAGTTTTTGTTTAGGCGGCTTCCTTTTTAATTGTGAAATGTGAGGATGAGCACTTTTCAGCTCAGATGAGAGAGGAGTTAAAAAAAGGAGAGCTGAACTGATTGCATCACCAAGCGGGAAGAGTCTGGGGGCTCTCCTGAGAGCTGGAGGAAGACTTTTTGGAGGGACCTGGAAGAGGGGAAAAAAGGAGTCTTAGGGGTAGAAGGTAGTCAAGTGGTGAGAGGCCAATGCCTAAAGAGGAAACCACTTAGTGAGAAACAACTGGAAATTATTTGCTGCCCTATAATATAATTACCAGCACAGATCAGCCCATTTTCTCCTGGTCATTTCTGAATTCTGCTATTTGAAATGACAGTCTCTACACATGTACAGACACATGTATAGTCATGTTTCTGCTCTTTCCCACTGACCCATCTATTCTTGTATCCAGTACCATACCATTTTTAATACTGTAATAGTGTTTTAAAATTTTTTTTTAGGTATGCTCCATGCCCAACACGGGGCTTGAACGCATGACCCTGAGATCAAGAGTCCCATGTTCTACTGACTGAGCCAGCCAGGCGCCCCTGTAAATAGTGTACTTCAATATTTAGAAAAATAAGTCATTTCATTATTATTCTTCGTCAATATTTTCTTATGAATTCTTCCCGCTGAACTTTAAAATCAGTTTGTCAAATGCTAAACATTTTTAATATTTCGGTGGAGATAGTATATTTATAGGTTAACTTCTAGAAATTAACATTTTTCTCAAACTCTCATCTATGAATATGATATGTTCTCCATTTCCTTTCACGTCTCTAAGTTGCAGTTTTAAGATTGTCTTTGTATTGGCTCCAAATACTGATTATTGGGGTTTTCCCCCTAGGACACTTTTAGTTGGCTCTTATAAATGGGATCTTCTGGCCACTGTACATTTTTTTTAATACAATGGTTCATAACCAGGGGTGCCAAACAAAATCATCTGTGTAACTTTTTAAATATGCAGCCATGCTCTTTGAGGAGCTAGTCTGAAAGTCAGTCATCACTGTGAAAGTAATCTTCTATTAAAGCTGTTTGATTAGTTATCTGTAACACTGATAATAAGTAAAAGAAGCAATCCATTAATTTTAAATTTTATGAGATACAGAGAAACTAAAAATACTATTTATGCAAATTTTACTCATCACTGAAATTTTAAAAATATATATTCATAATATAATCCGTATATAACAACTTTGAACAAAAAGTCTGATGCCTCAAATCTTTGATAATCTTTATTCGCTAATATTTCTAAAAACAAGTGTAAGTCTTCTTTTACTGCTCTTCTCTTTGCTTCCCATCTTAAGGTGTTTGTGAGGCTGCCAAGAAATTTCAAAAAGCATGTTCTAAATTTCCTTGCTTAGTTCCATTCCGAGGGAGTAAAATAAGAGGGAGAAGAATCCCTGTGTTAGAAGGGTATGGGAAATGCTTCTATCCTATATGCAGAGAAAAACTATGGGAGGTTTACTCTGACTTATAAAAAGTGGTGGGATCATGAATGACCTTAGCTGTCCCTTCCTTTTGTCTGTCTGAATTTTTAAAATTTTCCAATAAAACATGCATTACTTATATAATTAAAAAAATATCCAAACAAATTTGCCCAATAAAATAGATCACAGGTCTAGAGGCACAATGTATGGCTGGTCGGATGTGGAAGGGATCAGAATATGCCACCCCAAAATATGCCACTTTGGCATAGGATGATGTTGAGCTGAAGGCCATCGAAAAACAGAAGGAAGAACAGGAACAACAAGAAGAACTCTTTCCTCTCCTCCCTTCTGCCTAAAAACAGGGTTTAAATGTCCCTTTGTAAAGGTGTTCCCCTCTCATGTACTAGGAAGACAACTACTCTGATCTGTATAACAAACTTTACTAAACAACTCCTATTTACCATACATTTCTTAGTCACCTTCCCACAACTTACCTCCAACCCGAGACACCCAAATTCCCCCCTTCTTCCCTTGTCTAGTCTCTTCATCCTTTATTACTCTTTGTTAAAACGGTATATAAGCGTCTGGGTCTAACTACCTCTCTGTGGTTTTCCTTTTTTTCCTGTGAGGCTGCCCCCCAACCCCACTGGTCTTGCCGTGTACAGACAAAATAAATCTTTTCTCCTGTTAGTCTGGTGTCGGTCAGTTTAATTCACAGACCTAGTCACTTAACCTAAAGAGGGCAGTGAAAAGGTTTTTTCCTCTTCTACAATGTATTTTCTGTAAAAGGAGAGAAAGAGGGGGCTTGTAGTACAGAGACTCACACTTGATTATATGAAGAAGTGCTTCTCAACTGTGGTGAAGGACCAGTTTTTTTTCCTCCTCAGGTATGTTATGAATTGGTACTTTTATAAAATACAAAATCATATGCTATGATTTCACAGCAACGTCAAATTGCTCTAACAGCTTCTAAACGTTTACTCTCAATTTCTGTACTTACCTCATTATAGACTGGTAACAGTTGGTAGATTGGAACTCATCTGCAAACTATTCTTTGAGGAACACTGTAAAGGCCAGACCAAATCTGAATTTCTCTGACCAGCATTTCCTCTGAAGGTGACAAAAACAACTATAGAACTGGATGGAATTAGAAAAAAAATTTTTTTTAAAGCTTAAAGAATTAACAGTATAGTGAGTGAAAAACTAGTGAGTATGGGAAAGGTTTTGAGTCCAAAGAGGTGAATAAGAGCTGCTTCTGCCCTGGGGTAGGCAGTGGGCCACATAAAGGAGGCAGCCATGAAAGGGACAGGGTGCATATTTGGGGATCTCTGAAGAATGGGGGAGGAAGACTGACAGGGTGGGTCCTGACTGTGGGAGGGTCAGATGTCAGATTGACAGGGTCCAACTGCTTTTGTACTAGGGTGATCCGAGAGGAGACACAGAGCTATTCTTTTGGCTTACCCCAGAGGAGCCTGCCAAAGGCTAAGGATGTGATAAAACACCCCCATGCTCTGGGCTGGGGTGATAAAGAGTTGTATTTTGAAAAGCGGGTACAGAATATATTCTGGTATTTTTCATTAGTAGCATAGAAAAATCCCAATGTCTACCATGAAGTAAAAAGCTCCACTTAAAAACTTTAGCAAGCATCAACAAATTATAAAAAAAAAAGTGACACCATAGATTTGAAAAAGCAAATATGAATTTCTGAATGAAAAAAATCTAATGCCAAAATTAAGAACTTAAGCAGATTAGGTAGTTGAAGGGAAAAATTAGTGAACCAGAAAATGTAGTCAGATTGAAGCACGGAGAGACAAAACATGGAAAATATGAAAGTGAGGATAAGAAAGGATTACAGTGAGAAGGTCAGCATCTATTTTTATTGAAGTTTCAAAAGTGAAAAGAAGGGCGCCTGGCTGGCTCATTTGGTGGAGCCATGTGACTCCTGATCTTTAGGTTGTGAGTTTAAGCCCCACAAGGGGTACAAAGATTATTAATAAATAAAGAGATAGATAAATATATTTAAAAAAGTGAAAATAAAGAAGCAATACTGAAAATATAATGTCTGATAATAACCAAGAAATGATTAAAGATCTCAATAAACACTAAGCAGTAAAGAAATCCATAGTTAGTCACATATATGTAAAAATTGCAGGAAACCAAAGAAAAATAGAAAACCTCAAAAACAGTGAAAGAAAAGAATGGACTATTAGACTGACAGCTGACTTCTCAATGGCAACAGTGGAAGCCAGAATACAGTAGAAAGGGATCTTAAATCAAATTAGCTGCCAACGTAATAAAATTCTCTTCTCACCAAAAAACCCCTTAAAGAATAAAGGTGAAAAAATTTCTTTCAGATAAGCAAAGAAACTGAGAATTTGCCAGCAGCATACCTATCCCTAAAGGAAACACAAAAGAATATTCCTCAGGTAGAAGATAAAATGAAGTCGAATGAAAACTCAAGAGATGCAGTGAGGCATGAAAAACATAAAATGTGGTAACTATGTAAGTGAATCTAAATGAACAATGATCATACAAAACAATTATTTTCTCATTCTCTCTCCAGAGAGAGAGACCATATTATGCAATAACTATTCTGAGACAGATTGATCTTAAATAAAAATACTTGATAACGATAACATATAGGGGTCAGGAGGCATACTGTAATTTCTAGGACAAGCGCTAAGTTCTCTTTTTGATGTCAGAACTCTTTTCTACTCAAAGATTATTGAGAATCCCAAAGGGACTGTGTTTGTGTAGGTTTTGTCTATCAATATTTGCCACATTAAAAATTAAAAACAGGAAATGTATAAAACATTTATTTTAAAATGACAATAAGCCCATTACATGTTAACAGAAATATTTTTTCATGAAAAAAAGTATTCTAAAACAAAACAAATTTAGTGAGAAGAGTGGAACTGTTTGATATTTTGCAAATAATTTCTGATTTCTGGTTTAATAAAAGACAACTAGATTCTCATATCTGCTTCTACATTCAATCTGTTACAATATGTTATTTGTTTGAAGAAAATCTGGCCTCACACAGATATATAATTGGAAGAAGGAGGTGTATTTTAATAGCCCTTGCAGATATGTGTGAATATTCTTTTTTGATACTGCACCCAAGACTCAAAAAGTGATAGTTTCTTTCTTTTTCTTTTTTTTTTTAAAGAATTTTTTATTTGAGAGAGAGAGAGCACACATGCACGAGTGCAGGGAGGGGGTGCGTGCGGGGAGAGGCAGATGGAGAAGGAGAAGTAGGCTCCCTGCTCAGCCTGATGTGGGGCTTGATCCCATGACCCTGGGATCATGATCTGAGCTGAAGGCAGATGCTTAACTGACTGAACCACCCAGGCACCCCCCAAAGTGGTAGTTTCTTAAAGGTAAACTGCAATGTGGATTCTGAAACCATGTCAATGAACTTTTGGTACTGTCTTGTTCTTTGAATGGATCCATTTTCTGCCTTGTTCTTTGAATGGATCTTTCTTTTACCTGTGCATGACTTTGTAACATCACACATTAGTCATCTGAAAAATACTGGTCCACTGAGTTATGCAGGTTTTCTAAATATGGAAACATTTCATTATATGGTATTAAAAAATCCATATTCATTTGTATCACCATTGATTACATTAGAAACATTAAGTCCTGGGAAGCTGTTCAGCTCATGGTAGCAGGTACAAGTTTTCCAAAATTATAATTTTCACTTGAAAATTTCAATTTCCTCATTCGTGACAACTACTCTGAGTGGTTTCCCTTGAAGCAGCAGGCTCACTTCATTTTTGATTAAATGTATGCTACATACCCAAGTTTGAGTAACCGTGGTCTGTCAGTCATTCTTTCAAGTAAAAATGATGTTACATATGCAGAAAACTCTAGTTCAGCTTACAACTCGAGATAGCACACAAGTGCTTTTCTGAGAGCCAATGAAATTTTAAGGCTTGTGAGCACTCAGAGTATGATTCTTAATCACAATAATCACAATGAGTTATGTTAGAAATCAATTAACACAGTAACTAGGAAATCCCCCAAATGCTTGCTTGGAAGTTGAGAAGTGCATGTTAAATAACCTATGAATCAGAAGAGAAATCAAATTGAAAACTAGAAAATACTTCTAACAATGATAATGACAGAAGTATATCTAAAAATTGTGCATTTCAAGATTGGCATGCTGCCATCATTAGACCCACAAATATAGAAATAGCAGAGAGGAGGAGGTGGCGCATAGATCCAATCTTCCAGTAGGAGAAGCTAGCCACACACACATGCCTCAGCATCGGAGAGACTTTTCTTGAATCAGGTAGTCCACTGTTGATGGAAAAGTACATCAATACAACCTTTCTGCCTGGCAATTTTATAGTGCTTGACAAAAACCCTTAAAAATGGCCATGTCCGTTGACCCAATAATTTCATTCCAAGGGAAATAATCAGGGATATTTGCCAAGCTTTCATGCCAGGGGATTATGATAGCTATTTATAATAGGGAAAAGTATGAAACAACCTGAATAAATGTCTAACAATAGGAGAATTGTTAAATTGTGGTAAATCCACAGAGTAGAATATTATGCTGCCATTAAAATAATGCTGTAGGAGTGTATTTATTGATATAGAAAGATGGTCACAATATATTAAGATGTATAAACATATACATATACATATATGCATATATATATGTGTATGCAGATACACTGAGAAATTTTTGGATATCAACAGTGTGTTAAAGAGCTGATGGATATTTGAAATTTTTTTGTTTTATCCTTTACTTAAAAAAAAAAAAAAAAGGAACAGGGGCGCCTGGGTGGCACAGCGGTTAAGCGTCTGCCTTCGGCTCAGGGTGTGATCGCAGTGTTCTGGGATCGAGCCCCACATCAGGTTCCTCTGCTGGGAGCCTGCTTCTTCCTCTCCCACTCCCCCTGCTTGTGTTCCCTCTCTCGCTGGCTGTCTCTATCTCTGTCAAATAAATAAATAAAATCTTTAAAAAAAAAAAAAACAGGTATTACCACTTTTGTTATACTAAAAACAGCTCTAAATGTTTAAAAAAAATGCAAAAATACCCCTCGAGAATGCAGCTAAAACAGTATGTTTTTAAACTTTAAATTATTGAAATATAACAAATATTACAAAGACTGATGTAAAATATTAGAAAATAAGAAAGCTAAAGTGACATTCTATCAGGATAAATGTTTTAAAAGAACAGTAAAGTAAATCCAATGAAACTAGAAGGAGATGATAATGAGCAGAAATTAATGAAAAAAAAAAGAAATTAATGAAAAAATAAACAATACAGAGCAAGAACAAAGCAAAAAATAGGTTCTTTGAAAAGATTAATGAAACTGAACTGGAAAATCCCCAATGTTTAGAAATTGAACAATATACTTTTATTATACAGATCTCAGGATAAATCATTAGAAAATAAGGAAATATCTTAAGCTGAGTAACAAAAATAAACACATCAAAACTTGTAAAATGCAGGTAAAGTAGTGCTTAGAGGGAAATTTACTGCTGTGAATGCATATATTAGGAAAGAAGGCTGAAAATTAATGAACCCAGCCTCCATCTGCATAAAGCTACATAAAGATCATCAAATTAAACTCAAACAAATTAGAAGGAAATAAGAATAGGAATTAATGAAATGAAAACAAACATATTAGAGGGATTAGCAAATGCTAAAAGTTGCTCCCTATGAAATGATCAATCTTTGGCAAGACTGATTTAAAAAAAGAGAAGATACACATAGCCACCAATATTAAGAATGAAAAAGGAGGTATTTCATATCCTGTAGACATTAAAAAGATGATACTGAAACTTTATGCCATGGATTTGAAAATTCATATGAAATTGACAAATTTCCCAGAAAAATAAAACTCATCAAAGTGAACACAAAAATAATTAGGAAACCCGAATAATTCTTTACTGATTAACGGAACTGAATCAGTAATTAAAAACCTTCTGGCATAGAAAACTCTAGGCTTAGATGGCATTTCTGACAAGTTCTACTGAACATTTGGAGGAGAAATAAAATGAATGAGAAGCAGGAACAGTCTCCAATTCATTTTACGAAGCGAGCTTCACCTAGACACTAAAACCGTTAAGGACAGCATGACAAAATTAAAGGACAATCTCACTAATGAACATAGATGCAAATAACCCAAACAAAACAATGGCAAATCAAACCCGGCAATACATAAAAATTATATCAGGACCAAGCTGGATTTATCAGAGGAATGCAAAACTGTGTTAAAACATTGGGAATTCAATTATAATTCTGAACACTGAGACTGACAAAAGAAGAAAAAATTACGATAATCTCAATAGATGCCAAAAATTTAATAAAATTATGTATTTAAACTTTATGAAACTGTCAGATCAAGAACAAGATGAAAATGCCCACTCCAAACACTTATATTCACCACTATTCTGGAGGTCCTAGGCAGTGCAGTAAGGGCAAGAGAAAGAAGAAAATCTGTAAGAATTGAAGAAGAAGAAACAAACTGCCATTATCTGCAGACGGCATAAACTGCACATATAGAGTATCCAAAATAATCTAAGGTACAGTTAGAATTAATCAGATTTTAGCAAAATTATTCTCATAAATCAAAAGAAAAAATTTTAAAATTTGGGGATAAATTTTTTTAAGAATGTAGAAATAAATCTAATAAAAAGATGTGTAGGACCTGAAAGGAGAAGAGTATGATATTTATTAAGAGAAATTAAACAACTAAAATAAATGGAGAGAAAATTATCCTTTTCATAGACCGGAAGATTCAATATTGTAAACAGCCACTCTTTCCCAAATTGAAGCGAAAATTCAATGGAATTCCAATCAAAATCCTAGCAGGTTTTGTGGAAACTGTCAAGCAGAATCTAAAATGTATATGGCACTATAAAAGGACAAAAAGATGCAAGGTCTTTTGGGAGAATAAGGTGGGAAGATTGACTCTACTTGATTTCAAAATTTCACAATATAAGGCTTAGTAATTAAGACTATGCTATTGACAGTAGGACAAACAGGAGAGAACATAACAGAGAGCCTAGCAACAGATCCATACATATATGGATGCTTGATTTATGACAAAAAGGTGACTGGAGAGTTTTGGGCAAGGACACTCTCTTCAAATAAGTGTGTGCTCACCTGGTCATGTGGACCAGAAGTGACGTGCCTGGATGTTCACAGCAGCACTGTTCACAATAGGCACCAAGTGTCAACAATCCAAATGTCCATCAGTAGAATGGATGAAGCATTGGTATATTCAGACAACAGACTACACAGCAATGAAAAGAAATGACCTACAGGTACACAAAGGAATTTGGCTGAATGCTAAAGATAAAACAGTGACTGAAAGAAGCAGACAAAGCAGAACACAAACTGTATGATTTCTTTTACATATGGTTCAAAACCAGAAATAATCTTATTTTGTCATAATAAATAAAGCTAGCATTTACTGAGTGCTTACTACGTGACAGGCATTTTCTAAGTGCTTTACATGCATAAATTCATTTAATGGTTATGAGAACTCTCCGAGATAGGTGTTATTACTACCCCTATTTTACTTATGAGAAACTGAGAAATAGCAAAGCTTAAGTAACCCGCCCAAGAGATCATACAGCTAGTAAGTGGGAGAGCCAGGATTCAAACTCAGGCAGTTTGGCATTAGAATCCATGCCTCGTCCCTGCAAAAATGCTCAGGTTACAAAGAGGGAAGCTTCAAACTTCTGCTCAAGGCTCTGAGTTACTCAATGGAAAAAAAGGGATTACAGCTAAGTAGGTAACGTCATAGTACAAGGGAGGGCTCTGTATAACAAATCCATTTTCATGCCTGTTACGAGGGCCCCATGCTCCAGAATCACCCAGGGAGATCTTCAAAACGCAGAGCCTCCGTCCCCACTGTCCCCGATGATACATGTGTGAATGCTGTACTATTGATATGGTTTAAATGAATTCTCCATATTTAATAAGTTTGCCAATAAATGCTTTAATCCTGGCATATACAAATCAATCTCTATTGATTAGAAAAAAAACTTGAATTCTCCTTTATTTTCTTCTAATTCGGGGCTTTGCTTGTGGTACTGTCTGGATGTCTTCACAAATGTCCTGTAACCACCACCTTTTCCCAATACTTTTTCTTTCTTTATGCCTCTGCTAGGGATGACCTCTTTCCACTTCTCCACCTGTCTCCCTCCTACACTGACACTGATGCCCTTTGCCAGTTTTGTACAAGCCTGCATGCCTGCCTGTTACAGCTCCTAATGGTTTCCTCCACTGATCTCCTAGGGACCTAAGAATCCATGCCTCTCTATGCTTATTTAGACCTACACTACCGGTTATTATTTATTTCATGGATAGGCACCTGTGTGGTCTGCCCAACTGTACGATGAGCAACTTGAGGCCATAAACAGGTCTTTCGTGGTCAGCATAAAATCTCACATATTGATGAATATTTACAAATATTTGTTGGTGGTAAACTCATTTCTGAAAGAAAGAGGAAGCATGCACACTTGACCTTTCTTTACCTTTTCCTTACTCTGAACTACTCCATTTTGGGGAAGGAGTTAGTCACAACAGTGCATATTAGAGTTTCAAAGGAAGGGAAGAGTACATCTTTGAGGGATTCAGACAGGGAGCAAGCAGCCTCTGAGATGGGTCCCAAAGAAGACTCAGGGGGAGAGGAAGAAGAGGAGAATGGGAGTGAGAGGGTGTGGACTGCAAGGTAATTAAGAGGGTAGCAGCTCAAGGCGTTTCTTCTGACAAGCCAACAACAGTTAAGGCCTGGAGCACTAGGAAATGAGTCAACGTGTTAGGTGGGTTTGGGGTAGATTGTGGAAATATTTAAGGGACTATAATTTGAGCTCCGCTGAGCTTTCCCCTCTCACCTCTACTGTAAACTGTATACAATCAATGTCCTGCAGTATGAACTTGGGTAGGGACCAGAGAAGGTACTGACACAGGATTGTTAACTGTGTTATCTAAGTAGATAGAAACCTTCATCTTCTCAGTGGGGAAAGAGGATGGTTCACTGTAACACGAATTGCTTAATAAAGCAAATGCTGATATATCGTGAAAGGCATTAAAATGACTGAGCATATCCCCATACGCCTATGTACCAAGTGTATTTTTTTTGGTGGGAACTGACCATTTCTGTCCTTGCCCGTTTGTATATGAAGCTTAATATCGTCCCTTCCATCGTGGTGAGCTCTCCTTATCGATGTTCAGTAGAATGGAACCCTTTTATGTCAATATTAAGGCAAATTAATTTTCCAGGTTTTTTTTCAATTTTAAATCTGTTGATGTTTTCCTTTGTGAATCCCAGTCCTTTGAAGTTGTAAAAGCTCTCCAAAGATCTGTTAAATAATTTTATTTTTTGCTAGCTTTCCTATGATTTGTTTATATAAACTGTTCTGTCTGTGGTTTTCTTTTTTAGAGAGGGGGTCGAATCGAAATCAACTTCTGAATTGCTTATTAGTTTTCTCAACACTATTAAAAAAAATCTTTCTTTTCCCTAGTATATTTACTGCACTTGAGCATCTGTTCTGCTGAAGAGGAATGTCTGGTGTTACCCGGCTAGGAAGCAGTGCTTCCTGGCCTGTCTCATTCTAGGTGGATCCGCTGGCGAGTGTGGCTTACAGTAGTTTTGTGGCTCAGAAAATTTAGTAGCGCCTAAGACGACGACTCCCAGATTTGCTAATGTCTGCAGGGGATTTCTCATGGCTCATGGAGGGAATGGGCGTGCTAAGGTGGTCTTCAAGTGAGAGTGAGGAGACACAAGGAGACAGAGCAAAGGAAGGGAAAGGTCATTGAAAGGGAAGGCAGAGCACATCATACAAATCCTGCCACCTCGTGACTTTGCTGGGGACCAGCCGGGCACAGCTTCAAAGCTGTTTCGGGCCCACATGCCACAGGTGGCCTCCCTCCATCTAGGCTCACCCCTAACAGTCGCAGCACCTGAGGCAGGTGTACAAGTGGGAGCCCATGGCTCCATACACCTCAATATTCAAAAGTTATACGACAAACTTACTGCTAAATGTGTTCTAACCTTTGACCTTGACAAATAGAGATTCATAAGGACCTGGACAGTTAGGTTCTAGTAGGAATTCTTGGGTTCCTCAGAATTCCTCACCACAAACAACATGGCATCTTGGGGTATCTGGCCCTTGGTATCTTTTTTGCCACTCCCAGCTCCATGCCTCAGCTTACAGCCTTCTTAGGCCAGGGCTGATATCCCAAGGTTCAAGAGCTGCCAGTCTAAGTGCAGATTTCAGAGACCAGTGACTCTCCTGATAGCGGGGTCATCTTCTGCCATTTCTCTACTGATTCTGGAATCTTCATGCTGGCTCAGTTAAGGCTCTGAGTTACAAGAAACAGAAACCAATTCTGGCTGATTTAAGCAGCATGGGAGTTGATTAATGGGACCGTGGATTGCTCAGAGTGCTAGGGAGGCCTGTCAAACGAAGACTGTGCTGCAGTCAGACACAAAGCCCTGAACTGATCTGATGAAGGCACCGTGGCAGCTGATGTCTACAAGCTGCAAGAGCTTGCACCGCTGTCCCTGTTAATGGCAGATGTTGGAAGCTGTGCCGACTATCACGGCTATGACTAGTCCAGTAATCATCCCTGCTGTCACCTGAGAGTGCCACATGGTCCCTGTTTTTTTGTCACTAGCTATTACATCCTGGGTGGCTATGTCTGACTCATGAAACCTACGTCGTATGCCCATATCTTAACTGCCAAGGAGAGCAAGTACTTGGCATTATTAGCTTCTACAGCAGAAGGTGGGCTCTGTCCCTCATCAAGACTCTTAAGATGGGTGATTCTCCAAATACTGGAAGAGGATTCAGGTGTTGGACAGCCAAAACAATGAGAAATGTCTCCTATTCATGGGTTCTGTTCACAAGCCTACCTTTAACTGCCCGGGGGACCTCGATCATGCCACTTAACCTTTCTGGGTTGTCAGTGACTCCCCAATAAAATGACGGGCTTTGGTTTGTAATCTCTAAGGTCTCTTGATATCCTACAGAATTCTGATTCTTTGAAAAAAGACTGGCTTGAAAGAATCTGCTACTTCTAAAATTAAAATGCAGTCTAAGATACTGTTTATCACATTTTAGAAACAATGTTGTTTTAATGCCTGTCTAGATATCAAAGGTTGATTTGTCACCATTTCCAGGGTCCTAAATTTACCACTCCTTTCTTTTTGCCAGACCTTTCTCCTATCCAATGGCTTAAAGGACCACCCAAGATCTCCCGACCCATATCAATGTTGCTTGACAATGGCGCCTCCTAGTGGATGAAGAAACTCCACCTACAAGAGCTAGCAAATGCTCCTAAGATAGGAGGAGCCCCAGATGTCTGGATTAGTTGTTTATGTTAACATGTCTCTGTATGGTTTTCTGAAACTCCCAGGAAAGGCAGGCAGGCAGTTGGGAACAAGCCCTGTTCTGTTTACTAAGGAGGAACTTTACTGTTAGCCCTCAGTGTGCTCACTAATCTTCACAGCTAAACACCTCCCCAACCTCCAACATACACACATACGTACACACATTCGTTCATTCATTCATTCATTCATATTCTCTCTCTCATGTGTGCATGTGCACACACACATGCTTTTTCTCTTTCAGTTACGGCCCTGAAAAGAAAAGGAGGGGAAGAGGGCTCCAGAGAGAATCATGATGAGACACATTAGGGAATTTTAGAACTGAAAGTTTAATGAAAAGACCTTCCTTAGGTAACTAATGGCAGTTGGGACTAGAATCTCAGTTTCTTGATTCTTGGCCCCCCCTGTATTAACTCCATGTTTTCTGCTCACCTTTTTGAAGGAGGTGGTTATACTTTTTTCCTCCCCTCACTTGGACTTCCATGCATCGTTGAGAGCACAATGATAGGCTATTACTTCAAGGGGCTTTTTTAATTACTGCAAATCCTCACAAGTGAAGGGAATCTCTCCTGTACTTTCTTTTCAACTGACCAGGAGACAGGGTTTCACAGCGCTAGGTAGGAACTAACTTTCCAAGCTAGCGTTGTTTTTGTTGTCAATTCGACGCCTACAGAGTTCAACCAAGACGTTGGTTACTGTGTGGCCCCAGTAATGTCTGCACAGTGCAAAGTGTCCAAAGGTCAAGAGGTCCTTGAACTATCTTTTCTACCCTACCTTCTCCTCCTGTAAATCTTTTAACTTCATTAATTCTAAAAAAAATAATTACTGCTGCAAATACCTTACATGTAATTTTTAATCTACTGGATGTATTAGTTCAGCTTCTTTAAACATGTTTTGCTTTTTTTTTTTTTTAAAGTTTCTTAGACCTCGATCTAGTCCTAACTTACCTTCGCAAGTGAGAGCTGCCACTCAAAACCAACTCAATCCTAATAATCATATCAGTTTACTTTCGGTCCTGCGTAAGTTCTTCTAACTCTGGGGTGGGTGACTATCTATGGGTCTTCTGAAGTCTTTCTAGTTCTTCTTTTGGCCTCTTCTCTCTAGAAATACAGTTCTCTCTCTTGCTCCTCAAAGCCTTGTCTTCATGCAGACGCGGGGTCCTCAGTGCAGGCCCTACCATCCCAACAGTAGAGCTGCTGGCCTAGAGGAGGCAGCAGCCCTTCAAAAGATGGAGATAGGAAACTCACAATAGGTTCCTCCTGGCCTTTTGTGGAATTCAAAGATTCAGGGTCATTCTTTGACAATTCTTCTGACTTGTCCTCTGTTTCCACCTCACAGAACATCTAAAGAACTGTAAATAATCATGCCAGACTCTGATGGGGTTGGCCTTGGAGATGAGAAAGGGGGGCTAACTTGGAAAATGATCTCATCTTGAATAACCAGACCACAGATCAAAAAAATAATCACACGGTTAATTACTGATTTTCAGTTTTCATTTTACTGCCATTTGCACTCTGAAATCAAACCAGCCGGTATAATCCTTATTTCTAGGCAAGTTCCGAGCTAACGTGAAAATGTTAATGTTGGTACTTAAAAAACTACAGATGTATAGATATAAATGAAAAGAGGCATAAGAATGGGTCTCTGTCCAAGACTGGATTGCTCCAACTCAGCAAGAAAAATGGAACCATTACCGTGTCCTCACGAGAAGATTCCATCTGCCCGTGAATTATTTTGAAGTTTCAAACGTGACAAGAAAAAAAATAGGGAGTTCTTGAATGTTCAAATAATATCATGGCCAATTTGCAAACAGCAACAAAACTCTGCGTGTGGACAAATAAAAGTCAGCAGTTAACTAGACTGATCCTTTGAGTATTACAGGAAGACACAGATACCTAAATTTATACCCTCATAGACGAGGATTTTCACATTAGTCACTCCTCTGGGATAAGATCCTGAAGGTTCCTGTTAAATGCAGAGATGTTAATAGCTAATAGCAAAGATTTACTGAGCATTTAACTGCACACCAAGTGCTATTTTAGGTGCTTTACATGTAATAACTTATTTAATCCTCATAGCAACACAAGGAGACAGGCATCTTGCAGATGAGGAAATTGAGGCTTAAGACAAATGTGACATAACTTGTCCAAGGTCATACGATTAGAAAGTAGCAGAGCCAGGATTTGAACCTAAGCAACCTGGCTCCAGAATTCCTGAGGCTCGACAATAAATAGAATTTATGACAATGAAGGTTATGGTTGAGACTTTCTACAGCTTTGATTATCAGAGTACTTTCACATTTCATTTTGTTCTCACAAGCTAGTAGGTTGAAACTGAGGTGCCAAGCGTTGAGGTGGGCCCTGTCCTGATGGTAATGACTCCTCAACTCCATCTCTAGCCCAGAGTCTTCTTCTGGGGGCCAAACTCTTATGGGTAGCTGAGTACTGGCCACCTACAGGCAGGTGTCCCACAATCACCACACACTCAGATGATCCAAAAGTTAATTAGTAATTTTCTTCCCCAAGCCTTCTTTCTATCTGAAGGGGATAGTCTTTCTTCAACTTGCGGAAGTTTTGGGCTATTATTTGAGTAAGGCCTTTCCTCTTTATCATTCCTTCTATGTTCTACAGAATTCCTGTTTATGTGTATTGGATATTCTCGATACGGCCTGCGTGAGTATTAGCTTCTCTTTCATACTTATCATCTCGAACTGTGCTTTGTTCTTTACTGGTTTCTCAATACGGTCTTTCGACTTAGCCATATTGATTCCCAGGACAGACACACAGTGCACACACATGCTCTCTTAAGGATTTTACAATATTTACGAAATAGAACAAACAGCTTCTTGTTCTGTGGATGTTACCCCTTCCTTCTATCTTTTTTGAGGACTTTGAAGTCCCTTTCAGATTCTTCTATCATTTCCATTTCCTTTAGACCCAATTTCCTATCTGTTGAGTCTGTTTCAGGATGTTTTTCCTTGTGTGCTTTGAAATTTTCATTTGAACATTAATCTTAAATGGGGGATTCTTGTTTTTTTTTTTCCTTCTGTACGTACCCCTTTAGCTAGCTACCTAGCCTTCTATGATGGCGACAGCTTTTCTCAGCCACTGTTTGAGGCTGGGGGGCTCTGTTCCATCCCTGGATTTCATGGCAGTGAGCCAGACTCTAGTTCCCTTCCCTTGGGGGGCCCTTGGTCCCTATTACAATGAAGTTGAACTCCAAATCCCATCTTGCCTGGAATTATTTATGGACCCTCTACTACATTTTTCATACCGAGTCTAAAGGGTCTCTCTCTAATGCACAAATCTGATTATATTATTGCCTTGGTAAAATTACTTCGATGTCTCCATCACCTATAGAGTAAAATTTAAAGTCCGGTCAAACATCACCTCCTCAGAAAGGGCTCCTGTGAACACCCTGTCCTCATGACTCTCTATCCCTGACCTGGTCCTTGTTATTCATAGCCCTAACACTACTTGCTATTGTTACTGCATATTTGTCAGTGTGTCTCTTCCACTAGAATGTAAGTTTCATGTAGGCATGGACTTTGAATTACCCACCGTTAAATCCTTAGCACCTAGAACAGTGTCTGGCACATCGTAGGAATTCAATAAATATTTGTGAATGGATGAATTAAAATCTTTAACGTGGCATCGAAAGCCCTAGATGTGGGGTACCTGGCTGGCTCAGTTGGAAAAGCATGACTTTTCATCTCGGGGTCGTGAGTTCGAGGCCCATGTTGGGTATAGAGATGACTTAAATAAATAAACAAACTTAAGAAAAAAACAAAGCCCTAGATGCATCAGCGCAAGTAGGAGTGAGGGCACTAGAGTCAGGGCCGCGGCATACCAGCTTTGTGACCCTGAACAAGTCACCACCTCCTAAGCTGCAGTTTTCTCATCTATAAAATGGGCATGGTGACTAATCTTAGTGAGTTGTTGAGAGGAAATGAGAGATTATCAAAAAGTATAAAGTGTAGCATGTAGTTACATCACTGGTGGTTTTATTAGTACATGTTTGAACTTATCTGTGGTCATTTTTTCATCCTGCACCTTGTTCCAAAGTAAGAGCCCACCATTATTAATAGTGCCCTAACCATATAAACTGACACGCATTTCTGGCCATTCCACATGCCCTTTGCTCTACTTGTAATGCTTACCTCCTTTCCCACTAATGGTCAGTTTGCCTTCCATGCTCTATTCAGCTCTCCCACCTAGAACCCCAGCCCAAGCATGGAAACAGCAGTGGGCTTTTATTTGCCCCTGGATGGACATGGAACAGATCCCTGATTCAAAAGATTATCCGGGGCGCCTGGCTGTCTCGGTTGGTAGAGTGTATGACTCTTGATTTCAGGGTCGTGAGTTCGACCCTCATGTTGGATATACAGATTACTTAAAAATAAAATCTTTAAAAAACCCCAACCAAACAAAAGGAGGCTATCCATAGAGGGTCAGGTCAACAACTTAGGATACTCAGGGTTCTAGAAAAGAAGGAGACTGAGAAAAATCAGATAAATTCATTCACTCATTCATTCACATTCTGTCTGTCTGTCACGAAGTAAGAGAAGCAGAAAGAAATAACTTGGACTTGAAGGTCATGCAGATTTGGGTACTGGGGAGCCTGTCTGGGGGCTATATGCAAGCCCCTGAATAAACAAGGAAAGCTGCTCTTTCCAGAGTAAAGTAGATGCAAAGCCCCATGAAATGAATGGAGCAGTGACCTTGGCTCCTGAGGTCTTTCTTTCTTTCTTTTTTTTTTTTTTTAAAGATTTTATTTATTTATTTGACAGAGATAGAGACAGCCAGCGAGAGAGGGAACACAAGCAGGGGAAGTGGGAGAGGAAGAAGCAGGCTCACAGCGGAGGAGCCCGATGTGGGGCTCGATCCCAGAACGCAGGGATCACGCCTTGAGCCGAAGGCAGATGCTTAACTGCTGTGCCACCCAGGCGCCCCCTGAGGTCTTTCTTTCTAGTTCCTATGAAGCCTGGCTGTATTCTCTTTAAAGTTCATGAGGCTTCTGTATCTTGACCTCTTTAATACTTTCGTCTAGTTTCACCCCTGCCATTACCACTTGACAAACTCCTGGTCATCCTTCAAGTCTCAGTATTCTTCCTCTATGAAGGCCCTCTCCCTTCCTTCCTCTCTCCCTCCCTTCTAAGTGTAATTATTTTCTTGTCTATCCCTCTCTGCCTTGTGCTTCTAGCTATGTCTCACAGGTAGGAGACATTAAGAAACAAAATTACTAAAAGGATAAAGTTGGTGGCAGAGTTAGGACAACAGTACAGGCCTCTCCACTTGTCCTGTAACATTTCACTCCCTCCCTCCCTAAGGAGATGAGCTACCACATAGAGATACCAAGGGAGCAAAGAGATATGGAGAGATAGCAAACAGGGAGCATGTCTAAGAATTGAGCCAGAATGGGAGCTCTACATAGCAGGAGTGCGGGGCCCCGGCTGAGGAATAAGGGAGTTTAGTGAAGGATGAAACGAAGATGTGCCTAAACTTCATTTCCCCACAATATTGTTCTTGATTTGGTCTCTCTACCCGGCTTCTCTGACATCTTGCTGTCATCATCTTCCTTCCACCTCTTCAGCTGTTCCTTCTCTGTCTCATGTGTTAGCTATTCCTCCTGTTCTAAAACCTTTCACATTTGGGAGACCCTCAGTTCTCAAGACCTATTTTCTTCTCCCTCTCTATACTCTAACTCATCTGAACAGCGACTATCCCCAGGCCTCTCGATTTCTCTCTGTGCTCTTAATCCACATATTCCACTTCGTCTTTGGCAACTTCAAACTCAACATGTCCAAAATGTACTTCACGATCTAATTCCAGGCACCACCATATATATATCAGGTGCTCAAGCCAGTGAACAGAGTCAAATTTGTCTCCTGCTTCCTTACTTCCTTTATCCAATCATCAAATCCTGTCCATTCTAATTCCTAAGTATCTTGAGGTTCTATTCACTCTCTTTCATCTCTATTGACGCTGATCTATCCTAGCCATCAATGTTCATGCTACATCACTGTAACGGTCTCCGAATTCTCCCCACATCCAAATCCAACCCTACAGCAATACTGCGGCCAAAGAATGGTTAAAAAAAGATGTCTGATCATGTAAGTTTGCTTGTGATGGCATCCACAACTTTAAAATCCAAACTCTTTGCCATGTCTTAAAAAGGCCCATCAAGATTTTGCCCCTATTTCTTGTGAACCTCTTGAGCCCTCAATAATGTGCACAAGAAATATGAAGGATATCCTTAAGACAAGCGATACTTTCTAGAGTCTAGCAAAAAGAACAAATACTAATATTCAAAGACACTGCCTACTGACTCAAGTCAACAGTTGGCGGAAGGGCAAATGACTTTATCTCTACTTCTGAGTATTACAAATTCTCTTGAGCCCAGTCACCTCACAATGATATGGAATCTATTTTATTTAACAGCATTCTGGTCAAGTCCACGGACACGGATAAGGGCCATACAAACAGATCAGAATTTATCTACAACCCTCTCTGTCCAGACTTATGCAGTTTTAGAATGAAATGTCATACTAATTAGTAAATACCTAAGAGATTAGTTCAGTTCTTTAGATCACAATTTAAAATTAAGGTCTAACTCTCATACAATGCTGGTGGGAATGCAAAGTAGTACCACATCTATAGAAAGATTTTGACATTAGCAATAGTATGAAATGATGTATACACAAGGTTATAAATGTAACAGAAGACTAGAAATGATCTAAATGTCCATTAGTAGGGGACTGGCTTAAGAGACTATTCTATATCCATAATGGAGTATTAAGCAGATATAAACAGGAATGAAGATGCCTACATACTGCTATGGAGAGATCCCTGGTGTTTTCATATTGTTAAATTAAAAATAATCAATGTCTACAACAGCGTATGTGTGTGTAAGAAGGGGAGACAGTACAAAAACATGTAATATATATTTTCTTATATTTTCAGAGATAAATAAAGCTAACTAACCAAAATGACCTCGTTTTGATTTTAAGAAATCATTTCCTTGAAGGAAGGAAGTGATATGGGACAGGGAGGCAAGCCAGACCTTTCTGCATGAATCTTATTCACAAGTTTGACTTTGTAATCATGTACATGCTTTTCGTAATCTAAAAACAAAAATAAATCAAGACAAAAAAAGAGGCAATCCCTAAAATTAAAAACAAACTACTGCTGATATCTGAATAAGATCAGTAGAGTGTATCAATGTCAATATCCTTGTTGTGATGTTTTACTAGTTTTGCAAAATGTTAATGTTGGGAGAAACTGGGCAACATCTACAAGGATCTCTCTGTATTATTTCTTATAGCTACACGTGAAACTACAATTCTCTCAATAAAAATTTTTAATTAAGAGGGGAGGGGGGTGGAGAGATGGGGTAGCCCGGTGATGGGTATTAAGGAGGGCATGTGTTGTAATGAGCACTGGGTGTTAAATGCAAATAAGGAATCACTGAACACTACATCAAAAGCTAATGATGTACTGCATGGTGACTAACATAACACAATAAAAAAAAGAACTTAAAAACCCCGAACTGATATAAACAAACCTAACTTTATATCCAGCTTGTCACATAATCACAGAGAGTTATTTAAGTGACTTTACGCCCCAGTGCTTGTGATTGTGCATCTCTAGTGGGATACACCCTAAGGATGAAAAGAAGGGCAAGGAAATCCTAATCTGCATTCACTAGTCTTACTTTTATTATATCTTTAAATCAGCAGCATGAAGCAAATATGTTAATGTGGTAAGGAACCCAGATTTTCAGAGAAAAGATGTACAAATAGAAAATTTAAGAAGTTAAGTAAAAACTCTACTTTCTTTCTCACTTAAAAAAAAACAACTTTACATTCTGGAAAGCTTTCAAAAGCAGTAAGTATGAGTAATGAAGCCTTGTGAATCCACTACCCTGCTCCAGCAACTAACAACTTCCTAGCTAATCTTACTTAACCCATACTTCAAACCCAGTACCCACTGCTCACCCCTTGCCCGATTCTGAGGCACATCCCAGACATTAATATCACCTTACGCATAAATATTTCAGTACTTATCTCCACAAGGTAAGGACTCTTTGTAAAACGATTGCAATAACAAAATTATGCTAAAAACCAAAAATTCCTTATATCTAGTAAATGGCTCACAAATAAAAATCTGTATTATTACCTTAAACTGAAAATAATGGCATAAACTTGTGGTTTCATTTTTGTTTAGTTTTAGTTTTGTTTAGTTGTTTAGTTTTGTTTAGTTATTTATTTATTTGAGAGAGAGAGAGCATAGAGGGAGAGTGAGAGGGAGAAGCAGACTCCCCGCTGAGCAGAGAGCCCGATGCAGGGCTAAATCCCAGGACCCTGAGATCATGACCCGAGCCGCAGGCAGATACTTAACCAACTGAGCCACCCAGGTGCCCCTAGAATAATTTTAGATTTACATAAAAAGTGCAAAGATAGTACAGAGCTCCTGTATGCCTCTCACCCAACTTCCCCTAATGTTATTACACCTCAGGTAACCATAGTACGTTTGCCAAAACTAAGAGGGTAACACTCGTACATTACTATTGATTCAACTCCAAACTGTAGTTGGACTACAAGCTACTGTTTGTTGACTGATGTACTTTGTTCTGGGATCCATGCGGGACAGGCAGCACAATGCAGTCTGTTATTAAGTCTCCTTAGTTTTCTCTGGTCTGCGACAATTTTTTGGTCTTTTCTTGTTTTTCATGACCTCGACTGCTTCAAAAACAGGAGCACTGGCAAGGTGTTTTATAGAATATCCCTCCATTTTGATCTAAGTTTTTTTTTTTTTCCTCATTTTCCGATGGGGGTTGTAGATTTTGGGGAAGGATATCACAGAGGTGAAGTGTGCTTCTCCTCACATCATCTCAGGGGACACGTGATATCTACATGACTTATCACTGGTGATGTTAACTTGATTCCTTGTTTATGGGGAAGGGGGTCAGCCAGTTCTCTTCAGTGACAAGCTGCTATGTTCTCCTTTCCATCCTCTGTTCTTTGAAAGTGAGTCACTAGGTCCAGCCCACACTGAAGGAAGGATGGGGATTATCTCCATCTCCTGGAGGGGGGTATCTATAAATATTGTTTGGAATTCTGTAAGGAACATTTGTTTCTTCTCTCCCATTGTTAATTTATTCAATAATTTATGTATATCGGTATGGACTCATAGATATGTATTTTATACTCTGGGTTATAGTCCAATATTATGTTATTTTGTTGCCCAAACTGTTCCATGTTTGGCCACTGGGAGTTCTTTCAGGTTGGCTCCTGTGACCCTTTGACATAACTATTTTTTGTTTTTTCTTTTTGAGCACTTCCTTCCTTTCAGACACTATAAAACGCTCCAAGCTCATCTTGTATTTTCTCTGCCTCAGTCCTAGGAGTCATCATTTCTCCAAGGATTCCTGGCTCTTCTAACAGAGAATGATATTTAGAAATGAAGATCTTTCTCTCAAATAAATAAATAAATAAAATCTTAAAAAAAAAAAAAGAAATGAAGATCTGGGTGTGGATGTGCTCATTACTACTGCGGTTTCACTGCTTCTAGACCTTCCCAGGGGACAGAGCCAGGAATTTCCTGTTAGTACATCTGTGTACTAACCCATGGACACGTATCCTTCTTCACTCTTGCTTATTGATAAATTCTTTCTCTGACAGAATGTAAACTTCTGCATATTTAAAAAATCAACACACCAAAAATCCAATACCATAGGCAAAATTAAATAGGGAAAATATTTGCAAATATATGAAAAGGGTAAATATCCTTAGTAAATACCAGAATTCTTACAAAACGGCAAAAAACTAAAGAAAGTGAATAGATGAAAAGAAATGGGTAAGCATACTTTAAAAAATATTTGATCATACTAGTAATAAAACAAATGCAAATTAAACTAAAACATCATTTTGACTTTTCAAAATGTAAACATGGATGCTGTCGTCTATCACTGGTTTGAATATAAATTGGTACAATCTCTATGGAGAATGATAAGATACTATGTAAAAGAAGTTTTAACTATATCGCTGACATCTGCTAGGTGATGTCTCCCACTGAAGACAAGAAAAAAGGGGGATAGAAAGCTTCCTGGAAGCATCAAAGTACTAACCAAACTGTCAGGAATGTTGATTAAAATCTGGGAGAGAATGGGAACTCAGAGAGGTATCAAGAATCAGCGTCCTTCTTGCCCTGGGGACATCTGCTTACACATAAGATCTTTAAGGGAAAAGGGGTCAGAATTCAGAGGAATCTCATAAATTACTCTTCAACCTTGAGCTAAAACCCTAAAGAGCTAAGGGTGAACCAGAAATAATCAGCCCCTTCACATACTTGCAATCTGGCTTGCTCTTCGAGTGGCCTTAAAAATCTAAGCCTTAAACTTTAAGATGGTTCCAAACTGCTAGTGCCTGAAGGTGCCTAATAGGAGCAAAGGAAAGTCCTCTCTGGGGGGAACAAAGCATCAGTCTAGGCCAGTAATTTTTGGAATAATTTCCAACACACAGTCAAAATGAATCTGGTACATGAAGGCTAAGAGATCTTGATCAAGAACCAGCAAAAAATGATAGACAACAAAGGCAAATCCACAGGGACTTCATATGCTGAGATTATCCAGCACAGATGATCAAATAATGAAGCTTTTTATGTCCCAGAACATAAAAGCTGAGCTTGAATTTTTTTTGCAAGAAAATGAAAATAATGAAAAGTAATACAGCTTTTCAGAAGAAAAACATGCAAAATACAGAAAAGAAGGGAGAGGATATAGAGCACACCATAAGGTACACCTATGTCTATGCTTAATTGGGTCACAAAGGTGAGGAGAGGAAGAAAGGGGTAGAGGCAATATTTAAAGAGATAATGGCTGAAAATTTTCCATAACCACAAATAATATCAGTACACGGATTCAAGAGACTTAAAGAATTGAAGGCAGGTCTAAGACACCCACACGTACGCACACACTCACACACCCCACAGAGAAAACGAAAGATGAAGAAAACATTTTTTAATAACCTGTGAAATAGAGATCATCCTTAGATTAGTGACAGACTGCTACCTGAATTCTCAACATCAATGGAAGCTGGAAGACAGTGGAATGATATCTAATGGAAAGAAAATGCCCACCTAGAATTCTCTACTCAGTGAATATCCTTCAAGGCTGAGAGGGATAGAAGGAAATTCTGAAACTAATAAAAATGGAGAGTTTGCACCCAGCAGACTGACACAGGGATAATGAATACAGATAAAACCTTAGAGATGCTGAAAGAATAATGAACAAATAAAGGACAAGTGTGGGGGTAAATCTAAACTAATAATAAAAGAAGTTGGAGTGATGTAAATACATGGATCTTACGTATTTATGTACACAAATATAAATACGTGAAAACAACAGCCTGTAAGTCAAAGGAGGGGCATTACATCAAATTCATGTGTTCTACAGTGCTTGTCATATTCAGGAAGACAATCATGGTATCAATATTAGAGCAGGATGCATTAGGGAGCTGTGCTATAACTCCTGAGGTACGCACTAAGATAACAGAAAAGAATACTTAAATTTCCAAATTAGTAGAAAAAAATAGAATAAAACATATTCAACTGACCCAAATAAGTCAGGGAAGGCAAAGAAAAGAAATACATAATAGGTGGTACAACAGAAAGCACCTAAGAATACCATAGACATAAATCAACCATCCCCAAATATCATGAAGTGTAAATGTACTAAACGCTCCAATTAAAAGACAAAGATTGAGCATCTAGAATAAAAAAAATTATATGCCTTTAAATAAGGACACATCTAAAATCTACAGGTACAAAAAAGTTGAAACTTATGGGGCGCCTGGGTGGCTCAGTCGTTAAGCGAGCCCTGCATCAGGCTCCTCCCCTGGGATCCTGCTTCCTCCTCTCCCACTCCTCCTGCCTGTGTTCCCTCTCTTGCTAGCTGTCTCTCTCTCTCTCTCAAATAAATAAAATCTTAAAAAAAAAAAGTTGAAACTTAAAAGGGAGGAAACCCCTAGAAAATCAAACCCAAAGTAGAAGGACGAAAATAACAACAAAGAGAAGTTACTGAAATAGAACATAAATATGCAATGAAAAGGATTAACAAAGCTAAAAGTCATTGCTTAAAAGACTGATAAAACCAGCAAATATCTAGCAAGGCTGAGAAGGAAAAAGAAAAGGCACAAATTACTAAAGAATGGAGAAGATCCTACAGAGATACTATGAACCAATTTGTGCCAAAACTGTTTAAAAAGTTTCAATAAAATGCACTCATCCCTAGCAAAATACAATTCACCCAAAGGGAGAGTAATAAATAGAAAACCAAATATTCCTATAAATATTTAAGGAATTCAATCAGAAAAGAAAACCCTTCTCACAAAAAAGTCTGGCCTGAATGGGTCTATAGGTGAGTTCTACGAATCATAAAGAGAACAAAACAAGCAAAACCAGAGAACACTCCCCAACTCATTTTATGAGGTCAGCACAATCTAGATAAGAAGACCTGGCATGGACAGTATAAGAAAATTATAGTATATAATCAGAAGGGGGGAATGAAGCATGAGAGACTATGGACTCTGAGAAACAAACTGAGGGCTTCAGAGGGGAGGGGGGTGGGGGAATGGGATAGGCTGGTGATGGGTAGTAAGGAGGGCACACATTGCATGGTGCACTGGGTGTTATACGCAACTAATGAATCATCGAACTTTGCATCAAAAATCAGGGATGTACTGTACGGTGACTAACATAATATAATAAAAAAAGAAAGAAAATTATAGTATAATCTTTCTATAAATATAGATATAAAAAGTCTAAAACATATATACAAACAAACCAAATCTAGCAATACATAAAAGGGAATATAAGGATTATACATCACGACCGAGTTTGGTTAGCCAAAGAATCAATGAAATTCACTGCATTAACAGGTCAAAGGAGTCATATGATCATTTCAACATATACAGAAA
Source organism: Ursus maritimus (assembly GCF_017311325.1). Taxonomy (NCBI): domain Eukaryota; kingdom Metazoa; phylum Chordata; class Mammalia; order Carnivora; family Ursidae; genus Ursus; species Ursus maritimus. Next base: position 88,667,052 of record NW_024423319.1, on the reverse strand, counting down.
AAAAAGCATTTGATAAAATTCACCATCTATTCATGCTTAGCAAACTCTAAGATCAGAAATAAAGAAAGATAACGGTCATCATTGTTCTGAATGTTTAATCCATTGTAAAGGCTAGAAAAATAAATATGTTCAAGAATGGAAAAGGAATAAGCAAAATCCTCCTCATACACAGATGATATGATCAGGTACGCAGAAAATCCAAGTGGTTCTACAGATAAATTATTGGGATTGATACTGCTTGATGAATAGAAAGGAATATAAAGTCAATACAAGGAAGGAGGGAAAGGAAAAGGAGATGAGGGAGACAGATCTACCTTTAAAAACAAATACCTAAGAATAAATCTAACTAAAGATGTATACAACCTCTGCAGAGTAAAGCATAAAATGTTATTGACAGAAATGAAAGATCTAAATAAATGGGAAGATGGACACCATGTTCATGAATTGGAAGACTCAAAATTGTAACCATGTCAATTATTCTCAAGCTGTTATGAAGATTTGATACAATAATTAAGGCAAAATCCCAACAGGGATGTGTGTGTGTGTGTGTGTGTAAACTGATAACCTGTTTCTAAAATGTATATGGAAAATGTGGAGAAGTACATCCCTCAAGAATTGGCTGAAGAAGAACAAGGTAAAAGGCCCTGATCTACTAGTTACTAGAACTTAATATAAAGCTATAGTTAAGAACCGACATGCTCTTGGCACAATGCCAGGCAAATATACTAATGGACCAGAACAGAACCTGGAAACAATCACACATGTGTAGGTGCTTGATTTATGGCAAAAGTGGTATACTGCAGAGCCGTCTTTTCAGTAATTGTGCTGAGACTGCTGCACATCCACACGGAAAGAAATGAAATTGGACTGCTACCTCACAGCGTACTCCAAATTAATTTCAGATGGATGATAAAACATAGGAGGATACCTTCATAACCTCAGAGTAGTGTATATTCCTTAAACAAGACCCCAAAACAGTAACCATAAAAGAAAAAAAAATGATAAATTAGACTGTATTAAAATTACAAACTTCTGTTAATCCGAAGGTACCATTAAAAGAATGAAGAGGTACGTCATGGAGTGGCAATTAGGGAAGAGTAATCAGAACTCACAATGAGATTCTACTACACACCAACTGGCAAAAATTAAAAATTCTGACAATGCCAAGTATCAGAAGGGTGTGCAGCATAGGCAATAAGTAATCATGAGAATAAAAGGAGGGTGCTGTTAGTAAGGACTAACAACAGGTTTTTAAACAGGGGCAGTGCCAAGGAAACCAGGACTTGAATCACCTTAAGCAAATACCACTGGTAAAGGGTCGGTTTATACATCTGCTTTAGAAAATAAGCTTGGTATGAGCTTGGAAAACTGAAGTTGTTAAACTCTAAAACCTACCAATTCCACTCCCAGGATATATGTACAAGACTGTTTACAACAGCACTGTTCAAAATAGCCAAATCTGGAAACAACCCAAATACATAGTACCATTAACATGAGTAGGTAAACTGTGAATGTTTGTTAACTGCAATACTATACAGCAATAGAATGAAGGAGCACAAAGCAACCTGGATCAATCTCACAGACCAAAACAGAGTATATGCTATATGACTTCTTTTAAATAAAGATTTTAAAAGACAGGTAACACTGAAATTATATTACTCAGAGATACTGTATGGATGGTATAGACATGAAAGCATGGAGGTGAAGTCTAGGTTAAAGGTAATTCTGAGAGAGGAAGGGGATTGTGGTTAAGAGTATTATAGACGGTGTTTATATTTCTTGATCTGGGTTGTAGGCATATGGTTGTGCTGTTTACAATAATTCCTTAAGCTGTATAGTTCTGTGTATGCATTTTTCTAAATGTAACAGGTTGTGTGTGTGTGTGTGT
>NW_024423319.1:88593253-88665154 GCF_017311325.1 Ursus maritimus | reverse complement strand
TATATATATATATATAAATAAATAAATAAAGGTTACATCTATGTGTGATGTAGGTGTTTGTATGTATTCATATACTCACCCAGTAATCCTATTTCTAAAAACTTACTTTGAGGAAAAAAAGCAATCAGGCGGTGTGAACAATTATGTATAAGATTATTATTAATCATAAGATTACTTCCAATAGGGGAAACAGTATAAATGTCCAACTATAAGCAAATCATTAACTATGGCACATGCATATAGTTGAGATATCTTAATGCAACCATTAGACTACTGTATCTAAAAAATATTTAACGGTATAGCAAAATGCTTAAAGTCAATAAGTAAAAAGATTTGGGAAACAAAATTGCATACATGAAATGAGTGCAACTGTGATCATGAATGTAAGTAGAAGAAAATGTTCTGAAATGTTCACTGTGATTAACTTTTCAAAGTGGTATGATTTTTGTCATTATAATTTTCCATAATTTCTAAATTTCTACCAAGGATGTGTATTGTAAAGATTATTTACACGAGAAACTACTTATAATTTTTATTTTTAAATGAACAAGCTTCTATTAAATAATGGAAAAATCAACTGAATTTTACTTTGTGTATATAAACTTTTTTCAAAATTATTTTCAGTGGTTGAAGATCAGCTTTTACATACAAAAAAATTTACCAGAGTGACAACTTCAAATTCATTTCTAAGATAGTAGACAACAGAATGTAGTTTGTTTTCTAATGTAGCACTCAAAGGTTAAAATTTATTCTACACTGTACCATCTCAATCTAGGGTTTGTTTTATACAAAAATTGGGACACCTACCTTTTTCTGTTAATAGATGTCAATATAATACAGTAATTAGAGTTAAAAGTTAAAAAAAAAATCCAAACTCCTCAATTTTCTTCATAGGTGATCATATTTTGTTTGCAGATCCAGGAGTTTATCAATTTAAAACCCTTCTATTTATCTCATTTTTAGTTTGTGCAGGAAAGAGTTAAGATAGCAGGCCTAAACTTTTGAAGGGCTTGAAAGGCCTGTCTACGGAGTTAGCTCTTGATTGGCACCTGGCAACTTGGATGGGTTCCTCCTGTCCTAACTGAAAAGTGTGGCTCACTGTGTCTAAACTGTTTGTGCAAACAATATGATTTATCCTGAACACCTGCTTTCTCTCTGGGAGGCTGGAAGATGGTACGTGCCAGGCAGAGGGTGCCTACATGACCAGCTCCCAATAAATACCCTGGGTGCTGAGTCTCCAACGAGCTTCCCTGGTTGGCAACATTTCGCTTGTGTTATCACAACTGGTTGCTGGCAGAAGACCCTTGGAAGCTTGCGCCCGGCTGCCCCTAGACTTCAACTCATATACCTTTTCTCTTTGCTGGTTTTGCTTTATAGAATCTTTGAGCTGCAATAAATCACAGTTGTGACTACAATCAGACACTGAGTCCTAGGAGTCCTCCTTAGTCAATCATCAAACCTGGGGGTGTGACTTGGGGACCCCCGACACATAGTTTTTAAAACTAACATAAAACTAAACATTTAATACACTGGTGAAGCTAGTTAAGAGAAATGTTTAATTTTTTTTAAAAAAAGTTTATGATAGAAGTTTTTTTCTTTCACCTAGTATTTATCAAAGGTCTTCACAGGCACCCAGCTACATCCTCTCAAAAAACTTACTGCATTACCTTAAGTATCAAGTTTCTGATGTTTACTAGGACCAAACGATATTTTCCAACCATTTCCTATTACCCAGCACTTAAGCAGGCATTCGATAAATATGTGATGAATGAATAGCAATTTTTATCAATACACATAAAAACAAAAATCAAAATAGATCAGACTAGCTATAAAAATATGTATAGATCTTCATATAATTTTAAATGCCACAGTCCAGACTTTTCTTGCTTGATATCAAATAAATACACTTTCCTTTCCTTGGCAAGTTTGCTAGTAAGTTGAAATTGGTTCTATTCTAGCAGCATAATTGAGTTCCACAAATATTCCCTTCCCCAAGCTTAAACACCAGACCAAAATGAAAAATAAAATTAAAAACAAATAAAAGAGCTATCAGTCTATCTCCTTGTGAGCTTCAAAAATACAAACCGCTAATATTGTTTTAAAAGATACAAACTATTGTTTTCATGTCAGATGTATTTTAAAACCACATTTAATTACTACAAAAGTCTTCCTGTGGTATATGTAATCATTCTATAATAAGGTAATTAAAATTCCTTGGCCAGCCGATTTAGGATTTACAGCTTAACTCAAGTATCAGACACTACTAAAGACAAGCGTGGATGGGTTACTTAAAAATAAACATTTAATTTAAGTGTGTGTGTGGGGTGACACAACACAGCCCTATTTTCAAAATTGAACCTATATGTTTAAATACGTTTCAGCAAACTACTGCAGACAAGTCCAAATTTAAACGCGATGCCAAAGCAATGGACCCCAAAGCAATGGACCCCAAAGCAATGGATCTAGTGCAAACACATGCAGATTTCTAACAAACTTCTGTGCGTATTGGGGGGAAATGACAACATAGTCTCTAAATAGTAATGCCCCCACTTTAAAGGTCAATCATCTCTTGACCTCCCACTTTGGGACTTGCAGTTGTTGAAACTGAATATCTAGGGGTGGTGCCTGGGTTCGAGCTTGTTTGACAAGCTCCACTCAGGGCTTTTCAATGTTAAGTTTTGAAATCTACTGCTTTAATCTTTTCTGGCTCGAAAATTCTGCTTCTGTGAGTCTCTGTATTTGAATATGCTTTAAACTTAAAACTATTTATAATTAAATGGGTATCAACTAGTTGGAAGGGTTTCTAACATAATAAGCAACCTGATCGGGCCATATAATTTCATGACTTTGGCTTAAGGGGAAAAAAAGGAGAGTTGGTTATACACAGTCTGTGGCGAAGGCAGATATGGATACCTATTAAGTAACTCACTGATTTCTTTTTCTGCATCAAAATTATCAGAGCAGTTTCCAAGTAGCCAAAAATTGCAAAGTCAACTGACCTTATTTAATTTGTTTCCCCTTTGTCTACTCTGTATTGGTGGCAGGTCAGAAAACTGTGGAAAGGATTCGGATAACCCATCACCTGAGCAATGAGCCCCTTACTACCAGGGATCATTATCACATCTATTGCCAGAAACATGGAACTTCATTCTGGAGCAGCTTTGTCTACGTTGCAACTGTAGAGACAATCTCTTACCTAGCCAGTAGGTGGAGGCATATACAAACTTACTGCGTTGCTCTTTGAGCCAAAGGACCTTAAATCTTATAGTAAATTGGTCTTTTGTGTATTCATTTGTTTTAAACCCAGGAGATCAAAGAGAAAACAAAAAAGTGAACAAGACAACTGTTGAGGTGAATTTATAAAAAATGATACAAAAGAACAATGTTATATTTCTATTTTGTTTCTGGCCCTTTTGAGAAATAAGTAAGTTGTTTGAACTGTGAATTTATAATCTACTTCCAGATCCCCAGAGCTAATAAAGTAATTCTAAATTTAGAAATAGATCTCTTAAAAATTCATGTTCAATCAGGGAAAACTGAACATCAACCGAATGTGACCTAATACTAAGGAATGATTGTTGATTTTGCTAGGTATGATTATACTATTATGGATCGATACCTATCTATATCTATACATCAAGTCCTTCTTTATAAATCCAAACAGGAATACTTATAGGTGAAATGGTATAGCTTTAGAAATCACCAGGAAAAAAGAAAAGACAACAGTAAAGGACACACAGAACAAGAATGGCAAAATGTTGATAACTGTTAAAGTTCAGTGACAGGCGCACTGAGGTTCACACTATTCTCTTTTTATCTGAAATTTTCCAAAACAAAAAGTTCAGAATATTAAATTATAAAGCCACGTTCTTGTGATCTGGGTTAACACTGAGATTCGGTGACCAGTAGATATGCAACTTTAATGAAGTCTCACCTCCATATACAGCCACCAAGGAATTATTTCAATCATGACTGAATCACACAAAAACTAGCTCCATAAAATCTCATACAATTTAACAGGACAGACTAAAACTAACTTGCTAAATCCCTGGGAAACAATACCTTCCAGTTGTAGAGCGCTTCACTATTTTACAAAGTGAATTCACATCTAGTTCTGATAATCTTATTAAGATTTTAAAGGTAAAAAAAAAACCCCAAACCCTGAGGCTCAGAGAAGCTAAAAGACATGGCTAAAGTCACATAATCAGGAAAAGTGACAGAGCTGGGATAGTAACCAAAGTTTTATAACACCAAAGATCATCTTCTCTCTACTGTACTGTCGCTTAGACCCCTTCGAAACAAATAGCAAACATGATGAAATTTAGGTGAATCTTAAAATTTTGCTTTCTGTGCTCATTACTTGAGAGTATATGATAATACTGTTTTTTTTTCATATTCTCAGTGAATATAAACACGGATAAAAACAGGTTTCTTGAGTAAAGAATAAAATTAAATTGGAGAAAGTTATTAAAAAAAAAAGAATTATAACATCTTAAAATTGGAAGGTCCTCTCTAGTCTAAAATTAAACCTTTATCTTTAGCCTCCTTGGATGGGTCCAGCTTGAGCGCAAGCATTTCTAGTGAGGAACTGCATACTCTGTGAGACAGCCGCCTTCGTTCACTGACTCAGTCTATTCGCTACAGGGGCTTTCCTTGCTTAGAGGTGGAATCTACCGGCTGCTTGTTGATTCCAGTTACAGCCCCTGACCCTACACTGAACAAACATTATAATCCTCTTACATATGACACCCTTTTAAATAACTGAAGACTTCCATTATGTTCTACCATGGCCTTTGTTCTGAGGACTCTTCTTGGTGGAAAGAGAAAACCAGCGGGTTCTTGTGTAACTAAAGCTTCCCAGTCTTTTCAACAGCTCTTCCATGGTCTTCAAACTGGGACTTGGGAATCTCTGGGAGTACCCAAAGTCCTTCCAGGAGATAGGAGAATTAGGATCTTTTTAAGGCAACCAATGTCCATTTCTTCTCTTGCGATAATTTGATCTGTCTGAACACAAGTCTATGGTCTGCTGAGTTTCCTTTTACATCTTCACTCACACGAGCACATCTCAAAAGACAAACTGCTCACCCATCCTGAAAAACCTGCCTAGCTTCAGAGACAACTAGGGAATGAGAAGCTCCTGAGGGAGGGACCCTTGAGAGCAAAACAGAGCTTTAGAAAGAAAGAGGAAAGCCACCTTATTTCATCCAGACAATATATGCATGGCAAAGCCTTATCTATTTTAGAATTAAAAATCAATAGTAAGATGATTGTCACAGGGATGTCTATTAACACCTTAATTTTATTTGAAAAATGAAGGCAGATTTTTCTTTGACAGAGAATGAGTCTGATTTGGCTGAGTGGCTTGACAATGATGGCTAGCTCTGCCATTTAGGTCACACAGCAGACATTTGCCATAAATTGAACGAGATTAAGATGCTGATCTACGGTTTTGAAGAAAATATATTTAAAAGAATACACAAAACACTAAACGTGATAACCTCACAAGAGAAGTTCTTATGTATCAACTCAAAAGTATGTGAGGAGGTACACGGTTTTCAAAATTCTTTTAGCAGGTATGTTAACAAAAATTTTGAAGACTGTGACTCTAGGGCAAAATTTGTAGGCTCTTTGCCACTCTGGTTATCCCCTTCGGGAATTGTGCCAGTGTCCTGCTTACTATGAACGCTCTAGGGAGAACGGGTAGTGTACAATACAGTGGGAGTGTGGGCTTGGTTCTAAATACTATATACTTTTAATTAATGTAGCCAAAGGCTCCATTCAGAGCTTTTTTAAAGCTGTTGCAACAACTACCTTTCAAAACATTTACATCTTTTTCCCATAAGCAGTTACAACTAAGCTTACAGTGATCTTGCACTTATATAACTGAATGAGTGAGTTTATATTAACTGGTCTTAAATTTCATCTTTTTTTGGTTTCAGCTCCTTTGCTACAAACTTGTAAAACATTTTAAAATTTTGATCTAGATATCCAATGTATTAGCTAGCCCTCCATGTCAGGGTGGGGTGGGCAGGGCAGCTTCTGACATGGCTCCCAAGCATCACCAGTATCTCCTGGTATTCACGCCCTTGTGTAATCCTTTTCCCAGATGTGTGGGCTGAATCTGGGGACTTACTTCTAACTAGGAGAATATGGCAGAAGTGATGGTGTGTGATTTCGGAGATTAGGTTACAAGACTGACTTCCATATGGAGAGGCCCAGTGACAAGGAGCCCAGGGAAGCCTAGGCCAATGGCTCATGAGGAACTAAGGCTCTCAGTCCAATAGGCTGCTGCCAACGACCATGTGAGTGAGCTTGGAAGCAAATCCATCCCCAGTGGAGTCTTAAAATGACTCCAGTCTTGGCCAATGCCTCGATTACCACCTTGTGAGAGACCCTACTCAAAGTCACGGATTAAAATTTTGGAAAGAATAGGATGCCATCCCATAAAGCTTTATATAGTCTCTTTGGACACAATTATCCAATTAGCTAAAAACTACCCAGTTATACTATCTTTAGCTCACATTTCTCCATCTTACAGACGAAAATTCCATGACACACATGTCAAGTGGGTTATTAAAATTAAATACACTGTTATCTACAGAATTGCCTTAATATGCCAATGTGGTAATTATATCAAAATAGGAAGTCTGTTATTACTTGTTTTTAGTTGCCAGAGAGGCTTGCTACATGGAGACCTCTACTGCCATCCCACTCCTCTTCAATAAGACTCCTATGGTCAGAATTTTATATTTTGGGGCCTGCTATTCATCTGAACTCTCTCTCTACAGCCTCTTCTCTGAAGTATACTAAACATGAAGGTAACTAAATATGCCCACTTTTGCTTCCTTAGCCATTGTGAACCTTAAAATGAGACAATCTTTTTATTCTTGTTACGTTTTTTAAACAGATGAGCTAACAACTACTGTTAAATTTTGTAAGTGTTAGCATTATCCCAAGCCAGCATTGCTTAAAACTTTAACCCTTAAGAAAGTAAAATGTACACTCACAATTCAAAAACCATGTAAAGCATTCCATCTGAGCTATATGTCTCCAATAACTCTACAATGTGAGGATGTTTCAGCATATGACAGATACTGGCTTCCCGCTTTAGATCTGAAAAACAAACATAGGACATACTTTGTTAGGTAAGAACAAAAGACAATCAGGGTGAATGATGAATGAATGGATGTGATCTATGGTAACATGAAGACTTCTCTAACTAAAGAGATGAAATCCCCCATTTAAGCTAAACTTAGTTTTTTACCCTTTAAAATCTTTGACGATATAACTTTTTCATATTTTTTCCAGTCTAAATCAATCAATCTACCTACCTATCTATATTACAGAGTCAGCTCTTATTTTTATTTATTTAAGTAATTAAGCTCTATGCCCAGTGTGGGGATTGAACTCATGGCCCTGAGATCAAGAGTTGCATGCTCTACCAACTAAGCCAGCCAGGCACCCTAGCTCTTATTAATAAGAAATGTAAATAGCACGAATACTTTCCCCAAACCCTTATAAGCAAGTCTCAAAATTTATAACTCTCTCGATCTGGTAATAAATAACTTAATTTGCTGTTTTGAATTGTACCTCTTTTTCTTAGTTTTCCCTAAATTGGATAAGAATATGTTGTCTATTCTTTAGCCTAAAGTCTAGCATTTACAGACACACACCAGGGAACTTATATGGAAAAAAGGGCATAAAATAGTATGATTTAAACAGTAAAGGCACTGCTCCCACCCAGTATCAAAGTCAGAAATTTATTTTACATCATCTATAAAACGTATTTGATAATTCAGGACACTACTCATGGTGTTTTCTTGAAGAACAAATTCAGACAACGAAGGTAAGACTATTGTGTAAGTTACAGAAAACTATTTGGAAAATAAAACTGTTCGTATCATTGTCATCATTGTACAAACACATTTTGGGCATAGATACCACTTGCCATGTCCACATGGAACAAGAGAACTAAAGCCTTCCTGTGTTAACAGTGCTGGAGTTTTACCTATTTGCAGGTGAATAAAATCCAATGTGACATTTTTACATTTGGAAGTAGAAGGCACACAGGTAAAGAAGAACCAAGGCTGAGGACGTACAAGGCTGAGGATGTACTGCACTAGGCAAAGGAGATAATGTTATTTCCTCTCTGATTTATTAATTCAACTTAACCTTGTCAATAAGAGCAATCACAGCAGACTGAACCACAGAAGACTTACGTAAGGGTAGAATGAGGAAAAGAAGTCAGTAAATTAGACAAAAGAGAAGCCACCGGAAAAGGAAGAATCAATAATATAATATTAAGAAAGTCAAGGGAATAGAGGGAATTAAGGCATGAATAGTTGAAGAAGGCTAAGAAAAGGCTGTAAGAGTCAGCCAGAAAAGACCATTAGCATTCTGGGCAAGATCAAGTTCTGTGGAGAGGTCAGGTTTGAAGTCGGTACGCAGGAGACAATTATGTAATAACAGATTAAAATTTATCATGTTTCTCACTGGGCTAAGTACTTAATAGAGTCATTACCCTTGCTGTGCCAACAACCCTAAGAGGTAGATACTTTACAGGTGAGGAAGCTGAGGCTTAGAAATGTGTTCAAAAATCACACAGCTACCGCAATGGGTAGGTCTGAGCCCTAGCCTATTCAAGTCCAAAGTCAGCAGTCCTTCCACGATGCCATGCCAGGTTTAGACATGATCAAATTAGAAGAATCTGGCTGTAGGAGATGAATGGCAAAGTCAAAGAAGGTTTGATTTTTCTGTTCTCGCTGCTGTTTTAAAGGGAACACGGTGTAAGTGGCAGTGACGAAACACCCATGGGATCTAGAGCCGGAAACTTGCTGCCGGGTCTGCCACTTGCCGGCCGACTGTGACCCTCTACAAACGCCTTCCTTGCTGCAGATGAAATGGGGCAGGTCAGAGGTGATGCAGGACCTGCACAGTCTACTCAATCGCCTTCAGGGGGCAGCGGTAAGATTCTGACAATTCCTGGGGCTCAGTCGGTTAGGCATCCAACTCTTGGTTTCAGCTCGGTCATGATCTCAGGGTCATGAGATGGAGCCCTGCATCAAGCTCTGTGCTCAGCGGGGAGTCTGCTTGAGATTTTCTTTCTCCCTCTGCCCCTCCCCTCACTTGCTCACACCCTGCCTTTAAAATAAATAAATAAATCTTAAAAAAAAAAAAAAAAAAAAGAAAANAAAAAGAAAGAAAAAATGGGTGTGGAAGGAGTGTGCAGAACGCAGCACTGTGGGGTTGAGGGGCAGGGTGGCTCAGTGTTCGCAGGAAAGGAAGAGGTCAGAGGCACATGAAAGATGGTCCCCATCTCCAAAAGTGCTTGGCAAGGTCCTGCTGGAGAGGAGAGGTGTGAATCAGGTGTGGGTTTTGTGCGGAGAAGTCATAACTGTGAGGAGGGCTTTTGACAAGTGTGCTGGAAAGCCAGCTGAAGGCAGGAGACATAAATCACATACCGGCACAGCTTTTTTTTCCTCTCCTCCTTCAAGAATGTTCTGCTTCCAGATTTTATGAAAAGCTCAGGCGTTTTATTACCCGTTTTAACGTTTATTTTTAATTTTGCCCCTTTCACGTAACTACAGTGTGTTGCAACTTCCACACTCACTTTGCCATGTGCCACATCTGTTGTACCAAGGGACTGCAAGTAAAAACGGCTGCTCTAAAGAGTCTCCCATCTGACCTGCGCATTTCTGCTTGGTATACAGCTGAACATGCTCCTGGCCTAGTCTCGCATCATCTACCCACCCTCCAAAGGAAGGCAGAATTGCTGCGGCCCCTCCCATCAAAGACTAAAGCAATTTAAACATCACTGGATCTGGCATCTCAGGGACTAAAAAGCAGAGCACTGAACAGCACAAAACTAACAACACAAAAAGATATTTGAAATTATAAGGGCAATGATGCAAAAGATGGTTTACATTTAGGATAATTATGGCACCATTTTCCATAATTCAAATATCGATTAAATGGGTATTATATTAAATAGCCCAAATGGAAAATCATGGTTTGAAAAACACAAATGCATTATATAAGCATTCAAACTATGGATTCCAGGAGTACTAAATTCAGAATGCTTGTTTTTAGATGTGAATGTGAATTAAAGATATATTTATTAAGTGCTATTAATTTCTTGCTGATACAGCAAACTATAAATAGCATTTTCCTACAAATCAACTCATGAGGCAGAGTAGCAAGGAATTCAAAATAGGCGATAATGGGGGCGCCTGGGTGGCGCAGTCGTTAAGCGTCTGCCTTTGGCTCAGGGCATGATCCCGGCGTTCTGGGATCGAGCCCCATGTCAGGCTCCTCCGCTGGGAGCCTGCTTCTTCCTCTCCCACTCCCCCTGCTTGTGTTCCCTCTATCGCTGGCTGTCTCTATCTCTGTCAAATAAGTAAATAAAATCTTTAAAAAAAATAGGTGATAATGATTTGAAGTTGTGATTAACTGCTGTGAGATACTAGCACAGAACATTCCTGTGAGTGCCCTGACGGAGTTACCACGGCTGTTTGAAAGAGCTACTTTGTCCCTAATAACTGGTAATTTTCTCCACTCTTCCTTGTATTTTTTTAATTTGTATTTTTTCAATTTGTTCAATTTCAATTTGTAATGTTTGAAATTTAAAAGATTTAAAAAATAATTTCTATGCTTAGTGCCCTGATATTTAACTATGTAACTATAATAATCCACTTATTTCCCTTTAAAAGGGGCACTAGTAGTACAGAAAGTAATAGTTTTCTGACCGTAACTGGAGAAACAGACTTAAATTAAATCAGTCTGCTGTATGTGAGTACTACCACCACCACTACCAGTTTCCTAAGAACTTTGGATGTCCAACAGTAAAGCAGCTATGCCCTGCAGGCGCTGTTGACCTCTCCAGTCTGTTCCTCAAGCAAGGGAGAGTTAAGGAAACCGTTTCAGGTGGTCTCTTTTAAAAAGAAGTTTCCTGGGGTGTCTGGCTGGCTCGGTTGGCGAAGCATGTGACTGACTCTCGATCTTGGGGTCGTGAGTTCGAGCTGCACATTAGGTGTAGAGATTACTTAAAAATAACATCTTAAAAAAATAAATAAAAAGAAGTTTCCTGGAAAGTATTTGTTATTCATTCTGCTACTAGTTGTTCTTGTGATAGGAGAACCCTTCACACCGTCTTGGATGCCACTTTCAGAGTACCACAATTCTGCAACAAGTTAATGTGACCATGGGTCAAAACTAATTTGGGTATTTACAAATAGGATTGAAGAAACAATTTCTGACATTTTTAGTATTAGAGTAGCAATCTTGACCTCAATATCCGAACTTAAAAGGATCTAAATTTAAGAGGTAGCTTGCACAGAGCTATTTAGATCAGCACTGTCCAACAGAAGTATAACGTGAGCCACATACATCATTTAAAATTTTTCAGTAGCCACATTAAAAAGTAAAAATAGGTGAAATTTATTTTAATAACATATTTTATGCAATCTAATATATCCAAAGTAATATTTCAACAAATAATCATATTAAAAATTGTTAAATATGTTTCTTTTCTATACTAAGTCTTTGAGATCTGGTCGTGTTTTACATTTATGGCATACCGAAATTTGGACCAGTCATATTTCAAAGGCTCATAGCCACAACATGGCTAGGGGCTACCAAGCTGGAACGGTGTAGCTCTGGCCAAATTGCCTTTAATTCTTATCCTCTCTCAGTAGTGAGTTCTCCTGCATTTCCTACACAGATATTTGTAAAGTCATCCAGTCATTCAAAAAAGATTCTAAACTCGGAGATGTGTTTTTTAAAAAAAGATTTCCATAGAAGGAAACTCTACTTTTAATAATCCAAATTCATCACTTAATAACTAAAATCTGGAATTTCTTCACTATTGTTAATCTAAGTCCTTCATTTGGTAGTTTTAAATTATTTTGTTTAATCTACCAAACACAAAAGCAGTGGTCAATAGCTACCATACTTTCCTGTCCTTTGTACACTTCCGAACTTATTGAATGACCTTACACTATTTAATGCAACATTTGAGAGTTTAAGCGCCCCTCTATAAATCCTTGTTTAATAACTATAATAACCCGGTGAGATAAATATACCTATTTCCATTTTACCGAGGAGGAAGCTGAGGCCCTGGGTTCAGTGAGATGAAGAAGTTGTTGAAATCACACAAATAGTAAGTAAAGGAAGCAGGACTAATAATGAAGTCTGGGGCTCTTTTTATCACACCACAGTGGCTCCTGGGGCTGTACAGTTTTCACATGTGCCCTTGAGATCTAATCACACAACAGTGCTAATGCGGTAACACTAACTTGGGTGACAAGCTTTCAAGACTGCTACGGAACCAGTTTATGTCAGCTTGCACGGTCACCAATGATGATTAGATTAGACACTGCTCTTTTCCTGACAAATGCATAAATATTGTCAATTATTTCCAATTTCTGGGTTGTGTTAGAAACTTGATAGTTAGCAAAATTTACTAAGAGCTGACCCTGGGCTCCAAACACACATAAAGAATATTCTAATCTAGTCATAGAAATAATTAGGACAAGAATTAATGTGTTCAGTCGAATCAATATTAATAACAAAATAGGTAAATGAAAGTCATTATTGACTCAATATTTTTCCCTTGGTGTACTAAAATTAATGACCATATGATATTTCAAAAGGGGAATCCGAGCAGAATCTTGGAAGGATTATAGAAACAAAGTCAAATTCTGTTGCTGGGTTCCACCTTAATATAATAACCAACTTGAAGACTAAAGATCCCAGCTGTCTTTGGCAATAATACAGTTCAGGTTGGCTTTAATGAGGCTATCTTCCTATAAATCAGGGAAGTTGACCTTCTCAACCAGTGGATGACCAGAGGCCCAGACAAGCCACACACCAATCTGGGTTAACTGCAAACTCATTATTTCTTCAATCTTTTACACATTTTACTACCACCCTATACATTTTTCTACCTTTTTTTACAAAGAGAAATCCAAGCAGCTTCTAATGTCTTTGAATTCTTGCCCACATTTTTTTGAACCTATGCTCAAAAAATCTCATCTGTCAGGTGAATAAAGAAAGGAAGCAGCATACTGTTAATTGAGAATGTTGATTGATATAAAGTTTTTCCTTAAATAGGCAAAAGTATTAAAAATCAATGTTAACTGCATTAAGCATTTACAAATCAATGGGGTTTTCGTAATATATTTCCCAGAGAATTTTCAGTTCCGATAAATACATTAAAGCAGCCTGCCCAGTTGAATACTGACTTTAAACTGAATTTAACACTGTATTTAAAAACAACTAACAGCTGTAAAGTAGAATAACGCCAATTATTCTGAGAACTACTTGTCTTCCCTCTCACTCTTCATTAGGATGAGTTTGGCGAATAATTAAATAATTATCTAAAGTGCCATTTATTTTCTAGGGACTTACATTTTAAAAACTCCAGGTCATTCCTAATCAATACTGAAGTACTATAAATCACTGAACTTACTAATTAGATATTAATAAAGATTATAGGTGACCAATTCAATGATCTTTACTAATATTTATCTTCTGAGATGTTAAAATCCTGAAAGAAGAGCGTTTGCTTAAAAACCCATTTGTGGTTAACAGCCAACATTAGGTTAAACAGAAACCAAATTATTTGTCTCTTAGAAGATACAACTGAATCTTCTATTCAAGGAGTTACTCAACCATAAATTTGGTGAAAATCTGTTTTGCACTCAACTAGTAAGATGTTAATTACATGGATAAAAGGAAAAGGCAGAGGTTACTGAAATCCAAACCGAATAAAGTTCCAGTATTAGAGCTTTCCTCAAGTAAATAAATGACCATTCTTAAGACATTTCGTACATGACAAAGACAGAAATACAATATTTTAAACATTTATAGAAGGTACAATTTCTCTGTTGCTTTTCCTTTTGGGAAATGTAAGCCAAAAAGCTTCGCAAAAAGGTGGAAAGATGGGGCATTTTACTATTATAAAAACCAGGCACCTATTTCAAAATGGTACCCCTAATTTTAGAAAAGAAAATTAGGGAAATACCAGTTTATACCTCATTTACTTTTAAACATTAGAGCCTAAAAAACCATACCCATTAGGAGCATGAAGGAACTTTGCGGAATGACAGAGTGTATATATTTGTTAAAAGGACCGAACACTTAAATGGGTTCATTTTATGGTACATAAATTTTTATTCAATAAAGTTTACAAAGAAAGTTCCAAAATGTCATCCACATATCTGTATTTTATACTCCTACGTATATTACCTATCATTACCTTCTATTTTTATTTACTTACTGATAGCTAGGAGTTCAACAAGCATATGTGCAGGATAGGCTTCCTTACTACCGAATCCCCCCTACCGCTCCTTCCTCCAGGATAGGACCAGCCCAGGAAACATGCCAGCAAGACCAAACGTTTCCCCAGAAACCAATTTGCAGTCTGTGCTAATACATAAATAAAAGAATTACTGAGGCCAAGATTCTCTGTGGCATCATGAATTTGTTATCAGTTTTGTTTTTTTAAATACGGGTTTCCCCATCCAGCAGAATCCTTTTATCAACACATCTCATAAAAATAGTAAAACACCAAATTTATAGTAAAAAATAAGTACTGCTGTATGTACTCACTCTGAAAAGGATCAATAAAAACAATTAGCTAACTGTTTTGATAAATAACAACTTGCCATCAGGGATTATGGAGAGCTCTGTGGACCCGTGGCCTCAACCACCAAGTTATTTGTTTATTTTATTTTGTTGGGTCCACTGCCAAAATCCAGATTTTTATGAATAGCTTCAAATGACTAATAGGTATATGTAATTTAAGTAACTTGCCCTATAGTCTTAATTTTTTTTTTTTAAGATTTTATTTATTTATTTAACAGAGACAGAGACAGCCAGCGAGAGAGGGAACACAGCAGGGAGAGTGGGAGAGGAAGAAGCAGGCTCACAGTGGAGGAGCCTGATGTGGGGCTCGATCCCATAACGCCGGGATCACGCCCTGAGCCGAAGGCAGACGCTCAACCGCTGTGCCACCCAGGCGCCCCCCTATAGTCTTAATTTTTTAAAAAAAAACTAATCAAGCTTCAAAGAATAGTGGACATTTGTGTTTCAAAGTGGAATTGCTGACAGTGGTGGAAAGTGGCAGCAGGGAGAGGATACTTTTGTACACAGTGAAATTTTGAACTAAGGGAAACGGAGTTCTGAAAAGGCCATATTTCTCCTTTTTAAAGTAAAATTTTAAGTAAATCAATACACTGCTTTACCCTTAGAACAATCTGTCTTCATTTAATCTTTTCTACAAAACCAGGAGGTAGCATACTTAAGTAGCTGAAAATGTGGCAGCTACCTAGATTAGAAATTTTTAACTACTTTGGGATCAGAGACCATTTTATAAATCTGTTAATGTGACAGTCTGCTCCAAACAGTTTTGCAGTAAGAGTTAAGGGAAGCACAAAAGCCTAAGACATTGACCTAGATAGTGATGTCCGAGGATCAAGATCATGACAGGTAATCATGTCACCCAGCTTCTGGAGGCCACATGAGCACTGGTGAAAGTGGAAAGCCACAGAAGCTAGTGGCTCCTCACAATGGGCAAGACTGGACATAGTGGGATAATAACCGGCACGATTTGAGGATAACCATTACTAGATTAAAAAAACATAAGCAATATCCCCCATACCATTGTAGTCTCTGTTTCAAACCTAGCACTTTACTCTGTGAAATGCATGAAACCACCATAAAGTGTATTTTTTTTAATGTTTTTTGAAAATTTACAGAAAGTTCCCTTGGATTCCATGTGGTCCAATTTCCTATTTCCCATCTTGATATCAAAACAATATAACTTCTTTATTAATCAGAGTATGTTTACACACGCAAAATAAATGTATTTTATATATTTATGCTAAGTGTTTTCCCCATTTGCTGTAGGCTGATGCCAGGATATGTACTTCCTTACTCTTTAAAGAATGTACATTTGTAATCAACCTGCCTTCTTTGGCTTTTTTCTTAACATCTCTTTTGTCATTTCATCAAACTTGGACTGGGTAAAACGTTAAGTTCCCTTAGAAATTCAGAGGGAGGCAGAGGCTTCTAGCATCTGATTCACACACGGTTGAGTGCAACCCTGGCAAGGTAGGATGTTCAGAGCCAGTAAGAACAAGTATAAGGAAGTCAGGCAGGGCCTTAAACCTTCCTCTTCACTTAAGAATCCATTTTGGCACTTAGTAGTAACAAGAGACCTAATTCAGGTCTCAATATTATGGCAAACAAAAACAATCAAGATCTTATTTCGGTCATTCTACATAAAGGTTTATTTCACGTAAGTGACTTTTCCAGAAGGGTACCAACTCATCCTGGTTTGCCCGGGACTTTCCAATTGTGGCACTGAAGGTTCTGTATCCTGAGAACCTGCCCTCAATTCCAGGCAAACTGAAATGGTTGGTCACCCTATTTCCACAGATCTGGCACCTATCTTTCCAAATGCTAACACTCTTCTACAGCGAGGCAGTTATGATATAATACAGCAACAGACCTGTAGTCAAAAGGCCTAACTTTTTTTTTTTTTTAAAAGAGTGTGTGTGTGTGTGTGTGTGTGTGTGTGCATGCACACATGAGCAGGGGGAGGGGCAAAGGGAAAGAGAATCTTTTTTTTTTAATATTTTATTTATTTGAAGGTGAGCGAGAGAAAGCACAAGTTGGGGGGAAGAGGCAGACGGAGAGGAAGAAGCAGACACTCCCTGCTGAGCAGGGAGCCTGATGTGGGACTCGATCCCAGGACCCTGGGATCATGACCTGAACCTGAAGGCAGATGCTTAACTGACTGAGCCATCCAGGCGCACCCTGGAGAGAGAGAATCTTAAGCAGGCTTCATATCCATTGCAGAGTCCCCTGCGGGGCTCGATCTCACGACCCTGAGATCATGACCTAAGCTAAATCAAGAGTTGGTCTTGATTAACTGATGAGCCACTCAGGCACCCCCAAAAGTTCCATCTTTAAATCTTGTCTCCATCACTTAATAGCTGCAGAACCCTGAACATCAGTTTCCTCAATGACAAAATCGAAAGAGTAAGAGAATAGCTCTCATACTGAGTTGAAGTTAGCCCTGGATGGTTAATAGAGTATGGGGTGTGTGACACCGAGCATGTGCACAATAAGTTCTGTGTCCTTTCCCTTTGACCATCTTTGGTGGAAATAATTCTTTCCTACCTTGACTGAAGGTCAGTCAAACCAAGCTGAGGATAAGAAGTTGGCAGTGTGCACGTGCAATTACTAAACCACACTGCTATGTAGCTCCAAACTTACTTTTACTTGGCAGTTTTTCATCTACAATTTTGGGAAAATCGTATAATATAGCTTATACAGTACTGAATCTGAACTTGGCCATAGGATTTTTTGGGAAGAGAAGTAAAATGCAGGTATCCAAATTATCTAATGATAACACTGGTTAAAAAAAAACAACAACTGAATCCACACAGCCACATGCACGTGGCCCACTGACTACCAGCCTCATCATCACTCCAGACAGCCCTTGGACTCGTCCTCACGTCAGCTACTAACCTCTCATCCACTGCCGACACGCAGCTGCCAAAACCTGTTCACTCTATTTCTGCAACTCCTGTCAAAACGGTCTGCCCCTTCCTGCACTTACCCTAGTTTCAGCCCTCATGGATTCTTGTCTGGGTCTTTTAATGGGTTTCTTTGCCTCTAGTTCCTTCTTTTCATTCCACTCATTAAATAGTCATCATAGTTTTACTCTAAAACAGGTATTATCACATCACTCCCCAAACCTTTATTGCTCTGCACTCCATACACCAAGACATAACGATCCTTCAGTTTGGCTTTGGAAGCCTTCCAAAAATGATTTTAAGACCAACAACTTAACTGGGTCCACAGAGCTATTTAGCAACACAATTGAAAATGGAACCAAGTTCTCTTGCTTCTTAGTCAAGTAGGTTAAGTTTGCTTTTTTCTTTTTTTTTTTTTTTGCATGTCATACATATTACATTCCTTTCCATCTTCATCCATCATCCTTCCCGACACCCCCATCCTGAACTACCTGCAGTGTCTGCAACCCTCCCCTCTTCACCCATGCTCTCTATGCTCCTGAAAATGCTGCTTCCTCCGTTTGACACTCCATGTGCTTCCTTCTCTGCTTGTAACCCCCGACTCACTTAACAAAATTTCACTCACACTTTGCCTCAATGTTCTCCTTGACAATCTCCCCAGCTGACATAGGCACCCTGCTGTGATCTAACAACATTCTTCCCCACCCCCAGACAGACCTCAGTATCTCATCATTTGCCCAACTGTACTATTGCTGGTGATTTTCATTCCTGCCAACCTGCTGGAAGGCAGCACCAAGCACACAGAACTGCACTTGACCAATGTCTATCACATCTTCTGTCTCACATCAAAGTATATGTATCATGGAATCAGAGACTTAGAAATGGGAAGGACAGTAAGAGAACCAACGCCATGTGCTCCTCTCTATCCTCACATTTTACTCATAAGAACCCCCCCCAAATGACATCTACGTGTAGATAACTGGGTGCTAATGTTATTCCGCATATTGTATTACCATGACTTAAAACGGAAAACTTCAAGGTACTCTATTAAATGCACTAGCTTTACACAAATGTAATATATGCCTAACATTTCTATGTCACTGCATGGTGTATGTACTAGAACTTCATTAGGTTACATGATCACAACTCCAAAAGAAGTTGAGTGGAAGACAAGATCTAATTTTTTCCTCTAGTGGGAAAAAGAGGAACTAGAGGACACTAAAGGTCATATTAAAGCTATTTAGACAAATAATATCACCAAGATCTCTGGCTATAGACAGAAATATTATTAGTCTTGATAATATGAAGATGAGATGATTATTTGCCCATGACATGTCCAACAAAAACATCTGATGAGTACTTTGAGTCAGGCTTGATTTGAAATCTGTCAATTCACTCAACTTCACAACAACTAGAAGAGGCAGATGATACCCATTTTACATATGAAGCAGCTGAAGCAAGAGCAGTTGAGAAACTCACCACCAGAACTCAACTGTAGAGCAAGGATTTGAACCCAGTCAGTCTGGCCCCAGTACCTATGCTCTTCACACTCCACTCCACTGCTTCTTAGGTCTACAACTACTCAATTCCGAAGATAAACTTGATGGGTAAGCTATTTCTCAAAACTGAAATAGAAGGTCTTGATTAAAGTAAAATGCAATCAGAGCAAATTTCAGTAATAAGATCATAATACTTTTCAAAACAAGTTTTGTCCTTTCAATTCAAGTCATCGGATTATAGTTTTGAAAAACTACTTCGCCATTATGTGCAGCACCATTACAAATATAATGATTGGGCAGGGCTGCTGGAGTGGCTGTGTAAGCTCAGGGAAACCTTCCCCTAGAGAGGGAGCTATTTAGCTGGTCAAATTTAACAACCAACGTCTCTGCAGATTGATCAAAGGGCTTACAATAAATTGAGAAACACTCAATAAAATCCACAGAAACTAAGAACAATGGGAAGCTGTGACAATCAGGATAAAGACTGCACCTGAGCCCTCACAGCCCTCTGCCTTGTGTTGGAACTGCTCTAAGGGGCCCAGCAGCTGAGTGGCAGATCAGCTCCTTGAAGTTGAAGAGCTATTTGGGATGGATTTTGCAGCTGGTAAACACTGGGAGATCCCATTTTGTACAGGACCATGCTGTGGAAGGCATATGTTGAGTGGGTGGTAGAAGCCAGACGGACAGCACCCGTTCCCCAACGCCCACCTCCAGCTAAGTACAGATTATCCAGGTGGGGCAGCTGGTTACAAGTGTAGTCCCACTGTTCTGTGCTGCAGGAGAGCTACAGAGTTGGGCTTGGCAGCTCAGCGGTAGCTCCTATCTCCCTCAACTTCCTCAGTGCAAGACCTTGTCCAGGTACATTTAGCACCTGGTGAACACTGGCAGATGTCATCCTCCCTGACCTGGGGTATGAAAAATCCATACTGAATGCTAGTAGCAGCCAGGAGGAGCACCAGTTCATCCCTTCCCCCCTCCAACACACAAAAACCTGCTTTATAGGGAGGATCTGGGCGGAGCAACTAGTGAGGAGTGAATTCCCCATTCCCCCAGCTCCTGCTCCACAGTACAGAGATTCTACTTAGAGGAGAATATAGCAAGCTTAATAGACTACAAACCCTTCCCCTGACGAGGGGCTAGACTTGAACTGCATCGGACTATGGAGCAATTTCACCACAGGGCATTGTCAAAAATAGTTATCAGCTAGCAATTAGTACTGGGTGATACCAATACAGGTAGATTATCTTAATGGGAAATCAGGGAAAGAGACAGTCAGAGAGAGATCAGGTAGAGCCACAGTCATTCTTGACTGTCAGTAAGGTTGTGGTCATGCCCCAGTCTGGAGAGAGACATTAGAGGTTACCGTGAACTAGCCCAGCAAATCACTAAACCAATAAGCAAACAAGAACAAGGCCTGAAGTGTGGGAGAGGGGTCAATATCCAGAGTTGCTAGGACAAAAAGTTAGGAGACATTCAAAAAACAGGAAAGTGTGACACTTACACAGGTTTAAAAAGGTATAGAAAACAGAACCTGCCTTTGAGGGGGCCAAAATGTTGGACTTAGCAGACTTTCAAGCACCTATTATAAATATATTCATAGAACTAAAGAAAATTCAATGCTTAAAGAATTAAAGGAAGGTATGACAACATCTCAAATAGAGACCATCAGTAAGAGAAATTATAGAAAAGAGCAAACTGTATATTCTGGGGTTAAAAGTACAATAACCAAGATGAAAAATTCATTAGAAAGGCTCAAAGATACAATTGAACCAGCAGAAGGATCACCAAACTTGAAGATCAGTTGACAGAGATTATGCAATCCAAAGAACACAGAGGAAAAAAGAAGAAAGCATGAACAGAACCTCAGAGAAATGTGGGACACCAATTAACACACTGACATATGCATAATAGGAGTACCATAAGGATAAAAGAGAGAAAAAAGAGCTGAAAAAAATACACTGATATAAATAAATGGGTGGTGGTGGTGGGGAGGAGGAGACAGACAAACCCCCCACACAGAAGATATTCAAATACTAATCAGGTTATCTGATTCTATTCTTTAAGACTTCATGAATCTTTTTTTTTTTTTTTTTTGGTCCATCCCAATTGCCACCTGGGAGTTAGCTGAGGCCATCATTTATCTTGTTTAGATTACAGCAAAAGACCTCAAATCTCATCCTCATATCTATGGTCAAAGGGCACTTTCTAAAATGAAAAGTCAATCATATATCACTATGTTTTCCCACACTCAAACCCTATTCCCCTTAGATGTGGATTATTGGTCCATTTGGAGCTTTTCAGAATCACTACAGTACTTATTCTTAAAAACAGACTCCCAGCCCACACCCTAGACCTACTAGATTGGACTGAGGAAGGGGCCCAAAGATCAATCAGTGCTTTTAATAACCACCACCCTCACCGTCTCTCCCACAGTTCTTCTGCATAATGAAGAATGAGATCCACAGTGAATTGGCCCCTGCTTAGGTCTTCATCCTTAGCTCCTGCTGCTCTCAGAAAGTTCTGAATGGTGATCATTATGTGATCAGACAGGACTATATTGTAGGAGAGGGTAACCAGAGATTCATGCAATAAATATATAATGTAAATGATTTAGGGAATCATAATTCAAATGGGTGAATAAGTAAATCAATAATTCCACTTAAACACAGTGGTCTAAATGCATGCGTGTCTCTGCTACCTCTTGAAGCCCAATTAATACTTCAGTAAGGCATTAAAAAGGCACAGACCCACAAAGACAAAGAGAATGAGAAGAGGTAGCAGCACACTAGATGGGGAAACAAAATCTTGGATGGTAGAAATTAATGGGCAAAGTTAGCAGATCAGAGAAAGATGAAATCCAAATGTGGGAGCCATTAAGATGAGACTCCCAATCTCTGACCATGGGGATTGCAAATAACTGACAATCCCAAGTATTGCACCAGGAATCCATCACTGTGATCCCACCAACACCATGCTTTTCACAGGCTACTCTCAGCCAGTGACTAAAAGCAGCAGGCTCATTTCTGGGAGATACAGGACTCTGATGGTCAACACTGGCTTGAGGACTCCCAGTAGGCCTCACCAAAATTTTCTTGGAACTGCACCTTAGTCTAAGATTTTTCTTACCCTTTCTCCTCCAAAAAAGTCAGAACTGTGTAACCTGTGATGGCTCTCCCAGCCTCCTCTGGCTCCTTCCCCTTTCATTTTCACTCAGAGGTAGTTTCCCAATAAATTTCTTGCACATCTAATCCTTTCTGGTATTTGCTTTTTGACCTGAACTGACACACCAAGCCTGCAACAAGGCAAGCCAGTAAGAAGCAAGCTGATATGCCTACCAAAGTGTTCCCAAGAAAGTTTGAGGAAAAGGAAACACCAGGAAAAATTTTAAGAAAAGGAAACATCTTTGAAGGCAAGGGTGTATGCTGGAGCAGACAAAAGGATTAGATGAACCTTTGCTGAGGCAGCCTGACCCTAGATATCCTTGACCAAGAAAATTATCCCCTCACAACTCTTTGGAGATCTTGGATACCATACTCATAGCTCAGGTCAAAATCAAGCATCGTACTTAAACAGGAGGATTAATTGTAAAGTTTGTGTGTTAAATAAACATGTTAAAATAAAGACCCTCAGCTTCCTTCCTCAAGGTGGCTTAGAACCACTGCAATCAGGCTTAGACCTGTGTAAAGCCACCCCCCTCCACCCTCCAAATATATACAGCCCTATCCCAAAGTAGAAGACTGAAAGATTGTTCACTGTCAAGCTAACCTGCTTAAGAACAAAAGACCTACAGATACTAATATCCATGGGGGTTTTGAAAAATGGTCCAGTCCTTGTTGGATCACTAAGTTACCCATGTATACAGAGTTTCTGGGCAACTGTTAATACTTCCATCTTAAAAATGAAAGAGCAGCCAAGGATCACCAGACATTTGGGGAAAGCTTCTAAAAAGAAAGAGACTAAAAAAAAAAAAAAAATAGAAAAATATTTCTGAGAACACCCTTTCCTATATAAACAAGGAAGAGAAAATTTCAAAAAATATACTATTTTGAGATAGAAAAGAATGAAACCTATGAAGAACAGGAAACTATATAATACTAATAATTTAAAACACAGACATTTAGAAAGGGACTTGAAAATTTTAAAAATGAGAGTTAAAACAGAAGATTCAAATAAAAGGGTTAGAAGATCAAATTGAGGAAGTATCTCAAAGTAGAACAGAAAGACAAAAAAAAGGAAATAAGGGGAAAAAGGTTAGACATAAAAATCCTGTGAGCTCTGATATTATTTAAATAACATACAACTACAGAAAGGGAGAATAGAGAAACTAGAGGGAAGAAAGTTATCTAAAAAATTAAAAAAAAAAAAAAAACCTTCTCTGAACTTAAGAACAATGAGTTTGCAGATTTAAAAAGATTTCTAAGAACCCAGCATAACAACTTTTAAAAAGGCCTACACTAAAGCATTGCGCCGTGAAATTTCAGGGCACCGGGGTAAAGAGAATAGCATTAAGGTTTCCAGAGAAAGGGAAGAGGGGGTAGGCACTGTTCTAAGTGCTTTACTTGTGTTAATTTTCTCAGCAACTCTAGAGGTAGGAAAGATTATTACACTCAATTTTTAGATGAGGAAACGGTCACAGAGAGGTTATGTGACTTGCCCAAGCCACACAGCTGATATGAACCCAAGTCATCGGGTTTTAGAGTATAAACTTTCCTTTCTTTTTGTGGAGTCCAATGTGGGGCTCGATCTCACAGCCCTGAGATCAAGACCTAAGTTGAGATCAAGAGTAGGATGCTTACTGACTGAGCCACCCAGGCGCCCCTCAGAATATAAGCTTTTATCCATATTCTGAGGGAAAGTGATTTCCGACCTAGAATTCGATATCCAGTGAAACTATCAAATTGTTGAGTACGATAAAGACATTTTCAGATATCTCAAAAAACGCACCTTTCTCTGGAAGTTACTAGAGGTTATACCTTGCCAAAATGAAGATGAAAACTGAAAAAGAATATAGGAAATCTAGGAAACAGGAAATCTAGCACAGATGAAAGGCAAAGAGAATTCCCATGATGATAGTCCAGTAGGCCAAGACTGCAACCAATTTTGAATGAAACAGATAGATGAAGGGCAAGAAGAAGCTTTTTGTTGCCAAGACAAAATATGAGATAAATTATCCAATGAGGTTGTACCTACTGAGAATATATATAGCTCAGCGGGACAGTCTGGGGATAAATTAGCTATAATACATAGAAAACAAAGCAAAGCAACAATTATTTATTTGAGGTATAACAATACATTACATAAGAAATATAATCACATTACACTGATGACTCAGATATGAATAATGTTATAAAAATGGGAAAAGGAAAGTGAAGAGGGATGGCGTAGCCACACAGGAGAGCTACGTCTTTTGTAGCAGCACATTAATAACTGATAATATCTAAAACTATAAAATCAAGAAGCAGTAATATAAGCGTATGTGGTTAGCTACAAAAGAAACAGCAAAAATGATTAAAGTGGTTATCTCAGATAATAGACTGGAGGGTTTGGAATGAATTAGAACAGAAATTGCCTTCTGCTATTATTAGAAGTAATATGACTTAACTTTTCAAACATATGTGCTTATCTTATTTAGATAAAAGTATAAAAGTTTAAAGAACCAGAATAGAATTTTATATTTAATTCATCAAACACCATATACTAATGATTAGTGAAGAAAAGGGAGACGTTAGTAGAGTCAAGATGACTGAGGTTTTGAATGTTTACAAATTAAAGAACTAAACAAGACAAAAACTTAACTACAAGGAAATAGTAAGTACTCCTTGCTAGAAGAGCCATGAGAAAAAATACACAAATATGTTAAAGAGAGGGATATNTAGTTATTGGTATTTAGAACTTTCATTTATAAAGTTGGTGGTGTACTTTTTATTATTATTATTATTATTGTTATTATTATTATTATACCCTAACCCATTTCCTGGGCTCCACGGTGTATTCCAATTTACAGGGCATAAATTATCTATATATTAAGAAAAAAGTATAACGATGATTTTCAAGTGATTTAGGAAAAAATATTCAATTGGTCATATTCTCCCACCAATTCCCTATGACATACTGAACTTTAGAAGTTTTGGAGCTGGGTGAGAACATTTTCTTACACAGGCATCAACCCACCATTTGCTGAATATTTATACACAGATATGGAGACAAACACATTTAAAATACAACAGAACAAAAAAACTTAAGATATAGAAGACAGAAAAAAGAGAGCACAGCTGTGAACCAGTGTCCTTAGAAAGTCCAGCTTTCCAACAAAAACTACTAAGGGGACACCAGCAATTTGTGATAACCTTGCTTTGTAAGTAGCAACACTGGTCATGGCTCTTCTCTTTTCTGGGAACTGTTATTTTTACATGTTACAAATTATAAAGCTCTTTGTAAAGGATAACAAAGTTGATGGGCTAGGGCTGCCAAAGCATATCACTACCAACAAAAGTAAGCAATTTCAAGCTATTTATCGTTTAAACTTCATTCATTAGGCAATTTAGTGTTTGTTCGCCTCTGTAATATTAAAAAAAAAAGCCTTTTGTTAAAGTAACAAATTCAAAGGCATCATCTAAACCCTGGTAAGATTCATTCAGGTATTGGATACTATCAACTAAATACAAGGCTTTGTCCTGTAGATTGATGGCTCTCCCACTTTAACACAAGCACTCATTTTATACTAAACTCATTTTATATTTTAACATAAGCACTCATCAAATGACTTTTAAAAGTCATTTTGATGCACTGGTAATAGAGTACTAAAAACCACAATTAAAATTGTTTTTTTCTTGGTTAATTACAATGTTCAAACAGACCACTAGAAATAACTTCCTTTTAAAATTCTCCGTTTTGCCAGTTTTTTTTTTTTTTAAATATGACACTGGTCTCATTAATGTCATTAGTTGCGGTGCCTGCTGAGAGAAAATGCTGACTTTGTGAGCATGGAATCAATTTTCTGAATTAACAAAGGTTTTTGTGGGGCTACTTCTTGCACAGTATTTATTTTCTCAAAAGCCTTCACTGTAGGAAATGCTTTAATTACTGTGGTAAGTGCCAGATTACCAAATCTACATTTATGTAACGAAATTATATGAACATTCTTGAAATATGTTCCTTCACTACTTTTAGCCATCTAACCTTGCTGCAACCTCCAATGCATGAGGAAGCATACAAAGACCTTAAGAAATGTCCTTCCTCAGAAGACTAGACAGATACACTTCCTAGCTTTGTATTTGTGAATTTGGGCACAAAGGCTGCTCTCCAGTGAAGCAATGCACAGTGAGTGAAAAGATCAGGAAAAAGCGTATGTGGGGAAAGGGGAGAGGGAAGGAGAGGAGGGCATCATATGAAGAGTTGAGGAGTGTTTTAGGTACAGGACAAAAGAGCTGGGAGAAGCCAAATACTATGGATAGGCTTTTGAGAAAGATACTAAATTCAAAGATGCAAAGTTGAACACAGGGCCTTGAAATAAAGCGGAGGCAGTGTCCCCAGGCAGCCAACACAGAGACTGGAAGGGCATTACCTAGCACACAGACATGGCCACTGCTGTGACAAAGTACCATAGGTGAGCTGCTTTCAAAAGTCTGGGCTGATACTCCCACATGCCACCACTTAAGTCTTCAAGGGCATGTAAGTTCAGCACCTTATGAGGTGGGGCTGTTAAAGAAATAAGGAATATTGGAGAAGAGTTCAGAGAGGTGAGGTGCAGAACAGGAACATGGTACAAAGAAAATGGTTAGAGTAATACAGAGGAGAAAGGGGTGCTGAGTTTTGTTTTTTTAAAAACAATACAATTATAATAATCCAGACTATCTGGTACATTCTGACTTCATAGGAACTGAAATTAATAGGGAATATTTATAATTAAAGGATTTCTATATGTCACATGACCTGCTTCTCTGCCACACACCTGATTATCAGGTATCTAAATACTGTCAATGTTGGGATGCATTTGCTAGGATGCTTACAAATAGTACTGAAATCACACTGAGTGAAAAAGTAATAGATGACAAAATCCTTCTACTTGTGTTTTCTAGAAAAATAGATGGGTAAAAAATAAAAGTATTACTGGATTAGCTATTGTACATCAGGGAAAAGTATGTATTTTAAAAAGTAGTTTAAAATTCCACAAGTTTCTTAAGGGTGAAAACTACACATTACACATCTCCATTTTCTCCAAAATGCCGTGTCACGATCTCAGGGTTGTGAGATCGAGCTCCGTGTTGGACTCTTCACTCAGTGGGGAGTCTGCTTCAGATTCTCTCTCCCTGTCCCTCTGCCCTCCTGGCTCCCCTGCTCGCATGCATGTGCTTTCTCAAAAAGACAGAACAGTGTGTAGAACATGCCACAGGTAAGAAAAAGCAAAGTATGTTTGTGTGTTTACTTATGATTTTTAAGAAAAGACAACAAAGAGTAAACCAGACGCTAATGAAAATGATTACTTATGGAGGAGGAAGGTAATAGGGATGGAAGATACACTTCTTAAAATTAGTCTTTGCAACCATATAAATGTTTTACATAATTATAAAACAAAATTCAACCAAAATAAGAAAAACAGTACCTAGAAATAAAAATAAAAATGAAACAAGTAATCTAATAACATAGCAAGTTGGTGGCAAAACTCCAAAGAGAATTGTTTTAAGTAAATCTTTTATTTTAAAAACTTTTAAAATAATTTCAGACTCTAGTAAACACTGAATGTTTTGCTTTTGTATTCCTGGCCACCACTTTCCAGTCATGTAATCCTGCTTTCTGGTATTTTATCATTCTTAAAAAACTGTCTTAACATAGAGTCACAATAAAAATGATGGCCAATGACAAGGTTTCTAACTACCCAACCTCTTCTTAGATTTCTAGTCATGTGATGACAAATGGAAAACCAGCCCTTAAGTGTTACTTAAACGATGCCTGACTTGACTTTTGAAGTAAAAAGAGGTAAAAATTTGACTCAAGACTGCTGTATAAAACCTGGAAATGGGGCCCAAAAGTACTGCATCACAGACTCCCAGTACACTGAAGTTGATTCTGTAACAGTCACAGCTACCCATAAACTTCTCGTTTTTAAAAGATTTTATTTATTTATTTGAGAGAGAGAGAGACAGAGAGCATGAGAGGGGGGTAGGCAGAGGGAGAGGGAGAAGGAGACTCCTCACTGATCAGGGAGCCCAATGTGGGGCTCAATCCCAGGACCGAGATCATGACCCGAGCTGAAGGCAGACACTTCACCAACTGAGCCACCCAGGGGCTCCATGCATATACTTTTGAAGGCAGCACAGCCATGGTGATGATGAACAGGGCCTTGGGAGTTTGACAGAACTGAGTCTGAATCCGGACTCTGCCCTTTACTCAACTGATAATGTGAGCTTAAACATGTCACTTACCTTCTTTTAAGTTTCAATTCCTCCATCTGTAAAACGAGAATAATACAATACCTAAACAACAAGATCGTAATGAGAGCCGAGACATGTCTTAGCAAGGTGCCTCGTACCACTAAAATGCTAAAAAATTTTAGCTATTGTTGGTATTTTATTGTACTATTAATTATTGCACTGTAAAATTCTATCCTTCTATTTCAACCTCATGAACTTCTATTTTTAACCACATCAGAAATGCAGAGCATTAATGGAAACAAGGGAAGTTCTACCATTGTATTTGACAAAATTTTACCCAACAGTAATGTCATTAGAATTAAGATTCTTTAAAGTCACATTAAATGCCATGATAATGACTTCTGCTTCTAATCATGAAAGTTTAATTGGAACAGAACTTTTTTCTCCCACTGAACTAAAAGTCTGAATATTTTCAGTCATTGGGACAACAGGCAGTAAAGGATTATGATTTGTACGGGAGGGAAAATGAATGGAGTGAATGCTTAATGACGGGCCTGGTTTCTTTCTGGAAGCATTTCCGAATTCCCAGTACAAGGAGGGGAAACAAAGCCGAGCATGGCAGTGTCACTGAGTTGAGGACACAGAAATCACAGCTCAGGAAGAACTGTGAGGTAGACGGAATGTTCAGGGCAGAATACCAAAGAGAATGGAGCTAAGTACAGAAAAAGTTCCCAAAATCTGCACAAAGAACACTATGTGCCTTTAGCTTAATAATAATTTGTGCATGCATAGGTTGAAACTCCATGAGGTTGGGCAAAGAGATCATGGAGACACTGGAGTTCTACTCAGTTCTAGAGAGGCCTCCCTGAACTCCAAAGACAATCAGTAGAGACCTCAGAAAGGTCACATCTAAGTATGGAACTCAATTAAGCCCTAGAATTAAGGGTACTCTAGATCTGGTCTTATCAAAGGAAGCAGCAAACTGTAAAATGGAACAACAAAAAAGTTCATCACTACAAATGGACCTATAAATGGCAGACATGAAGACATTACACAAGGCAGAAACTTCAAAATATCCTGCGAATATGCTCAAGGATTTAAAAGAAAGCACGAACGTTATCGGGAAAGAAATAGAAAAAAATAAAAAAGAACACAAAGGAGCTTCTAGAGTTGAAGAAAATACATGACCTTAAAGGAAAAGCTCACTGGATGAACTAAACAGAGGATTAGACAATGCATGAAATGGTGAACTTAAAGACATGGCACAGAAATTTCCCCAATATAAAGCACGTTTCTCAAGAGAAAAAAGACTTGAGATTAAAATACAGAAGCTCAGTCACACGTGGGACAATATTAAGGGGCCTAACATGCAAAGCCCCCAACGAGAAGAGAGGCTGGTAGAGACAGAATTAAAACCCCTCAAGAAATAATGTCCAAATTCACATACCAATACAAGAAAGTCAAAGTACCTCAAGCAGATTAAAATAAAAAAAAAAAACACCAAAAAAAAAAAAAAAACCACAAGTCACCAAAGCATATCATTAATGAACTGCATAAAACCAGTGATAAAAACAAAATTTTAAAAGCAGCCAAAAGAAAAAAACCACACTGCAAAAGGAAAAACAAAGAAAAAAGGTCATAGTAACAATGTAGTCAAGTCATCAAGAGGGTTTAACATTCCTAAATGTACATGCACCTAATAACAGAGCTTCAGAATACAGGAAAGACCAAAATGGTAGTACATGAAGAAACAAAGCAACAATTATAATGGAAAAAACAAACAGGCAGAAAATCAAGGAGGATATAGGAGAGTTGAATACTATCAGTTAACTTGAAATAATATTCTTAGAACACCACACAAGAGGAAATTATACCTTCTACTTAACTGCACATGAAACATTTGCCAAAATGGGCCATACTGCGGGCCACTAAAAAAAGTCTCAATAAATTTAAAATTTATTCATTCATATTCGAGTCATACAAAGTGGTGTTCTCTGATCATAATGGAATGAAAACTCGGTATCTGAGTTTAAATATTTGGAAATTAAATAACACACTTCTAAATAACCCATGGGTCAAAGCAGAAATCAAAAGGGAAAACTGAAAATTTTCTGAACTGAATAAAAATATACATTATCACTAAAGCAGAACTTAGGGTGAAATTTATAGCATTAAACACCCTCATTAGTAAAGAAGAAAGGTCTCAGGGGCACCTGGGTGGCTCAGGTTAAGCATCCAACTCTTTATTTTGGCTCAGGTCATCAGATCAAGCCTACATTGGGCTCCACGCTGGGTGTGGAGCCTGCTTAAGATTCTTTCTCTCCCTCTCCCCTCCTCCCCCTCTAAAAAAAAAAAAGGCTCAACTCAATGATTTTAGCTTGCAAATTAAGAAACCAGCAAAAGATGAGCAAAAGAAACCAAAATAAGGCTATGAAAGGGGGAAAAAAATAAAGCCCAAAGTGGGAATAAATGAAACAGAAGAAAAACAGAAAAAAATCCCTGATTCTTGAAATAGGTCAATGAAATTGATAAACCTCTAGCCAGAGTGATCAAGGCAAAAAGAAAAAGAAAAAGATATGAGTTAATAATACTATGAACAAAGAGAGGTGACATCATTGAAAGCTTTGGATATAACAAGGATAATAAATGTTATAAACAACTTCAGGCCAATAAATTCACCTACTTAGATAAAATGAATAGATACCATGAAAGACAAACTTTCAAACTCCAGTAGAAATAAACCAAATGGTCTTATACTATATTAAAAATAGATTTTTTAGTTAAAACCCATCCCTCAAAAAAATTATTATACACTTCAGACCCAGATGGCTTCACTTAGGAATTCTACCAAACATATAAATACCAACATTACACAAATCATTCTCCCAAAACTGAAAAGGCAGGAACACTTTCCAACTCATTCCATGAGGTTAGCATTCCCACGATACCAAAATCAGACAAAGATATTACAAAAAAAGAGAAAACTACAAACACCCAATTTCAAAGAATATAGGTTTATCATTAAAAATCAATATAATTCACCACACTAGTAAACTAAAAAGAAAAATACTCATGATTATCTCAGTAAATGCAGAAAAATAATTTGACAAAATCCATCATCCATTCTGGATTAAAAAAAACCTCATCAAACTAAGAAGAGAAGGCAACTTCTTCAACTTGAAAATGGTTATCCATAAAAGACATACAGCTAACATCATACTTTATGGTACAAGATCAGGAATAAGACAATGTCTGCTCTTATGACTTCTATTCACCATTATTCTGGAGGTTCTAGCCAATGCAATAAGACAAAAAAAGCCAAACAAGAGAAGTCTAGATTGGAAAGGATTAGGCAATGTTCACTATATTAAAGATGACATAATTGACATGCTCTTTCATGTAGGAAATCAGATGAAATCTACAAAAAAGCTACTAGAACCACTGAGTTCAGCAAGACTGAAGAAGACTGAAATAAATCAATTATATTTATATATTACAGCAGCAAAAAAAAGGAAATTGAAACTAAAAAAATACCATTTACAATCATATCAAACGTAGGAAATACGTAGAGATAAATCTTACAAAATATGTGAAAAACATTTACATTAAAAACTAATGCTGCTGAGAGATATTTTAAAAAATACAAATAAAAGAGCGATATTGGGTTGATGGGTTGGAAGACTCAATATTGTTAACATGTTAGTATAATAGTTAGCCTGTTTGGGCTGCTATAACAAAATACTACAGACTGGGTAGTTTATAAACAACAGGAATTTATTTCTCACAGATCTGGAGACTGGGGAGTCCAAGATTGAGGTGCCAGCATAGCTGCATTCTGGTGAGACCTCTTCCTGATTCATGGCCAGTGCCTTCTTGATATGTCTCTCTTATGGTGGAAGGGGGCTAGGGAGCTCTGTGTTGTCTCTTTTATAAGAAGACTGATCCTATGCACAAGAACTTCATCCTCATGACCTAATCATTTCTGAAAGGCCTCACCTCCTAATACCACCACATGGGCACTAGGATTTTAACATATGAATTTGGCAGTGAGGGGACAAACATTTGGACCACAGAACTCAGTTCTTCTCAAATTATTCTATAAACAGTCTGTACCTGCTTTGCACAGTACTGTGTTAAATGAAAAAATGTGCACGTTAAAACCATGCAAGGTGAGGACTTGGTTCCAATATGTACATGTTTCAGTTAATACAATACTATGCAAAGATAGGAACTCCCTGTGTTCTACATAATCCCTATCAAAATCCCAGGAGGCTTTTTTGGGGCAGAAATTGACAAACTAATTCTAAAATTCATATGGAAAAGCAAAGGACATAAAAAAGATAAGCAAATTTGATAAAGTAAAACAAAGTTGATGTACTAATACCGAGAGTTCAAGACTTATTTACAACTACAGTAATCACGACAGCATGTTATTGCCCTAAAGACAGACCAATAGGTCAATGGAACAGAATAGAGAGTTTTAAAACAGACCCATACTTATATGTACCACCAACTTTTAACAAAGCTACAAGTAGAGTTCAGTGGGGAACTAAGAGTCTATTCCACAAAGAGTTCTGGAATAACTGTGTATTCATATGCAGAAAAGAAAAAGAATTTGTATCCTTACTTTGTATCACATACAAATATTAACTCGAAATGGATCATAGACCTAAATATAAAACCTAAAACTATTAAACTTCTAGGAAAAAAAACATAGGAGAAAACCTTTCTGACCTTCAGTTATCAAAAAGATTTCTTAGAAACAGCACCCAAAGTATGACCCATAAAGAAAAAATGGACAAATTGGACTTCATCATGATTTCTCATCTTCGAAAGACACTGTTAAGAAAATTAAAAGTCATTGGGTAAAAATACTTGCAAATCAGGTATCTTATAAAGGCCTTACATTCAGAATTTATAAAGAACTCTCATAATTCAACAATAAGAAAACAACTGAATACAATAAGGGCAAAATGTTTGAAGAGACATCTCAACAAAGAAGATATGCAGATGTAAAGTAAGCACATGAAATAATGCTCAACATCATTAGTCATTAGGGAAATATAAATTAGTAATACAAGGGGATACCAATACATACTAGTAGTTTGACTAAAATCAAAAAGACTTATCAGAGCAAGTGTTGTCAAGGATGTAGAGGAACTCATATACTGCTGGTAGAAATGTAAAATGATACAATCACTTCAGAAAAGAGGGAGTTTCTCAAAAAGTTAAACATACACGTACCATATGATTCAGCCATTACACTCAGTCACTTACCCAAGAGAAATAAAGGGATATATACATAACTGAATTTCATAGCAAATTTACTTGCAATAGCCCCAAATCAGAAGCAATCCACATGTCCACCAACAGGTCAATGTATAAACTGTGGTATATCCATATAATGGAATACTACCTAGCAATTAACAAAAATCAACTATTGATACATGCTACAGCAGCCTAACCAAAGTGTACGATTCCATTTACATGAAACCCTAGAAAACATAAGCTAATTTATAGTGACAGAAAGCAAAACAGTAGTTGTCTGGAAAATGGCTGGGGTTTCAGGGGAATGCAGGGAAAGTAAGGAGGGTGAAATTACAAATGTCCATATGGAAACTTTTAGTCCTGATGGATATATTCATTATCTTAATTGCAGTGATGGTTTAACAGGTTTATATATGTGCCCAAACTTATCAAACTGTACACTTTATGTATGTGCAGTTTATTGGATCAATTATATTGAAATAAAACTGTCAAACTAAGACAAAAGACTCTTTAAGGTAAAAATAACAACAACATATGTAAGGGTTAAAGAAGCAAAAGTTATGAAAATAATAGTGCAAAGGATGGGAAGAGGCCAAATGGAGATATGGTGTTGTAAGTAGTGTATACTGTAGATACAGTGGTAAAATGTTATTTGAATGCAAACTGTGATAAATTAAAGATGTATCTTTTTTTTTTAAGATTTTATTTATTTATTTGACAGAGATAGAGACAGCCAGCGAGAGAGGGAACACAAGCAGGGGGAGTGGGAGAGGAAGAAGCAGGCTCATAGCGGAGGAGCCTGATGTGGGACTCGATCCCATAACGCCGGGATCACGCCCTGAGCCGAAGGCAGATGCTCAACTGCTGTGCCACCCAGGCGCCCCTAAAGATGTATCTTTTAAACCCTAGAGCAACCACATAAAAAAGAAATTTACCTAAGAAGCAAACAGTGAAAATAAACTAGCATGTTAAAAAATACTCAACAAATCTAAAGGTGGTAGAAAATAATGGGGAAAAGAACACAAAACAGATAGGAGGAATAGAAGATTAAAAACATGAATCAAACCCGACCACACCAATACTTACATTATATGTAAGTGGTCTAAATACTTCAATTAAAAGACAAATTGTTAAAGCAGATTTTTTTTTTTAAAAAAGCAAGACCCAACAATATGTTTTCTATAGAAAACATTTTAAATGTGAAGAAATAGGTTAAAGGCTTAAATATGGAAAAAAATACATACCATTCAGGTACTAATCCTTAAAAGCTGTAGTGTCTATATTAACACCAGGAAAAGCAGACATTAGGACAAAGAAAGACATCTCATAATGACAAAAGGATCGATTTATCAAGAAAATATAATACAAGGCAACCTCCTGAATGGGAGAAAGCATTTGCAAACTATGTATCTGATAAGAGGTTAATATCCAAAATATATAAAGAACTCATACAACTCAAAAGCAAAAGAGACAATCCAATTAAAAAATGGGCAGAAAGGGGCGCCTGGGTGGC
This sequence comes from Ursus maritimus, assembly GCF_017311325.1. Classification (NCBI taxonomy): domain Eukaryota; kingdom Metazoa; phylum Chordata; class Mammalia; order Carnivora; family Ursidae; genus Ursus; species Ursus maritimus. Next base: position 88,629,957 of record NW_024423319.1, on the reverse strand, counting down.
TCTGACCTTAAGCGTCTGCCTTCAGCTCAGGTCATGATCCTGGGGTCCTGGGATCGAACCCCGTGTCAGGCTCCCTGCTCACGGGGAGCCTGCTTCTCCCTCTGCCTCTGCCGCTCCTGCTGCTTGTGCTCTCTCACTCTTGTTCTCTTTCAAATAAATAAAATCTTTAAAAAAATAAAAAATGGGCAGAAGACTGGCATAGACAATTTTCCGAAGAAGACATCCAGATGACCAACAGGTACATGAAAAGATGTTCAACGGCATTAATAATCAGGAAAATGTAAATCAAAACTGCAAAAGAGATTATCTCACATCTAATAGAATGGCTGTTATCAAAAAGACAAGAAATAACAAGTGTTAGTGTGTGTTAGTGTGGATGTAGAGAAAAGGAAACCCTCACGCACTACTGGTAGGAATGTAAATTGGTACAGCCACTATCGGAAACAGTATGGCGATGTGTCAGAAAATTAAAAACAGAACTGCCATATAAGCCAGCAATTCCAGTTCTCGGTATTTATCTGAAGAAAACAAAACACTAACTTGAAAGGTTATCTGCACCCTCATGTTCACTGCAGTATTATTTACAATAGCCAAGATAATGGAAACAACCTAAGTGTCCAGTGATGGATGAATGAAAAGTGAAGGGGGGGGAGGGAGAGAGAATACATGCAATATTATTCAGCCACAAAAAAAGAAAGATCTTGCCATTTGCGACAACATAGATGGACCTTGAGGGCACTATGCTAAGTGACATAAGTCAGAGGAAGACAAATACCATATGCTCTCACTTATCTGTGGAATCTAAGGAAAAAAACTCATAGATACAGATTGCTGGTTGTCAGAGAAGAGCTGCAACTATTCAAAAATTTAAAAACACACTGCAAAATAACCCACTGGACAAAGAAGGTATCACAAGGGAAACTAGAAAATATTTTGACCTTAATAAAAAGAAATCTTGTGGGATATAGCTAAGACAATTTTTAAGACAGAAATTTATACATTTAAATGTTTACATTAGAAGAGATTAAAGAGCCTAAAATCAATAACTTACGTTTCCATTCTAAGAAGATAGAAAAACAGCAAATTAAATACAAAGGAAATAGAATAAAAAGTTAATGACCTATAAAATGAACAAATAGGTCAATGATAACAAAAGCTTGTTCTTTGTAAAGATCAATAATAAATCCCTAGCTAAACTGATCAAGGAAAAAGAGAGAAGACAACATTATCAATATTGGGAAGGAAAAGAACATCTATGTCAGACAGGAAAATTTTAAGAAATACTATAAACAAGATACATTAATAAATCCTACAAATAAAAGTGACAAATACCTGAAAATATTCAAATTACCAAAACTGAAAGAAATAGAATAATCTGAATAGTGCTGCACCTGTTACAGAAATTTAATATATAATTTTAAATCTCCCCACAAGGAAAATTCCAGGCCCAAATAGCTTCACTGGTGGATTTCACCATAAATTAAGGTAATACCAATTCAATATAAACTTAAAAAAAAAAGGATAAAGCAGTTCATTATACAAGACCAGAATTACCAAAGCCAGTAAAAACTTAAAGATAACTAGAAAGCAAAATCTTCCATAAACACTGACGCAAAAATCCTTATCTTTTAAAAATAGTTTATGGACTCCATCAACATATCAAAAGCCTAATACACTCTGACCAACTGAGGTTTATCCTAGGAATAAAAGGTTGTTTTACTATTTAAAAAAATCAGTGTGACTAAAAGAATAAAGAACAACCATAAAAAAATCTCAATACATAAAAAAAAGCATTTTAAGAAATTAAAAAACTTGTCCATGATAAAAATTTCAACAAATTAGGAAAAGAAAAATTCCTGAACCTAATAAAAAGCATTTATAAAAAACCCACAGCTAGTATCATACTTAATGGTGAGAGAGTGAATGCTCCCCCAACCCCCCAAGATCAGAACTGGATGTCCAGGCCATTAAGAAAAAGGAACAAAAGACATACAAAATGGAAAGAAATAAAAAGTGTCTTTATTTGCACATAACACAATATGCAAACAGAAAATCCTAAGGAATCTTTAAAAAGCTACTAGAACTAATGATTTTAGCAAGACAATGAATGTAAGATCAATATATGAGAATCAACTGTCTTTTTTTCCATATGCTGTCAGCAACTGTTAAATAAAAAATTAAAAGTACCATTTACAAAAACATGAGGTCCTAAAAATAAATTCAATGAAATATGCATAAAATCTCTACTCTTAAAAATATGCAAATGTTGCTGTAAGTAAAGAGCTGTATAAATGGAGAAATATTCTGTTTATGGACTCAAATAATATTAAGATTTTCATTCTCTCCAAATTATATAGATTCAAAGTAACCCCAATCAAAATGCTATGCTTCTTTTTGCAGAAATTGACAAACTTACTCATTTTTTAAATAGAAATGTAAAGGACCTAAAACAGCCTCAACACTTTTGAAAATTGTACCAAACTGAACCATACCATTTCCCATGAAGACGTGGCATATTTCACGTTCTCGAGTCATTGAGGATGGTATAACTTCAACTTGTTTTCTCCCTCTCAGCATTCACCCTTGGAACTTGGCAGCCAGGCAGTGAGGAAGCCTCTCAACACGGAGAGGCCATATGAAGAGTGGCCAAGAGACCCAGCTACGGTCTCCTAGTCAACAGCCAGCATCAACTGCAAACTACGTAAGCCTGCAGATTATTCCAGTCTCTAGTCTTCACGTTTTCTGGTTTACGCCCCAGGCATTGTGGAAGAGAGAAACTATTCCTGCTATGCCCCGTCCAAATTGATGACCCCCAGAAACTGTGAGCATATTAAACAGCTGTTTTATGCCACCAAGTTTTATGGTAACTTGTTATGCGGCCACAGTACCTAGGATACCATGTAGTGAAGCAAAATGTTGATCAAAACCGCCTATTAGCCCTAAATGAAAATGCATTCTTGATTTTGTGCTCAAATGACATGTCTAATGATGGGTCATGCTGTACCTTCCCATTTACTGACATTTTACTTTATTTTAATTTTTTTTATTAGTTTCAGAGGTAGAATTTAGTGATTCATCAGTTGCATAGAACACCCAGTGCTCATTCCATCCAGTGCCCTCCTTAATGTCCATCACCCAATTACCCCTTCCCCCCCTTCTTCCAGCAACCTTCAGTTTGTTTCCTCTGATTAAGAGTCCCTTATGGTTTGCCTCCCTCTCAATTTTCATCTTATTTTATTTTTTCTTCCCTTCCCCTATGGTCATCTGTTTTATTTCTTATATCCTACATTAAAAAAAAAACATTTGTTGAACACTTATTATGTATAAAAACTCAAGCTTGCTTAAAAGTAACTTTCCCAAGGTCAAATTTGAACCCAAGTCTTCCTAAAACTAACTCCCTTGTCCCTACTCACGGTACCGTAGTTGCTCTTACACTGGTGTCACTACAGCTTATTGTGACTGGTGATAGACTGACCAACTAGAATATTTTTGTTATACCTCTGAAAACTTACGTCCCCATCCAGCAATATGGTCTTTTTTCTTGCCATTACTTTTAGCTCTCTTGATCCCTAAATCCATCATGTCTCCTGTATATAACACCTCATACTCTGGTGCGATCTACCCACACAATTCTCATCTCCTCGGTTGTAGGCTGATTAGTGCTGCTGCGGGAAGTCTATCAGCATGTTGACGGGTACTGCTACAAACTCCCTGCATCCAGCCTCGGCTGGGCCCTTGAGGCAACCTAGCAATTTCTCCTCACATCTCCCTTCCATGCCTCAAAAGTGCTGTTACAAACTTTCTCCACTCTCTTATCACCACTGCTGTCAGCAGGTGGCTCTTCCTTCTTTCTTCCAAGAGAATCAGGCCATCAGCTGAGGGACATCCTCTGCTCCCTCCTGTCTGTAGACCCAGCTCTATCTGCACCTCCATTCCCTTTTGTCTCAGTGGAAGAGGAGCCCTTCTCTCATCTACGCTTTAGACCCAACCTCCACCTGCTGCTTATCAAAGACCTCACTCCATTGGTACATCCTTTTCCTTTCTATTAGCTCTTTGCCCCCAGCATAAAATGGTGACATCCTTCCCACCTTAATCTCAACTCCTCTTCCCCACCCCTGTCTCTCCTCTTCCCAGTCTAGCCTCTTTAAAATTATTCTATATTTACTCTCCCCACTTCCTCAGTACCCATACCTTCTTCAGCCTACTACAATCTGGCTTCCATCCTCACCGCAACACTGAAGGTGCTCTGGCCAAGGTTCGGACTGATTTCTATGTTGGCAAACTCCATGGACATTACGGTTCTTCCATCATTTGGCCTTTTTATAGCATTTGAAACCACAGAAAACCTTCTCTCTCAGCTTCTGTGACCGCATTCTCTGAAGATAATTTCCTTACCTCTCTCCCCCTCCTGGTTTCTCTTTCTTGGCCTCGGCCCATCCTTTCTTCCAAGGTAAGTGTTCCCCAGGATCCTAACCTTGACGGTGTTTTATTTTCATTGTTGTCTTTAAGCAATTGTGTATTTTTCCAGGATTTCATCTGTTACCTACATGATGATGATTCTCAAGTCTTTTCTCTTTTGCTCTGACCTTGGTCCTAAGTTTGAGACTAAAATATCTAACTGCCTACTGTTCATCAATATTTAGATCTCGAAGGCTCCTCAAACTCAACATATGCAAGACTCATTTATTCTCGCTCAGACCCACTGGCCGTTGGACAGTGTCTATTTGAATCAAAGAAAGAGCACAGCTATCCAACTTCTCAAAATCTGGCACTACTGCCAAAGCTTTAATTCAGGCACCTACTTCTTTGCATGGATCACTGCAAATCCCTAGCTAGTCCTCTTTCCTTACGTAGCCTCCTCGAACAGTACTACCTGACTGGCCTTCGTCCTAAAACACACATCTGACCAAGTGACTCTCCTACCTAAAACCTACCAGTGGCTCCCCAGGGCCTAGCCAATACAGTTCAAACTTCTTAGTACTGCTCACAAGGCATCCATGCCCTAACTGGAGTATCTCTCACCCTCCCTCCTGCCTCAACTCCAACAAAAATCAAACTACTTGCACTTTCCTGAACATGCCTCAGTAATAATTCACTGCTCCACATCTCTACACGTACTTTTCCTTTACTTTCAATGTCCTACCCCACTAAGTCTGTTTGTGAATAGCCTCATTTTGTCACAACAGAATTTGTCACTTTCCTCTCTGTGCTACAGTGGGGAATGCTCACATTTTTCCATTTATTACACTGCATGTTAATTTTTTACTGTGGCTGTAACAAATTACCTTAAACCTTGTGGCCTAAAACAACACAAAGTTATTCATTTACAGTTTTGGAGGTCAGAAGTCTGCAATGAGTCTTTCAGGGCCAAATTAAGGTGTCGGCAGGGCTGGGTCCTCCTGGAGGCTCCAGGGGGAGAATCAGCTCATTGTCTCTTCCAGCTTCTAGAGGCTGCTCACATTCCTCGGCACATGGCCGTGTGACCCCAATCTCAGCTTCTCTGGTCACGCTGTCTTTTCTTGTAATTAAATCTCCCTCTGCCTCCCTCTTATAAATACCCTTGTGATTACATTAATAATCCAGATAAATCTCAAGATCCTTAATTTAGTCACACCTGCAAAGTTCCTTTTGGATGTAAGGTTAACATAGTCACAGGTTCTGGGATTAGGACAGGAACATCTTTTGGGAGTGGGGGAGCATTATTTAGCCTTTCCCACATTGTAACAATCATTTTATTTGCATGCTTCCCCGACTGCACTGTAACCTTCCCTTTAGGGTAGGTTCATTTTTGTCTTCTCAGTATCTGACATATGGTAATAAGTTAACAAAAGTCTGTTAAATACATCTAACAAAGGATTGATGTTGGGAAGTAAGACTGGCCTGGTAATGTGGATCTAGCTACCAAACACCAGAAAATCAAACGTCAGAATTTCAATTCAATCCTAAAGCAGTAGGGCAACAGGGAGAACCATTATTAATTATATATTCCCAAGGTTGGGAAAAATGATGAAAGTAGTAATTAAGGAAGATAAAAATGCCAGTAGTCAGCAGAATAAATCAGACACAGGGTGGGACTGGAAAGAACCCTCTAAAAAGATTCTTGCAGCAGTTGGGCAATGAGGAGATTAGGATGTGGTTGCGACACCAGTAAATGGGAATGGAAAAGAGAGAGATACAAGGTTTGTGTTATTAAAATAAGGTAACAAAGATTAGTGGCCCTACTGCAGAGTACAAAGGAGACCCATCTAATCACACTTCCTTCCTCATATTGCACTTTAAACTTGCTTTATTTTCCTAGCAACATTCTGACTTTTAACACACAGAGTAATAATGCTTTCACCAAAACCCATTTGGACATTCAATATTATTCTACGCAATCTATTTAGGTAACATATGTGAAATCCTAATATCACAGGAACAAATAGGTAACATGGACTAATCTAATATTCTAAATCAAATCACGGGTCTATTCTATTTAAGTGGACGATTTTTCAGGTAGAATTTGATTTTTAAAATTTAATTTTGCTGAAGTGATGATAACCAATACAAAACCTCCACTTTGAAAGATTTAGTTACTAATCATTTAACAGGGATAAGGAACAGGAGAAAAAGAAAAGCAAAATAAAAGCACTGCCAAGTAACACAGATGGTGTTGCTTAATACAATAGGCTCATTAAAACTATATATTCACTGCCATACACATCACCCCCATGCCAGTCATCAATCCATGTTTCTCAGCTCCAAACCCACCCATCATTGCCTGCCCCCAACTATAGGAGCTGGACTCTCAATATTTTTCCAGGTGGCACAAAATGAAACTTCCTCAGTAGAGGGCAATGGAGGAACACTGGAGGAGAAAGAGGTTTGCCTTCCTGGCCCCAGTGTTTTTCTCATCAGGGTCTTGCAGTGTGTGCAGTTTATCCACAGTGCCCAGTGGCCAGGAGCACGTGGCACCTTTCCACAGGCAGGTGGCTTTGCAGCAGAGTGCTACTGGTAGGTCACCTCCTGCAAACACCTTTCTCCAGCACCCTCTTGGTCAGCTTGCTGCAAGTTCAGAAGTGAGGCATCTCCCTAAGGATGTCTTCTCCTGGACTCCAGAGGGCAAATGTCCAAGTCCCACCAGCATGAGAGCTCAGTGAACTTATCTGTGACTAAGTGAGCCCTGGCCATGACCTCTACAATAAGGTTTACATCTCAGCCCTGCTGGGAGGAAGGCCAGCTGTCTTCATGGAATGTCCGTCTCAGCCCCTGGGGGTAGTGGCTCTTCTGTGTCTGCCATTCCTGTGTTTTGTGAAGTTCTCCAATTCTCACTAGCCAATTTCCTACTATTCCAAATTTCTTGGTAATAATTCTTTTTGTTAAATTTGCCTGTTCAAACTACTGTTTGGTTTCTGTCTCCTGACTGGGCTTTGACTGATATGCCATCCCCACCCAGGAAAAAAAACCCCAAACTGCTCTGACTGGCTTCTAAGAGGCCTTTGATGTGACCAGATAATCTAAAGTGATAAAATATTCACTCTAGATACCCAGTGAATTCTTTGTTTGAAATTATAGAAATTAAACTGGTCACATATAGAATCAAAGGAAAGAGAGACATTGGTTTTAGAATTCTTTGGAATCAGTTTTCAATGTATTATAAAACCAACAAGAGCAAGTATGCTTTGTTTTATGAATTTTTTAGTTGATCAGTCTACACCTGCCTATTCTGATGAAATCAAACTAGCTCTGCACTCAGTTCTGAGGATTTCCCAGCATGAGCGTTTTATGATGTGTTCCTGGGCTTTTGAGCCTTCTGGTGGCCACCCAAGCAATCAGACAGATGATCTGTTCTTCCAAATGGTTTTACAAACCTAAAACTCTCACTAAAAATGAAAAGCACTTTACAGTTCAAAAGGTAATCACTACCTGTTTCCTTATATTATGCTTCTGAGAAGAGTGTCAAAACCATATTACAATAAATAGCCTGCCTAAAATGATTTATCTTTTGATTACAAAAAATATTAGAATTCGGTTTTAGCAAACAGTGCCAGACTAGATTTTAGTCTCTAATTGCAGAACACAATATGTCCTTATTTTAGGCTATTCACAGTGACAAATTATTCACTACTGTCATTTGTAACCTGAATTGGTACTGAATTGGGGACATTTGATCCTAGGGTAGAATTTTAGTACTGCTTTGGAATGAAGTAGCACCAGCTACTCACTCAAACATTAAGGCAACAAAGTTTAAAAATTTTCTGGTGTGGCTGATTAAAGCTGGCCAGGGGGCGCCTGGGTGGCACAGCAGTTAAGCGTCTGCCTTCGGCTCAGGGCGTGATCCTGGCGTTATGGGATCAAGCCCCACATCAGGCTCCTCCGCTATGAGCCTGCTTCTTCCTCTCCCACTCCCCCTGCTTGTGTTCCCTCTCTCGCTGGCTGTCTCTCTGTCAAATAAATAAATAAAAAATCTAAAAACGTGAGAGACTATGGCCTCGGGGAAAAAAACTGAGGGTTTTAGAGAGGAGGGGGGTAGGGGTAGGGGGTAGCCGGGTGATGGGTATTAAGGAGGGCATGTGTTGTAATGAGCACTGGGTATTGAACACAACTAATGAATCATGGAACACTACATCAAAAACTAATGATGTACTGTATGGTGACTAAAAATAAAAAAAAAAAATAAAGGTGGCCAGAAATTTTTTGTCGTCTCTCCTATTTAGAGGTGGGTTCTACATCCTCTCCGCTTTCAATCCAGGTGGGCTCTGTGACTTTCCTGATCAGTACAACGTAGTGGAAACAAAACTGTGCCAGTTACCCTGTGAGCATGATGGGGCATTTTCCGTATTATACCTGTGTCACCATACCACTCTGGCCTCTGGTTGAGATTAGTTTTCAAATATCGGATTTTGAGGATGGTTAGCCTAACAGTTGTCAAATTTCACTTAAAAGAAAACATACATATCACTTTACTGTAACTTGAGTCCTTTAACTATTCTTGACTTAATTTTAATAATTATTAATTACTTACGATTTCCTGACAAATTCCATCCTTTTTAATGTACATTGGTAAAACCATGATTAGCTCCTTTTATTGAAGTGTTAGCAATATAGTAAGACAAAAAATATGCTTCAGAAGAATTATACTAATTCATTTACTTTGATTACCTTAAAGAAAACTCCAACAGAAAGGAGCCAGCACCTAAAATCTGAATGGGAGAGGGAAAATCACTTGATGATCTCAGTTAATAATCCTGAGAGAAATTTTAAGAAAAAAGCAAACATAAAAATGTCCTCAAACTAAATCTAAGTCAGAAATATATGCTAGGGAAAGGAAGAATTTCAATTAGTAAACTAGCCAGATGCCAATATATGGTAAGTTAGAACATAAATGGGCCCAATCTCACCAAATCAGCAGTCCTTACTAAAGACATCTCAGACTTACAAGTGGAAAATTTATCAGCTACCCTGGGGGTAAAGAGTTTGAAACAAGACATGAAAAAAGCATGTTTGACTTTTTTTATTTTTAAAAGATTCTATTTTTAAGTAACCTCTACCCATAAGGTGGGGCTTACAACCCTGAGATCAAGAGTTGCATGCTCTACCGACTGAGCCAGCCAGGGGCCCCTGACATTTTTTATTTTTATTTATTTGAAAGAGAGAGAGAGAGAGAGCTCACAAGCTGTAGGGAGGGGCAGAGGCAGAGGGAGAAGCAGACTCCCCGCTGAGCAGGGAGCCCCATACAGGGCTCGATCCCAGGGATCATGACCTGAGCTGAAGACAGACACTTAACTGACTGAACCACCCAGGCGCCTCAACACTTTTTATTTTTAACAAAATTTTGGAAAGTTGTTTTGTCTAACAGTATTAGAAGTAGTAAAAATTCAGTTGTTGACAGAAACTAGAAAAACTACTTTACAGTAGCTTTATTTAAAAAAAAAAATAAAAGGAAGATGAGATAACGAAAATAAGTAAAGGGAAATTACAGAGATGGAACTGAAGTGGGCCAAATGAAGATAACTCCACAATGAGGCTAGGAGGAGTCTAAATGGAGGATAGGGAAATTATGGCCCACCTACAGAGTGCTAATTGTGACTGGAGATGCTTCACAGGGATCATCACCCTTAATCCTGGCACCAGCTCTGAGAGAACACTATTGTTACCCTCACTTGACACCTAGGAAGGGTGAGGTTTATGAAACTCGAGGTCACATCACACAGGACAGATTTGAAATGTCTGACTTCAACTCTTCCCATGCTTTTCCTGCAACAATGGATCTGTAAAAAAACAAAACAAAAAACCCCCCAAAAACCCCTAGGGAAACCTTTAGCTATAGTTCACTTAATATTTAACAACCTCAAACTTTCCTTGGATTTAATAAGAACTCAACAGGGTAGTCCTGTACTTAGTCTCGTGCAAAAGAGACTATGTCTTCAAATAACACAGGAGAGAAGATGATCAAATTAAAAAGATAAAAGCTTAGTTTCCAAAGCTCAGTTAAAAAAAAAAAAGCCATTGTATGAACAATAGTTAAGGTGGGGGATACAGGAAAAGCTTGGTAAGATTTTCATTCATATATTAGAAGTGTTAAAAAAAATTAGGTACACATTAGAGAGACAAATTGGCAAAGCTTTTCAGAAAGCCTGTATCGCTTACTGACTGCGCACTAAAAAATGAGCAATTTGGCCATCATTCCTCAAACAGTAGTCTCAACGTTTCCTGGCAGTTATTTCTGAAGAGTAAACAAAATAGATAAAATCTACCCCATTGATAGGGAGGAAATAGAAGCAAGCCAAGATAAAGGCAAATACCACAGACAACACAAGGCCAATTCAAATAGACTAGTGGAATTTTCTCCCAAAAGCATTTCAGAAATGGCCTTTCTTGTGTCGTAACTTTAGATGCATTTTGAACCAAATGCATTGCTCTGGGTGCTAGTTACCTGGATGAGTTCTAAGACAATTCATCGAACTGTACTATTTCTCATTATTTCTTAAGTATCCAGTAAGGACAACAAAACAAGATTCACCTGTGTCCTGAGCTGCTCTCCCTTCTTACTATTTACTATCAAGAAGGAGAATCTTGGAGCGCCTGGGTGGCTCAGATGGTTAAGTGTCTGCCTTTGGCTCAGGTCGTGATCCCAGGGTCCTGGGATTGAGCCCCACATCGGGCTCCCTGCCCAGTGGGGAGTCTGCTTCTCCCTCTGCCTCTGCTGTTCCCCCCTGCTTGTGTGCTTGCTATCAATAAATAAAATCTTAAAAAAAGAATGAGAATCTTCAGTCTGGATTACTAGATTTAAAGCTATTCTATGTTTTATTCCTGTCTATACCTACCCTAGCATTTAGCATTCTGCACAGAATAGGTATCTAATGAGTCTCTCCCCTCACCCCCCACCCCCGCCCCAGTGAATGAATGCTTCTGTGAACTAGCAAACCAGATTCCCTACTAAGGCAAAATACCCAAACAGATATTTTCCCCTGACCACATGAGCTGGCAAAAATCAAATTGCTTTACCCTCTTTCCCTTGAGACAGTGTATACCTAATTCCCCTACATAAAACGTTAAGTGTACAGTTCGATGAATTTTCTGTGAACTCATCCAGGTAACTAGCACCTAGAGCAAGAAATAGAACATGACCAGCATCTCAGAAGTCCCAAGCATTCTCCCCTCTCGGTCACTATCTCCCCCCAGAGGTAACCACTATTTTAATTTCAAAGGACATAGATCAGTTACACTGTTTTTATACTTTAAATAATGGAATCATAGGGTAGGTAGCCTTTTATGCCTGGCTTCTTTGACTCATCATTTTGCTTAAGAGATTCATATGTGTTTTATGTATAACAAAGGTTCATCCATTCTCATTGCTTTTTAATACCTCACTGTATGAATTCACTATAATATATGCCATTCTACTGTTGTTGGACACTTGGGGTGTTTCTTATTTAGGGCTATTACAATTCTGCTAAAAGTATTCTTGTACGTATTTTTTGGTGGACATATGTTAAGGCATTTTGGTTGGGTATATGCCTAGGAGTGGAAATGCTAGATCATAAGCTATGTATATGTCAGCTTTGGTAGATACTCCCAGTTTACCAGAGTGGTTGAACTCATTTATGCTCCTACTAGCGGTAAGAGTTCTGGCAGCTCTGTCTTCACCAACGCTTAGAATTGTCTGTCATTTTAATTTTTTAGCTATTTTGTTGGGAATGCAGTGGTATCACACTGTGGTTTTAATTTGCATGTCTCTGATGACTAATGAAGTTATGTATCATTTATTAATCACTTAGATAAATTTTCTTCCCTGAAATATCTTCCAAGTCTTTTCTCCGTTCCTGAGACTTCCTGATCTGTCTCTGGGATCACTGTAGAATTTACTTGACAATACCTAGCCTTGGCTTATTTCTCATAGAAGGGTCACCACCCCCCCACCATAACTAATTACATGACCTCACTATAGCAATGTGTGGAACAAGCCTGCACAGCAAAGCAGTCTGGATATACCAGAGTGCTGGCCAGGCAAGAAGGGATAAACACAGAATCGTGTGTTTATAGCCCAGCTTTGGACTCCTGACCATGCAAGTGTAAAACAACCTATTTACACTTTACAGATGTAATTTTTCCCCAAAAGAAGAAACCTTCCTTTGCTCGTCACTGTTCTTTTATGGTACCATTCCCCAGAATCTTCAGTAAATTCACCAAACTTATGTGACATTCCTTCATTCACTCAGTGAGTATTTACTAAATAACTCTGTGCCATGCACAGTTCTAGATGCTCAGAGTAAAGCTGTGAAGAAAACAAAAATGTCTCTGCCTCCGATTCTCTCTCTCTCTCTCACACACACACACACACACAAACACCCCTTTCCTTTTTTTGTGGAGGATGGGGCGCATGAAGCCAAGGATAGCTAGGCTGTAGGATATAGAGGGTAAGGGCTCTGGAGTCCAAAAGAGAGACTAACTTGGGTTCACCTGGCTCTATCACTGCTGTGCATGAATTCAAAGTTCTTTAACTTCTTTGACCTTCAATATCCTCTGCAAAATGTAGATATTTCTTTGCAGGATTTCTCTGAGGTTAAATGAGATGACATATACAAACAGCACCCAAGACAATGCCTGGCATTTTAAATAGTGTATGATTGGTACATGGCCACAATTAAAAAGGAGAATAGGTTGATTTCATTTGGTTACAGATGAAATCTTTACTACAAATGGAAGCACAGAACTGCTTCTGTTCATACATACTGCTCTTTCCAATGTACTATTACTAAACTCTTTTAATTATATAGTCAATTATTCATGCTGCTGGAGAGGTAAACCATTAAGATATTACAAAGCAACAGTTCATAAGAAAACAACTCTTAAAGCATTAAGCTTTAACCCATTTATAGGCTCAACTTCCTTTCTAGAGGGTAAGGCTTAAACCCTCTAGATTCAATCCCATAAATTGGTCATGAAGAAACTGAGCAATGTGAAAGTGGGACACGATGGAAAGCTGGTATCATGAACAGAGGAAAGAATCCACTCTAGGAAAACTGTAAACGAACAGCTTTGGAGTCCACTGAGTGTGGGGATTTCGGGACATGTCTCTTGAGGGGCCCTTGGAAGCTATTCCTGTGGATGTGTCACAAGAGATATTCACTCCTCTGTCTCATGGGCTTCTAAGCCAGGGCAATTCTCACACCCACCCAACAAAGATCTCACCTCTTGCTCTTGAGAGAGGGTTCAGCATGCATTCTCTAATTATTATGGATGTAAACACTAAGAAACCTTGTTCACAAAACAAGCAGATACTACCATATGATCCAGCAATTCTACTCTTAGGCCTACACCCAAGAAAAACGAAAGTATGTGTCCACATAAAAATACATACAGTCAATGTTTATTATTCACAGTAGTTATGTTCTATAAAGTCACATGAACACTGAGTGAGTGAATATGGAACCACTGCTCCAAGACGAGATATAGCGTTAGGTTCCTGTGAGTCTCTGGTCACATTTTGGTCAACCTATCAATACATAACCTTATTTTATGTGCATTTCTGTTTAAAGATGCCTTATTTAATAGATATCGTCGATCCATTAACATTGAACACACAGCTAGGAGTCCTTTAACTCATGCCTGAATGAAGCTTCTCTAACACTTGTCTTTCTATAAGGCACATCACAGCCTTCCCATGCTTAGGAATGCAGTTCAGCATTACGCCTGGGGGCTATGTGAAGCAGCAAGCCCATCAGCAAAAAGCACAGAAATGCCGAACTGTGGCACTAAATAGACTGGAAAAAGGACACTTGTTTATGAGGCACTTGAGGCAAAATAAGAAGGCAGAGGGTGGTCAGTTGGTTTGACCTCAGCTGGGAATTTAAATTTTTGGCTGCTCTGCACAGGTCTATGAATAACTGTGAAAGTGCCATGAGTATCTGTGTTGGGGTTACAGGTAAATTTTAGTGAGTAGGCAAATTTGCAAACAGAATTCATGAGTGGGGGTAGACTGTACATGAATGTTCATGGCAGCTAAAAAGTTGATACGACCCAAATGTCATCAACTACTGGATGAATAAAATATGGCCTATCCACACAATGGAATATTATTCATGCATAAAAAGGAAAGAAACCAGATATATGCTACAACATAGAGGAACTTTGAAAACATGTTAAGCGAAAGAAGTCAGAAAACAAAGGTTACATATTATGTGACTCCATTTATATGATACGTCCAGAACAGGTAAAGCCATAGAGACAGAAAGTAGATTAGTAGTTGCCAGAGGCTGGGGAGGGGGGAGAATAGTGGGTGTCCTACTAATAGGTATGGGGTTTGTTTTAGGGATGATGAAAATGTTCTGGAAATAGTGGTGATGCTTGTGCCTGCACAACTCTGAATATACAGAAACCACTAAATTGTACAATTTAAAGGAGTAAATTTTGTGATGTGTGAATTATATCCTAATAAAGCTATTATTAAAAGAAAACAAGAAGATGGGAATGGATGAGGTTTTGTTAAAGCAAACTTCTTCTGAGTTACATGCCACAAACTGCATAATGACCTAAAAAGTACTGTTAATGATCCATCAGCTAACAAGTTGATGAGTTCCATTAATTTTGTCGAAAGCAAAGCAAGAATCAATCTGACTTGAAAAAGTATGTGTTACCTGGTCTTTGAGACTTACTTCCTCAACACACCATGGTACGATTCTGGATTGCTGAGAGGGCTCATTGTGCATAAGGACAGAAGAAGAAATTGTGAAAGGGAACACGAGAAAGAACCTGTATGTCCATTACAGGCATTTTCCTGGGCATATCAACTTTAGAAAGAATACAAGAAATTGGAAACTGGTTCTCTTGTAACTATCCATGCCTGATATTGCTCAGAAGTCTCTTAACCCCTAGAAGCACCTGTACCCAGTGTGAAGACAGCCACTTGAGGAGCGAAAACTCAAATGTCAGTTTCCACCAGCCTTTTTCCTTTCTCACCAGCAACTTAATTCAGACTTCCATTTGTTGGCAGGTAACACAGTTACTGTTTTAAGTCTACAACTATCATACTATCCCAAAGAGGTTTTTTTTTTGTTTATTTAAGTAGGCTCTATGCCCAGCCTGGAGCCCAATGAGGGGCTTGAACTCACCACCGTGAGATCAAGACCTGAGCTGAGATCAAAAGTCGGACACTTAACCGAATGAGCCACCCAGGCGCCCCCCTCCCCCCGCCAAAGAGGTTTTAAATTGCAAGGGGACAGACTCCCTCTTTTTTTTATTTCCCTTGTATTACTGAGCACGAACTTCGTTAAAAGATGTTCAGTATGCATAAAATTTCGCTAACAATAAAAACTACTCCTTGCCAAAGAAAACCAGGCAGTATAATATTCCTGTGTAAATCAGGAATAACAGGACTGGATAATGAATACAAATGATTCTTCAAAGCCCTCACATAGGAAAATGTTGAGCTCTCTGACCCTGGAAAACAGCAAAGACTGAGAAATCTCCACATCCTTTGTGTTCCAGCATGGAAACACCTTCCCCAGATGACTTAAGAAGATTCACAGATGCCCTCCCCTCTTTGTTAACCTATGATAAAACCAGACAGGCCCTCCAAATGTCCATTATTTGTCTCATAAGTGATTAGCCCAACTGCTTGTCCACACTTATGAATCAGAACAAGATGCTTGTTAACTAAAGCTTGGGGAAGCTCCTCTACTTCTCATCCATCCTCCCATCTCCTCGCACTCAGTTCTTTCTATAGCCTTGTTTATTCCCCCTAGTGAAAGAAAAACTTTTTTTTTTTTTTGGCCTAACTTGAGATACTTGTAGATCTGTCAGATCATTCTATTTGAATAAACCCCACTCCCTATTGCAATAGTCCCTTCCTTCTGCTTGAAAAAATCCTTTCAAATAAAGACTTTTCCTTACTAATTTGGAATTTGTGTTTTTGACACATTATATAATGCACATTCCTTTCAGAATAAGTGCATTCACAAAAGACTTATGTTTTAGCCTATTTTCAAGCCTATTCATACAGACGGTATAATGGTAACTTGGACATTCAATATATCCAAGAACTGCCCCTCCTCTACTTCTTCACACTTAAATTTTAGTAACTATATTCTGAAATTCTTGTGACCTAGTATACAGAATGGGCATCCCATCTACTAGTTCCCATATATCAAAGACTATGCTTCCCCCGAACCACCCATATCTGTCACCACCTACTTCCATTTCTACAGCTTCCTAAGAAATTTTATGAATTGCATAATTTAAAAGCTAGCAAAATGCAAATCTGAAAGGAAATAGGTAGCTACTTATATGGAGGAAAAAAAACCCAAAATGATTTAAAACATGAAGCATAATTTAGTCCATATAGTGGAAGAGGGGGAAACTAAAAAAGCTGCTTATTTCAGAATAAAAAAATGAACAGTCCCTCATCTCACAGTTTTTCATAGTGTTACATTTCCTGAATGTGATATTAAGATGAAATTGAATATATAAGCCAGAGAGCTTTGAGAGCTCTAGAATATAAACATGACAGCCATACCTAAGTCATAGGAGATGGGAAATCCAGATTAAGAGAGGTTTAGGAGTAAAATGATATGAAAGATTATGGCCAACATACTTTATGTAATATCAAGCCATGTTTATACCTGGAATTATAACGAACAAGTATAAGTCATTTCAGTTTAACAAATAGCCGTATACTTTCAGAAGCAGAGATTGCAAACTTAAGTCTTCTCTGCATTTTTTAAAAGGCAAAACAATAGTAAGATGAAAAGAAATCGGGATTTTCTTTTTCCAGAGTTGATCTTATGACAGTCATGATAAGTTGCCTCAGCTTTAGAGATTCATCAGCAGTTACTCACAGAACAGTAACTGCCAACAGGATTTGATTAGCAATTCAATTATAAACTTGACATTTGTAAAATTCATATCTTATTTTAAATATTGTTGTCCAGAGATGCTTGCCACAATACAGCAAAATGATCATTAAAAAAGCAGATGTTTTTAAAGTTGACTTTTCAGCCTCAAAAGGTTCAATATAGTCACAAAAAAGGCCAGAACGGGAAAACAGCCAAAGATGTACCATTGAGGCAGTTTGCTAAAATAGCACTCATAATTTATTGCCTAAGATCTAAAGAAATACTTGATTTTCTATATAAAATGTATGTGCTTTAAAAATAAAAAACCTGGGGTGCCTGGGTGGCTCGGTTGATTGAACGTCAACTCTTGGTTTAGGCTTAGGTCATGATCTCATGGGTCATGGGATTGAGCCCTGCAACAGGCTCTGCACACAGTGGGGAGTCTGCTGGAGAGTCTCTCCCCACTGCCCCCCACCCCACGCACGTGTGCACATCGTGGTCTCTCAGATAAATAAATCTTTAAAAGAAACAAAAATAAACAAAAATCCTAATGGGAAAACCCCCTTTAGGAATATATATTATCCAGTGAACCATATAGTAATTAAACAACTACTATGGTCAGAAGTTATGAAAACGGAGTGTTGTGTTGAAAATTATTCACTAGGTGGAAGCTGGTTTCTAGCAGTTTTTCTCAAACTACTCCATGAAATACAAAACCCTATTTTCCCCCTAGGACCATTATTAACAAATATTTTTTAAAATACTAGCCAAGTTTAAGGACTCCATCAACCATAAGAGTCTATGATTATTAATACTAGTGCTCAGGAATGATGATCTGATAACTCAAAATTAAATTCATATTTTTCATATGCATATGACATGGCATATAAAGGATAATTCATTAATGTTTGAAACAATGGGTCTTTTCATTTCAAATATTTATTGAATTTAATATATTAAATCTGTGCCCAGGACTTAAAAACACATGATCAAGCTGCTCAAGAATCCTATTTCATGGTTTGTTTTTTTTTTAAGATTTTATTTATTTGACAGAGACAGCCAGCGAGGGAGGGAACACAAGCAGGGGGAGTGGGAGAGGAAGAAGCAGGCTCCCAGTGGAGGAGGGAGCCCGATGTGGGGCTCGATCCCCCTGAGCCGAAGGCAGACGTTTTATGACTGAGCCACCCAGGCACCCCTATTTCATGGTATTTTATATGACAAAATAAAACAGAAGTATCATCCTTAATCTCTTGGAATTTGCTAGATTATTTCTAACCATTTCAATTGCAAACCACAGTGGAAGAAACAGTGACTTTAAGAAAACACAACGGCAAAGAAAAGGTTTTGGCAAATGCTTTTTGCATGCAAAAGGAAGAGACGGAGATTTATTAACTAGACCAGTAATTATTCCACATAACGAACATAAATTCACTATGTAAATTAAATCTATTAAATATTCATGTTTCCTGAGGAAAACAAGTGACAGTTTTTGATTACGCTATCAGTTACATTAGTCAGAGTTTGCCTATACAAAACAATTTTGATTATTTGGAAACCAAAACCTGAAGTTAAAATGTTTTTGCCTATATACCCAAATCTTTATGGGCTAATTATCCATTTTGTGGATGAGTGCATTGATTAGGAGGACATTTTTGAAAGTTATTTATTTTAAAATAATTGTACATTAACAAAAAGTACAAAATAGCACAGAGAGATTCTGCATACCCTTAAACCAGTTTCCCATGTAGGGAAGCAAAATCTGCCACCCCAAAAGTGTTTCTTTGGCATGTGGATTACTTTAGGCTGCTTGCTTTTTAAAAAAAGTATATATATCCTGGAGATCATTTTTTTCCCCTGGACATTTAGGTGGCTTCTAGAAGTAACCACTCTTAGCATATTGATATGGATCTTTCTAGTTCTTTGTGCAGGTTTTTTTTCTATTTAATACAGAATATTATATTGTGATTTCTCTTTTTTCATTTAAATAATAAAGGTTGAGGTAGCTCTATGGATTAACTGGTTAAAGCACCTGTCTTGTAAATAACAATAAAGTTTGGAGATTATTTTATGTCATTTATATTCTCCTGGGCTGTTTTTTTACAAGATTTTTTTTTTTAAATTATTTATTTGACAGAGAGAGAGAGAATGAATGAATGAATGAATGGGAACACAAGCAGGGGGAGCACCAGAGGGAGGGGCAGAAGCAGGTTCTCCGCTGAGCAGGGAGGCCAGTGCAGGGCTTGATCCCAGGACCCCGGGATCATGACCTGAGCCGAAGGCAGACGTTTAACTGACTGAGCCGCCCAGGCACTCCTAGGCTGATTATTTGTAAGAAACAAAAGACTTAACAAGTTTATTTACTTTTTTTTTTTTTTGCCTTCTCCCTAAACGGTCTAAAAAAATTACAAGACCTACTCCAGGAGAGAGCTATCACTATAGATAACTACAGTATAATATGAACTAGGTGCGGTAGACAGCAACCTAGCAAAGCCTGTTGATCAAAGTCCTATGTTCCACTGTTTCTGGATGGCCCAGCAAACATTTGTTTACCAAATATTTACTCTTTCCATTCTTCCTGTGAATTGCCTTCCTTCCCTTTGAAGTACCAGATTCATACCCCTTTTTCCTTAAGTGCAGAGTGACACATATACCTCATTTTGCCTGTCTTTGAAATCTCATGTTTATGTAGATTTCCCGTACATACATAATTAAGTTTGATATTCTCCTGTTAATCTGTCTCATGTCAATTTAATTCTCAGACCAAGTGGAAGAAATCTTGAGGGTATCAGAACAGTTTTCCTCCCCAGGACCCGATGCTAACACCTTATATAACTTACTATAGTACAATGGCAACACCAGGAGACTGACATTGGTACAATCGACAGACCTTATTCAGATCTCCCCAGTTTCACATGGACTTGCGTGTATGTAGAGCTATTCAAATTTATCACCGTATATATCAGTTCATGTAGTTACTATCACAACAGGAGAGGTACAGAACTGTTCACAAAGATCCCCGACAACGATCCTAACATTCTATCCCTTCAGAGTCATACCTACCTCCCCTTCTCTCATGCTCTCATGCTTCTCACAAAAACTTTGTAATCCCTAATACCTGACAATCACTAATCTGTTGTCCAGTTCTATAATGTTATTACTTCAAAACTTATATAAAGGAAATCATATGGTATATGACCTTTCAGAAAGTTTTTTAAAACATAGCATAATTCCCTTGAGATCTAACCAAGTAGTTGTATGCATCAACAAGTTTTGTGTCTTGTTTTGTTTTTTGCTGCATAGTTATTCCATGGTATGGATGTAACCCTATTTGTTTAACCACTTACCCACTGGAGGACATTTTAGTTCTAAATTTTACCCATTTCAAATAGAACTGGTATGAAAACTTGATTGCATATTTTCTTGGGAACATAGGTTTTCCTTTCTCTGAGATGTACATTTTCCTGGAGTACAACTGCTGAATCGTTCGGCAAGTCTAAGCTTAGTTTTTCAAAGAAACTGCTAGACTATTTTCCAGAGTGACTTTATCCTGTATATTCCCATCAGCAATGTATAAAAGATCCAGTTTCTCCACATTTTTGCCAGAACAAAGTGTTATTTTTTATTACAACTGTTCTAATAGTTGTGTAGTAATATCTTGTTGTGGTTTAAATTTATATTTCCCTAATAACTAAGGACGTTGAACATTATTTGCATGTGCTTGGTACAAACCTATATAATCCTTTTTGGAAAATGTTAATTTTTTTTTACCTACTGGGTAAATGGATTTCTAAAAATTTTTATTTATTTTACTGTTGGATTTTCTCTCATTATCTTTAGATCGTACATTTTGTGTCATGTCTGAGAACTCCATACCCTAGGTCCTGATAATTTTCTTTTGTTTCTTGTATGTTTCCTTTTAAAAGTTAATTTTATGTTTTACCTTCAAATCTATGATACACCTGGAGATAATTTTTATATAAAATATTAGATTTAGATTGAGGTTCAATTTTTGGCCTATGGATGTCCAATTGCTCTTATTACCACTTGTTAAAAAACACTATTCTTGCGGCACCTGGGTGGCTCAGTTAGGCATTGGACTCTTGGTTTTGGGTCAGGTCATGAACTCAGGGTTGTGAGATCATGCCCCACATCAGGCTCCGTGCTCACTGGGGAGTCTGCTTCAGATTCTTTCCCCGTCCCTCTCATCCTCCCTCCACTTGCTCTCGCTCTCTCTCAAAAATAAATAAAATCTTTTTAAAAAATTATTCTTTCCTCACTGAATTGGGTTTGAACCTTGGTCAAATCAGTTGGCTGTACTCGTGTGGGGTTACTTCTGAGCAATTTGATCTGTTCCACTGATCGTGGTCTAGTCCTCTGCCAGTACCACACTGCATTAATTCCTATAGCTATATAAGTCTTAACAAATGGGGTAGAATGATTTCTCCCACTTTATTACAGCTTTTCAAAATTGTTCTATTCTTCTCCGTCTTTCCATATATAATCCAGCATAAGCCTTCCATACCCACAACAAATCTTCCTGGGAATTTAACTGGAATTGGAGCAAACTCATAGATAAACCTGGGAAGAAATGACATCTTCTCTTTGTTGAGTCATCCAATCCATGAAGAGAGTACATCTCTCCATTTATTTAGCTCTTTGAGTTTTTTCATCAGAGATTTATAGTTTTTACAAGGCTTATAGATATTTCACGGGATTTATACCTAAGAATTTCATTTTGTTTTGGGCAATTGCAAATAGCACAATGTTTTTAGCTGTGTTTTCCAGGTGTTCTTTATCAAGTATATAGAAAAACAAATATAATTGAGTTTGATATGTTCATCTTATATCATTGATGGACTCACTTATTAGTTCTGGAAGTTTTGTTGTTGTAGATCCTTGGGATTTTGTACATAGGCTTTCGTGTCATCTACAAATAAAAAGTTTCACTTCTTCCTTTCCCTGGCTTATTGTGATGGCTTCCAGCACTAGGCTGAATAAGAATGGTGAAAATGAACAACCTTGCCTTGTTCCCATTCTGAAAAGAAAAGCACTGAGTAAATTTCTCTGAAAAAAAAAAATGCAAGGTCTATGTCTAGATCCATTTTTGTTTTACGCATGTGGATGTCCAGTTGTATTAGCACCACTTGTTGAAAAAGACCATCCTTTCTCCATTGCCTTTGCTACTTAAAGATCAACTGACCATATTTGTGTGACTGTATTTCTGGGCTCTCTTTTCTACTGATCTGTTTGGGTTTTTTTCCCCCCACAAATACTACACTGTCTTGATTATTGTAACTTTAAGTACTGGAGTAATGTCAGTCCACCAACTTTGTTCTTGATTGCTTTAAGTAGTGATCTCTTAAATCAGGAGAAAAAAGGTGCAATCAAAAATAATTTGTACTGTCTTTCATATTTACATATGCAATTACCTTTACTGATGCTCTATTTCTTCTTGTAGTTTGTTACTATCTAGTGTTTTCTTTTGAGCCCAAAGGACCACTTTTACTATTTCTTGTAGGCCAGGTTTGCTACTGATGAATTTCCTCAGGTCTGTTTATCTGAGAAGGTCTTTAACTTTCATTTTTGAGGTATTATTTTCCTGGATATGGGATTCTTGGTAGACAATTTTTTTCGTTCATCATTTTGAATAATTACCCTCTTGTCTTCTGGTCTCCATGGTTTCTGACAAGAAGTCTGCTATTAATCTCATTAAGGATCCCTTGTACATGATGAGTTACTTCTGTAACTTTTGACAGTTTGATTCTGAAATATCTTTGAGTTCACCCTACTTGGAGTTTCTTGGGTTTTTTGGATGTGTAGATTTAGATTTTTCATCACATTTGAGAAATTTTTGGCCATTATTTCTTCAAATATTCTATCCCTTTCTCTCCTCTCCTTCTGGGACTCCAGTTATACATATGCTCATGTGCTTGATGGTATCCTACAGGTCTCTGAAGCTCTGTTAATTTTGTTCAACCTTTTTTCTCTTTCTGTTCCTCAACCTAAATAATCTTAATGTACCTATCCTCAAGAATGCTAACTCTTTGTTGTCTGCTCAAATCTTCTGTTGATTCCCTCCAGTAAAACTGTTTTTGTTTATTACACTTTTCTACTCCAGAATTCCTATTTGATTCTCTTTTTATAATTTCTCTTTATTGACAGTTTCTCTTTGGTGAGATTATTCTCATATTCTCCTTTAGTTTTTCAGACAGTTTTATTTCTTTGAACACATTTAAAACAGCTGATTTAAACTCTTTTTCTAAGGGTGCCTGGGTGGCTCAGTCGGTTAAGCATCTGCCTTCGGCTCAGGTCATGATTCCAGGGTCCTGGGATCGAGCCCTGCATCGGGCTCCCTCCTCAGTGGGGAGACTGCTTCTTCCTATCCCCCTGCCCCTCCCCCTGCTTGTGCTCTTTCACTCTTTCTCTGTCCAATAAATAAAATCTTTAGAAAAAAAATCTTTTTCTAGTAAGTCAACAACTCAGTTTGCTCAGGAATAATTTCTATTGATTGCTTTTTTCCCATTAATGAGCCCTACTTTGTTTCGTTGAATGTCTCATTTTTTTGTTGTTGCTGAAAACTAGATGTTTTAAATAATGTGTCAACTCTGGAAGTTAGAATCTTCCTTCCTCTAGGGTTTGCTGTTACTGTGGCAGTTTTTGTTCTTATTTGTTTAGTAAGTTTTTGGAATGAATCCTGTCAAGTCTGCATTCTTTGTTGTGTGTGGCCACTAAGTCTCTGCTTGGTTAGTTTGCTTGTTGCTCAGACAGGGGCCGTGTATGTATTGGGTCATACCTTCCATGTTCAGGGAGCTGACAACTCTGCCTTAGCATTCAATTCCCCGGTGGCACAGCCTCGAAGTTGGCCAGAGTTGAGAGCTTAAGGCCTCCTTAGGTCTTTTCTGAGCATGTGCACAGTCCTATGCATATGCATGGCTTTCTTGATTCCCACAAAAACGTTTGTTGTTTTTTCAGAGCCCCTACAGACCTCTCACTACCTAGTTTTTCTTTTTAAGCTTTTAGGTTAGCTTTTTGTTTGCCCCAAATGTTACTCTACAGCCTCAGGTAGCTGTGAACTTAAACTGCCTCTAAAAATTTTCAACAAATGCCCCCAGGCAAAAGGTATTTTGCAGTAGGCAATCTCTGAGTCAGACCAAATAAAGACAAGCCTTGCAAGTGGGGCCCCTTCCAGGGAACTACCAGACATGTCAGATAATGACAATTTCATGGGCATGAGGCTTTCAAGGAATTCCATCCCTGTTCTGCCTCCTTTGGTCGCTGCCAGGCTTCTGGTTTTCACCATGATTCGTGAACTCTGTTTTCAAGGTTACCATGGAACTGGACAGAGGAGGGTGGGAACGGGGCAAGTTAAAATACCACAAAGCTCACTGTTCTTAGCAAGAATCAGTGGTTTTTCCTGAATAAATTCTTCCTGCATAGCTGCAAACCTTTGGTTAGTTTCCAGAGTTCTGAAAAAGTTGATTCTATTTTTGCCAGTTTTCCCCTTGCTTTTATGAAGAGGAGAATTGTCAAACGTCCTTACTCCTCTAATTTCGCTGACATCATCTGCTATCTGGGACTTTTAGAACGAGATATTCTTAGAGACTAGGTAAACTGGAACCCAATCTATATTCTTTCTAGAAGACAGTATTCTTCCGAAATAAAAACTGCCATTTTTGAACTTTTAAAATTGAACCATAAAGAGATGAGTTCCTTCAAGATCTCAGAACTGTCAATGCAGCTTCCAATTCTATATATCTTACCGTCCTTAAAATTTCCTTATAACAATTTGTCTAAATTAATTTTGATACCTATTTTTAAAACAAAAAAGTCAAATTTAATTAGTGGTTTAGCAGACTAAGAGATAAAATGTGTATTAATTACAAGTTTTAAGATATTCATCAAGGAATTTCATTAATGGAGGCTGTGTCTGTACGTATGAAAATATCCTCTGATCAGAAGTAATATCCTAATATAAATTCAGCCAGCTTTCATTTAATAAAAACTTGTTATTCATCTCATGTTCATAGGCATCAATTTCATTTTTTCATACATGTGAAAGAAGAAACTGAACCAGTTAGGAACAATACGCCTTTTTAGGAATCTAATAAAAGCTATGGACTTTCTTCCTAGGAAAATGAACATGTATCTATAATTCAGCTTACAATTTAAGGGGTTCTTGGATACCCCATAACCTGTAAATTGAGAACCCCTACTGAAAAGAAATTATGATTTTAATGGGAAAAATAGAAAACAGATATTCAAATAATTACACCTTCAGTGAAGCATCAAGAATTTAAAATATTAAAACATACAAGTGGTCTCCAACTAATATATAGTATTTCATTTCAAAAGCTAATTTGTAAATTATGTATTTAGAATTTATTACATGTTCTTATAAAACAATGTTAGAAACAATGGCTGAAGACTATTTAACTGTAAACCTCTTAAAAGTAGGTGCTCTTTTTATCTGTCTTTTTATTATAATGATCTGTCCAAGTAAAGAGCATATGTTAGGACCTCAGGTGACCCTTTACTCAATAATGTATTTGAATACAAATGCACTAAAACAGGAAAAAATATTGAGGCAATGACAAGGTCAAATAAACCACAAAGACAAAAGTTAAAAAATAAAATGGAAGTGATGAATCACTGCATTCTACTCCAGAAACCAATACTGCATTATATGTTAATGAAATAAAATTTAAATTAAAAAATAAATTTAAAAAATGGAAAAAGAAAAGAATAAAACAGATTTTGAATTATGTGTTGCTTGAGAGACAGGCTTAATTAGAAAAGAATGTAACAGTAAATACAGCTATCTAGATATTTAAACTTATGGACTCCTTTTTATTGTGTTAAATTTCACTTCAAAATACATTTCTTCTTAATATAGCATCTCCTACACTTAGCCATGAATGAGGTCATTTTTGGACCCTAAGAGTTTGTAAATGGGCTAGAAGGGCAAAAAGGATAAGATGTTTTGCCTTCAGTGACTGGAAAGGAGTTAAAAGGCACTGGGAAGGGGAAAGTAGTCAGAGGTTTTACATAAATATTATATATATCTTCAGATGTGTCCAAGTTAAAGTAAGATAGTGTGAACATGAGCAATGAGAGGATATGGGAACACCACTGGAAGGAAGAAAGGGAGGGAGTGGGGGAGGGGAGGATGAAGGAAGGAAGGGGAGGGGGAAGGGGAGGGGGAAGGGAAAGGGAAGGAAGGGAGGGGAGCGGAAGGGGGGGAGGGAAGGGGGAAGAGGGGAAGGGGGAAGAAGGGAAGGGAGGGAAGGGGGGAAGGGGGAAAGGGAGGAAAGGGGGGGAAGGGAGGGAAGGGAGGGAAGGGAGGGAAGGGAGGGAAGGGAGGAAAGGAAGGAAAGGAAGGAAAGGCAGGAAAGGCAGGAAAGGAAGGAAAGGAAGGAAAGGAAGGAAAGGTGGGGGTGGGTAATGGAGATGGAATTTTGATTTTGTTTCTTGGTCACTGTGCTAAATAAGATGGGAAAACTACATTTTAGTGCCATAAATGTAAAGGACAAGTGGCACATTTTCATTTGAATAACAATGAACTCTTATCAAAACGAGATAAAATCATGAGTAATACACAGAATTCAACTGGTATCATACAATATTTATAGGTTGTGGCCCTACCATATAGGATAAATGAAATGACCTGGCCTCGTCTTCAGAATAGAACTTGAAGACGTTTATACAGCAAAAGCAATGGCAAAACAATGGAGGAATGAACTACAATTTCAGTGACAGGCTCCCATATATTAGGTAAAGACAAACTCAGAGACACGGACTACATGTCAACCCTCCCCATCTCCCCCCCACCTTTTTAATTAAGTTTGGCATTTGACTCGCTAACTAGGTGACAATTAAAAAAAAAAAAAGGTTCGGCCTGGCATTCTGAGTCTATAGCGCCAGAGATCCCTTGCTGTCAATAAACAACCTCAGCAAACTGAGAAAGTAATCAATTGCCTCCCTAAAAATGTCTTTAGCCTGGAGAGATTCAGAATTAGGTATAAAAATGAGCTAATTCAATATAAAATTGGTATACTGAGTAACTGATTTAGACCTGTGATTTTAAACTAGACTCTAAGTTCATCAACAGTAATAGAACATTTACGAGAAATAAAGATTCAACACATCTATAGGTTTAATAAACTATGTTCAAGACCCAGGAAAGTTTTATTAGTTGACAACTGAGGTACAGAAAATCAAATACAGTATATTAAACTTAAATCCAGTTAAGTTTTAGGAAACATAATTAAGCTGCAAAGCCTGCTTGGAAGTAAATTTTAAATTCTGCTAAATTTATAAAATAATTTATATTAAGAAGTAATAATAGCCAATTCCAGAGAATGAAACCATGAGATCTAAAACCTCTGAATCTTACCATAATGTTTTAAGGATTAAAGCACTTTAAAAAAATCAGTGCTTCTTGTGAGTAACAACTTCTAAGAATCTTCTATAATCAGTATATGGATAATAATAATAATTCAACGGGTTAAAAAAGTGTTTAAAAGCAATGATCCTGAAAACAGATCTACAGAAACAGATTAACTTGGAGCTCACAGTATATGGGATTCTACTTTCCAAAATTAGGATAACTGGATAAAGTATAAATTGGTTACTCTACCCTAGCTTTTCCAACTTCAACTATCAACTGCATTGTTCTTGGGAGAAGAAAAAAAAGCCTAAAGGAGGCTATCTTTTATTGGACTGTGAAAAAGCCTGAATTTAGAAGACAGGCTAGTTAGAAAAATAAATATAATCAATTGTGCCAGCTGAAGGAGGAGGACATGCGAACTATGGCTACATGAAGCTAGGAATTAAACCGTATAAAAAATAAGTAACTTTAAAACGCTTACCTACTGTTTAAAAACATTGACATGTAAATATGACTGACCATATCAACGTCTCAAAACCAAAGTTTAAGTCCTGCCTATCATAACCGTACTGATCTTTCAAATTTTCACATATATACTCTGAGTGACTTAAACCAAATGTGATATAGGAGTCTTTTAGTCCTATTAGACGATAATCCTAAAGGTGGTAAGTTATGGATCTGGAGGGAATTCATCTTAGTTTCTTTTGAACCTGCAATTACCCTATCTTTGCCATTACTTCCCCCTCCCTCCCTTCCCATCCCATCTTCCATACCACAGGACTCAAAATTAGACCCTACAAAAATATATATCCAGATTTCACTTTCTTCCTAGTCAAAAACCATAGGCCTAGAGCAATCTTACGTGGTTCTATAACTGTAAATTACTCTAGCTATCTTTCAAATACCATGTTCTAGAACTGACAAACTAGAATGTAATTTAAACTGTCTCCACCCACTTCCCACTATATTATACCCACCACCTCCCCACCCTCAGATGAAAGTTAGGTTGATAAATGGATTTTGGAGATGAAATAAAGCCAGACATCAAATAACTTACTTGAAATCCATCTCTTACCTTCTGTACTTAACCCTGGACTTGATGTGAACTTGGCTACATCAACAATTTTTACAGCAAATTGTTGCCCAGTTTCTCTGTTGATACATCGTCGTACAACACTGAAGGGACCCCTTTAAAAAAGAAAAAAAAAAAGGCCAAGTTTAATTCATTGCTTTTAATTAATGTCCCCATCAACACCTTACTGATGTTTCATTGTCTACTATGGCTGTAGTTTAAGATCAAATTTAAGTACCGTAATTTTGAACATATTTTTCTATAATCCATGAGGTAAATAATTTATAAGTTAAAGTTATTAAACCAGAATAGAAAACAAGTTTGCATTTCAAAATGACTTATAAAAATTCTAACTAGTATTCTTATATTCAAGGCAAATAATCTTTGTAACATTCTACATATATTATCAACATCTTAAAGTAAGAAATCACAGTGGTAGTGCACACAGCTTTTACCTTTTGAAGCAGAAACTTAAGTCATTCTTGACCCCTTCCCCTTTCACCTTCCCCACCACCTCCCCAATCGTCACTAACAAGTCCTACTGACTTTTTCTCAACTCTCTCTCAATCCCATCCACCTCTCTCCATGTATCATACCCTAGGTCTAAGGTACTACCATCTTCTGCTGGGACTACTGAAGAACTTGTTTCTCCCACTCATTCTTGGAGTCATGTTTTAAAAACGAAAATCTGATCTTATGTTTCTGCTCAAAATCCCAGAGAAAGAAGGTACTTTCAGTGCATATATTTGGCTAAGAACCGAAACACATAAGTAATTCCCAAATAAGAAAATACACCCCTGTAAAATCTCACCAAAAGACTTGAAGAGGCACTTCACAAAGAGAAAGCCCTGCATGATTTTGCCTCCAATAGCCTCTCCGGTCTCACAAGAAGTCAAAGAGAAATCTATCTTCCTTAAACTTCAAATTAGAATTGTTCTAAATTGCCATAGGAAAGGAAGTACTTTCTACCAGGAGAGCCCCTGGTCTAGTCATTTGAGTCATCCAGCTCTCTCCCTCAATTGGTGGCTCTCAATACTGGCCATACAATTCAATCAACTGGGATGACTGATAAAACACCAATGCCCGGGCCCACACATTACATACACACACACGTGGGCATGCACAGTTCCTGTGATTAATAGTTATCACATAGGTATCTGAACCAAAGATAATCCAAAGATTGACTTGTACAGGTACATGCTTGAATTGACTACTGAATAATACAGAATACAATAGCAATGTACCATAGCAATTTATGTGAAGGTGAGTATAGTTTAAGTCATCAAATACATGTACATTTTTACACATGTGTATTCCGCCCCCCTCAGGAAAAATAACACCCTCATTAGCTTTTACAGGTAAGAACAGTACATGTGGCTGCCCGTGGTCAATCAGCAGATAAGTTCTTCATTTATACTGGGGCACATGTGATCCTGCTTGCCTAAAGAAGTTTGTCTTTCTCTTAATTAGGGGACAAGGAAAAGAATATAATCTAACCCAGACTTAAACATTTCTCTAACATCATATGAATTAGTGGATTTCACTATGTCATCATCTGGACATCAATTATACCACAGCCTCAAATTTCTCTCTTCAAGCAACCTAACAAAGCTCAACTGGAAGGAAAAAAAATGGCAATAATGTGGCTTTCAGAACTCCGAAGAAAGAGGACCTTTTTGATAACCACTCCAAACTGCTCAAAGATTTTGCCCTGAGAGAAGACAATATAACAAAGTGAGGCAGGAATCCCACAAATGGTTTCATTCTCAATCTGGATGTCTTATTTGTGACTACTTACCCTGACAACAGCAAGCAATTTCAGGAACTGCTTAATGTAACTGGTTTTTGTCCACACATAAACCCTTGGGATTCTATTTATATATACATTTGTGTAGTGTGCTTCAATTCACTATAGATCTTTTTGGAAAATTTCCAAGATCTGTATGTGGGATTATTCGTGGACAATAGAGTCAATTTTTCACTTGTTCCTGTTTGATGAAAGGTGAGGAAGGAAAGCATAGCTTCTCTCCCTGCCCTTTTAGTAATAGTAAAATGAAGAAAGCTACAGAGAAAGGAGGGAAAAGGGAATTCGGAGGGTGGGGGGAAAGCATTTAAGACTATGAATAAAAATCAAACCCAATCCTCAATTCTTTAGGCTAATTCTATAATGTGAGGCAAGGAAAAGGAATTTATTTATGAACTACTGATGACCTGAAGACAGATCAAAAAGTAAAGGATTTCAAGGGTCTGTCCCTCAATGGCACCCAGGGAGTCAGCAAAAGTGAATCAAATTTAGTACACAAAAAAAGACACTAAAATATACTTTTTCTTATGATTTAATCCAAGAGAGGGTATAATAAAGTGTGTGTAATGCAGTAAATGTTTTATACTTATTAATTATACTTGAATGATATTTTAAGGAACAGCAAAAATTCAGGAAGCCTGGGTCTGGCCATTCGTCTGGCCGAAACTCTTTCATGCTTGAAATCTCATCCTTACATTTTTTTAGTCTATGGTACAGTTGATTCTCGAGTATTTATGTGGGGGAAAATATTGACAGATAGTTGTAAGCCATCATCATAAGCTATTATCTTTCTCATATTTCTACTAATTCTGGCCAGCATGTTAATCAAAATGAAATAAGATAATTGATAGCATTTCAGATTTGATAAAATAGATGTTCTATGTTCAACTCTCTTAGAATAATGAATTTTGATTAAGATTGCAGTACAAGGTTCCATCTGAGGCAGGTGGCAGCTTGCAGAATTCTGTTTTTCAGTAAAAGGTCAATGAAACCAGAATATGTTGCAAGTGAATAAATATTGCTGTACCACGGCTAAGGTTTTGAAAAGAATGCAGCTGCGTCTCTATGCAGTCACAGAGTCCTCTCATCTGGTTTTCATTTATGTGAAGAAAGGTTAAGTCTAGGAAATGAGCAATTGAAAAAAAAAAGATTTATTTTAGAGAGAGAGAGAGAGAGCAGGGGGAGGGGTAGAGGGAGAGAAAGAATCCTCAAGCAGACTCCCTGCTGAGCAGGGAGCCCGACGCGGGGCTCGGATCTCAGGGCCCTGAGGATCATGACCTGAGCTGAAATCAAGAGTTGGACGCTTAACCAAATGAGCCACCCAGGTGCCCCGGAAATGAACAATTCTGATACCAAAAGTAAATACATCAAAAAAGACTAGAATTAAGTGAAATCAGGCTAGAATATAGTATGTTAGTTTTCAGGATAACAGATTTAACACAATGCATCTAATTTATTTTCCTCCCCAAACCCCACTAAAATGATACCAAAGGGGCTATCACTTTTTAAAAAGGACTAGGAGAAACTAGAGGAGACAACAGTAATACTCAAATTTAGGAAGCAAAAAACCAGATGGAGTAATGGTAACTAACTTAGCGGGGCCAGGAAAGCTGAAGTGCAAAGAGAAAATAAGGGAAGTTCATAAACCAAACCCATTCACACTCCAGAATCCTCAAGAAACTCTTGAACTGGCAGCACCAGATAACCCTGGAACTAGAGGTTAAGAGGGTGGGGCTAAAAGAACAGGTTTGAATGAAATCTCTAGAGAAGGAGTTAGAGTCCTAGATCCCCTCCATACCCATATTCCATCCCATTGCGCAACTGCCCTACAGTCATTCTACCAGAGATCTGCTCTAGAGAGAGTAAAACAGGGTCTGAGAATGGGGGGGGGGGCACAAGGCAGTTGAGGAAGTGGGTACTAGTAAATGGAAAGCAAGGGGATTGAGTGATCACACACAAACTGAATGCAGACAGCCCCACCCCTTTTTCCTCGTAACAGGGGGGACGTTAGAAGCTAGAGCTTTATCCTTCAGGCAGGAGAAGAAAGATTTTCTGTTGTCTATCCGACCAGGCCAGAAGGGAAAGACCTATAGATAATGACTTGAACTGCTCAAGGAGCTCCGCCCACAAGTTCAGAGCTCTCAATCAGCTTTCAGTCCCTCTACTGCAGGATTTCCAAACTCAGCACTACTGACATTTTGGCCTGGATACTTCTTTGTTGTGCGAGGATGTCCTCTGCGTTGTAGGATGCTTAATAGCAATCTGGGCAGCACCCCCTGACCCAGTTTTCACATCCAAAAATGTCTCCAGACATTGTCATATGTCCCCTGGGGGGCAAAATTCGCTCCGATCGAGAACCACTGCTCTATTCCTACTCATGAGTAGACCGCCAAACTCCCAAGATATCTGGAGAACAGTCTGTAATTTGGAAGACAGAGATCACAAAACAGAAAGAGCAACCTAGTCTCTCATGGCTCATTCCCCCTTCTGTTTACCCCACCTTCCCGCTTCCCTTTCTTCTCCTACCGATCTTCCTACTTCTTATGTTCCATAAATGAGTGAAACCATATGATAATTGTCTTTCTCTGCTTGACTTATTTCACTTAGCATTATCTCCTCCAGTCCCATCCATGTTGCTGCAAATGTTGTGAAATCGTTCTTTTTGATGGGATTGGGATAGGCCGGTGATGGGTATTAAGAAGGGCACATATTGCATGGTGCACTGGGTGTTATACGCAAGTAATGAGTCATGGAACTTTACATCAAAAACTAGGGATGTACTGTGTGGTGACTAACATAACATAATAAAAAATTATAAAAAATACAAGGAAAAAGATGAAATAAAACTTGACATCTTTGAAAAAAAAAAAAAGAGCAACCTAAAGGAAGAAGACTAAACAAGAAAAAAAAAACACTTCAAACTATGAAACAAAAACAGAACTTTCAGAAAATAAAAAAAGGGCTCTTGAAAAAGAAACACCTTAAGAAATTTAAAACTCAATAGAAGGGCTAGAAGGTAACACTGAGGAAATGTCCCAGAAAGTAAAGCAAAAAGAACAAAAGAGATGGAGTGGAAGAACGCAGAAGAATTATCTAAGAAAATTTCCCAGAACTTAAACCATGAGTTGCCCAAATTAAAAGGAGCCACCAAATACTTGACAAAATAGATCACAGACCCATGTCCACACATGCCACTTGGAACTTAAGAGCACTGTGGGCCAGATTTTCCATTGCCAAAAGTGGAGGGACGGGTATGCTGGGAGGAGAGGATCATATGGTTCACAAAGAAAGACCTGGAAGCAGAACGGCTTCTGATTTCTCGATGGCAATACTAAAAACAAGAAGACAATAGAGCAACACCTTCAAAATCATGGAGGAAATTTCTAACTTTTAATTCTATATCCAGCCAGAAAAATCAATAATCACAAAGACATTTTCAGACATGAAAGAGCTCAATAAATTACTTGCAACGCATACTTTCTGAAGAAATTATTTTAAGATATGTTTGCCAAAACAAGAGACTACATCAGTAAAAAGGATGTCAAGAGACAGCAAAGAGGAGACCCAACACAGGAGATGCACAAAAGGAGCCCCCAGGAGTATAAGAGAGGGAGACCTCAGGCTGACAGCCAGGTGTCAAGGAGAGGTTAACCAGTTCAGACTGTGAGCTGTCAAAGATTCCCAGTGCCACTGATCCCCTTTCACTGATCCTCAAAACAAGGAAGAGTGGGTGTGCTGGGCCCAGATTCTTCTGTTTTGCTTTTCCTGACCAGGGGCTGTTAAGATTCCTGCTCTTCTCTGCTGCCTGGATTAGCAAAAGACTGTCATTTCAATCCACAGCAGTTGGCATACTCCTGAGAGCTGGAAGTGGGTCTCAGCGGACTGAAAAGCAGGAGAATGCAGAGCAGCCCAAGCCCCCTGACCATATCCTGCAGAACAGTAAACCAGCCCCCATACTATAGCACTGACGTACTGCCTGTGAGGAGCCCTGCGTCATGGGATTTACTTGGGACCTTGCCAACCGACCTCCCAGATGGGGGGGTTCCTATACACTCTCAGGGTATCTGAAGTCAGACTGTGAATGAGAGGTTCTGTTCAGCTTTTCTTCTCCTGAGAATCTCCATACAATACTGGTAACATTGCCCTTTCCTTGCATACCTGTTTGTCCTTACTACTCAGTTTTTAAAGACTAAATAATACACTGTTTGGGCATACATACCTACCTAGGTGGTAAAGCTATAAAGAAAACCAAAAGGAACGATTAATATAAGAGCCAGGGNACCAGTTGGGGGGGGGGGAGAAAGGTTGTTTTTGGGGAGGGGCATACAAAGGGTTTTTAAAGGTACTTATTAATATTCCATTTCATCACCCGGATGATGGATTCATGAGTTTTCATTTCACTATTATTCTTTAATACACAGTATTCTTTAATACACATACTTTATACAATCTTCCGTACATATATTTCCTAGTTTAAAAAATGTTTTCAGGGCTTAGAGGTAAATCCTTAAGATCTTGCTAAACAAAGGTCTTAATTTTTTTACATATCTGTACAAATTATTTTAAGTGACTTGATATATGTAAATTAAAAAAAACAATGTATCTCAAACATGATAAAGTTAATATGAATTATGTTCATTGTAACAGTATGAACTTCTTGTCCATATCACAGGCCTAGAAGCTTCATTTCTCTATAACAAATTATGCAATATATCACAAGGATACAGGAAAACCACAAAGAAAAAGAATTACCAATTAACAAAAGGAAAGAAAAGGATGGGGGAAGTGAAGACCAAGAACAAATTCATGTTATATATATATATATTTACACACACACACACACACACAGTTGATACACACTCAAGCCTCATTATTTGAGAGTATGAAGTCACTTACTAACATTTGTAACCCCAAATCAATACCCACTGCACTTTCACAGTCATTCACAAACACACGCCTAACACTGAAATATTTGAGTCACCCGATGTGGATGTTACCAGCTAAGGGTGAACAAGGTGACACCTGGCCTTCTTGTTTCAGCTGTCATACTGTAAGCAGGTGTCCTTTTTGCCGTTTAGTGCATTTTTTTACATTTTGTGCTTTTTGTTGATCACTTCACTGTTTAAAATGGCCTTTAAGGGTAATGCTGAAGGGCTGTCTAGCATTCCTAACTGCAAGAAGGCTGTGATATGCCTTAGGGAGAAAATATGAGTGTGAGATAAGCTTCATTCAAGAATGAATTATGGAGGGGCGCCTGGGTGGCTCAGTCGTTGAGCGTCTGCCTTCGGCTCAGGGCGTGATCCCGGCGTTCTGGGATCGAGCCTCACATCAGGCTCCTCTGCTGGGAGCCTGCTTCTTCCTCTCTCACTCTATCTGCCTGTGTTCCCTCTCTCACTGGCTGTCTCTCTTTCAAATAAATAAATAAATAAAATCTTTTTTAAGAAAATGAATTATGGAGCTGATAGTCATGGTTTGATGTTAATCAATCAACAATATATAGGAAATAAGGTATCTTCAAATAAAAATACACATAAGACAGGTTATATGCATTGATTAGTTGAAAATGTGACCAAAGGCTCAAAGGAACCTAACCCTGTATTTCCCCTAGGAGCAATGGTTCAGCATACATTCAGTGTTTGGGGCAACTTCATAGAACATGACTACCACAAATAATGAATATCACCTGTGTGTGTGCATGTGTGCATATACATACACACATATGTATTTGTATTATGTAATGTATATTTATAATATGTAGTATTATGTTACATGTTTTTAGAATATAAACTCAATAAGTACCTGGTATATATTAGACCCTCAATAAGTATTTGGTGAATGATGTATCAAAAACTAGGAATGAGGAAGCCCCTGATAAATTTATCATACCACACAATTTTACACAAGCATATAAAACTGAAAAATCATGGGACTTCTAGCTATTTCTCTACCAATTTACTAAGTCTGTATTTTCCTATGACTTTCTATATAGTTCCTATGTTAGTTGAGGGAAATAAATGGTGGGTGGGTAAAAAGGAAACAAACTAAAAATATAATGACATTAGCAGTAAGAATAATGTCTTAAGAACTACAGTCTATAGACACACACACACACACACACACACACAC
>NW_024423319.1:88577645-88593243 GCF_017311325.1 Ursus maritimus | reverse complement strand
ACACACACACACACACACACACACACACGTATGTGTGTCTACAGAATATATATAATACCTAATAAAGGTAACAGTGGTCTTTTCCTCTTATTTCAGCATTGTTGGTCATTGCCACTAAAGAAGAGCTCATATGTATCATTCTATCAAGAAATTCTTTCCCTGTCTTCCTATAGTTTTCTGGCAGTGATAGGACAGAAATGTTGTTCTGACACTTGTTTTTCTCTTTAATACTTCTGGTACCACCCCCACCTCCAACACACACACACTGACATATACACACCAAGCTGGGTTACTTTAGGTAGGTACAGTGACTAAACCAAAGGAAAAAAGCTTGCCTAATCATAGCTACTACTAAAGAAACACACATGAGATGGAAAATTATTAAAATAAAAGTCTCAGGAACTGTTGCCTAGATGTTAACAGTTAAAGACCTGATACTTTGAAGAATTAAGTTCAGTACAATTCAGATTGTTCCTTGAAAATAGAAAGGGGAGGCTTATTTGAAAATTTGGCAGTCGATCTCCAATAAGCTAACAGAACAAATCTAGCACAACTGTCAAAGCTGAGTAATTCAAAGAGTTAAGACTAACGTTTACTAAACTTGGTACTTATATTGGCATAATTAGTACCTCTGTCAAACCTTGATAGTTCAGTGATAAGGTTAGTAGACCTTTCTTTAGATTTTATGTAGCACACCATTCTCTGGTCTGAATCTACATAGGATATATTCACCACTTATGAGAGGACTGACTACAGAGTATACATAGCAATTTCTGCTCATCCAAAAGTTCTGGAAAACTTGATTGATACGTTTTTGTGTGTATGTGTGAGTGCATGTGTTTGAAGGGCTAGTTTAGGGCCATAGTAGAAGGGTATCGTCTCTCAGTCTTTGTTAGCTCATATATGATGGAGCATGTATCATTGCCAAGAAGAGAAAAAATATTTTTTAACAGATAAGAAACAGGAAGAAGAGCAAAGGAGAAAAGAAAGGAAAAAAGCAAAACATATGAAGAACTGTAAAATAAACACACCCCAAAGTAAGAATTCTGACATGGTTGTACACATTTAGGCCTTTTCAGCTAAATATATAAAGAAATTTCAAGATATTGGATATCGAAGCACTGACATTAAAAAATTCTATTGATATTTGCACATTTTATTCATTTACTTCATTTTCCCCCATGGAAGACCAATAAAAAAAAAACCACAGAAAACAAAAGATTAATAAAGCAATTCTTGTCCTCAGGAAACACCTAATCTGAACAGATTGCTGTTGGTACGTATACATGATTTTAGTACATTGTTATAGAACAAGGAATTAAAACAGTATAAAACAGTATAATACCAAGAGTTTATTATCTGTGGATAGGAAGGTGTTCAGAGGAAGCTTCTATGAGACAGAAACACTTAGGAGGGTTTGGAAACATGAATACATTTTTCATGCCAACAAGGGGAAGGGGAAAATTCCAGAAATTAGTAGGAGCATGTGGAACAGTCTATAGAGCTAGGTGAAAGCATGGTTTGTGCTGGATACTACAAGCTATTTGGTACTGCTGGTGTGAAAAACTGGACGGTGAGAAATAGCTGGAAAGGGAGAAAGGCAGAAGAGTGGAAGATGGGTTGAAGAATGAATGGGGGCCAGTTAGGAAGTTACTACATTAGCCCAAGCATGAGGTGACAAACACCTAAACCAGTACAGTAGAGGTAACTGAGATACTTAAATTGATAACATAGTGGGGCGCCTGGTTGGCACAATCAGTTGAGAGACCGACTCTTGGTTTCAGCTCAGGTGGTGATCTTGGGGTTGTGGGATCGAGCCCCGTGTCAGGCTCCATGATCTGTTCGGAGTCTGCTTAGGACTCTCTCCCTCTCCTTCCGCCCCTCCCCCTATGCTCACACGTGCACACTCTCTCTCAAATAAATCAATCTTTTTAAAAAATTGACAATGTAGTGAATGATCAACTTAGGGGTCAGATGAAAGAATGACTTACAGATTTCTGGCAACAGTTACTGAGTAAGTAATGATACCATCAAATGAGAGAGGGGCTACATGACAAAGAGCTAGTAGAAAACTGACAAAGAAGACACATGGTTGTGTTTTGAAAATACTGATTTCCAAAATATTGATTTCCATGAAATATCCAGGCAGAGATCTACAGAGGACAATTAGAAATATAACGTTCAAGGAAGGGGTCAACATGTAGGTGATGAAGACAACACCAACCACCATTGACAGCATACCATTGCCAAGCATGCTAAGAACTTTATATGGATTCTCTCATTTGTAACATATATCATTATTTATCATAACAGCTAAGAAACTATTAGCCCCATTTTATAGATTAGGAAAACTGAGGCCAAGACAGGTTATCTAGGCCAGAGAGTGAATGGTAGAGTCAGGACTAGAACCAAGACATATAGAACTCCAAGATCTAAGCTCTCAATCTCTATACTCCCTAAGGAGGCATGAATGAACAGGAGGTAACTTAAGCCATTCATGTGAACAAGATTACTTAAGAGTACAGACCAAAAAGGACAGAAGACAGAGTCCCAGAAAACATGAACAAATCTGATTTCTCCGAAAGGAATTGCTGGAAACATCCTGCAGAAAGACTGCAAGAAGCCCAGAAAGAAAAAAAAAAGTGCTAAAGGCAAGGTCTTAGAACATAGTATGTTATAGAAATACAGACACAAAGGCCAAGTGCTTAGCAGGGTCTGCCCTAGGCGTGAACACAGGGATTCTCCCCATTCCTCTCAGGGCAGGGACGAGAAAAGCCTAATTTTCATTCTTAAATTAGGAGCTGCACATTCCCATTGTTATTTCCTAAAGGTGGGACTATATATCAGAAACTGACCCAAAGGAAATATTTAGTAGAGAAACAACTTTTTGGAAACTTACTCCTAACTTTCTACTAGTGTTTGTGAACTTAGTTACTTATAACTAGTACTAAAATTATCACAATTGTCAAATTCTGCAGGCATACTCTAGTCTTTATAAACTGAAACTAAAAATTATGGAAGGCTGGCAGTATGAGGTTACATTGTAAATCATATTTATAAAAGGAGTGTGTTCTGTTAGTATGCTACTAACATAGTTCTCCAAACGCTACATCATTTCTGTAATAGTACTGTTATCTGCCATTAACTACTATTTGGGCCCAGAAGTTACTATCTTCATTAACAGATTTTTTTTTTCCAGTGATACTTCTGCAGAGTACTGTTAATCTCTTCCCACTCAGAACCACGTTTTATGGATCTCCATAACAAGTCAGACCTAATTCTGAATTAAATAAAATTATCTCATTTAAATTACATAAATTAGTGAAAGAAACGTCAAAGCCAGCAATACGCTATTATTCATTTTAGTTGCGATAGGATTATGCCAAGTTTATATAGCAGCACAGAAACAAAAATGGATTTAGCTAACACTCTAAATTGGGGTTTCCCAAATTGGCATCTTGTGGAGTCCTTAAGGAATAAAAGTTTTTCTGTCAAGTTTGGCAAACACCATATAAAATATTTACCCCCCCATCCCTGCCCCATATTCACATTACATATCAGCAGCTAAGCCCTGCAGTCAGAAAACCAACATCTCTCTCCTCCACCCTCTACTCCCATCACCCACATCGCACTTATTAATCATTAGTGTTCCCTGAAAAGCATGCTGGACTGGTGATCTAAATTTTAATATTTATAATCACACTACAAATTACAAAGGTGTAAAGGCTGTAAGCCATTCAGATTTCAAACTTTTCTCTGAAACAAATATTCTCCCACCCCCACAGGGCATATAAATTGTTTAAATTCTTACAGAGAGGGAGATAATCAAATTGTTTGCTTAGTAAAGGATGGAAAAGATTTAACTATGCAATTTAAATGTCTATTCATTAATACTCCCAAAAGTAATTTACTTTTTTACAATTGTTAATATAAGCATATTCAGCAGGCAATAACGTAACCTCTGGTCTTTTAACCAAAAAACAGTTAACAAAAAGGCAAAGCATACAAAGGAAATAAGCATTTATACCTAATTACCCAGCTCAGTGCAGGGCAGCAGAAAATAGGTTTTGAATCATAATTGTAGTAATCAGTTTCTAGGTCTAAAGGAGGAGATGATCTGGAAAATAACTGCTTTAGGGGAAAAAATCAGAAAATAAGAGTATAAAATAAGTGGATATAAACTGTTTAGGCAAGACAGTAAAATCAAATATTCAAACAGTTGGGGAATTTTTCAAGTTAGGTAAAAAAGCAAAGTCCCTGCATGTTACAAGGAATATTCAAGTTAGTAAAGCTTATTTTTAATCAGTTTCCCGGGGATGGATCAACCGTTCAGTGCTCACGTAAGGACTTTCTTTTAATCACTAAGGCACGTAATAGAGTGCAGAGCACGACAAGAAAAGGGCCAGCATATTCCTCAACGCGTCTGAAACTGAACTCCTGAGCTTTTCAATCTCCTTTCTCTGATCTCTCCACATTTCCTTCCAGTTGCTTAGCCAAAACCTATGGTGCCATTCTTGATCCCTTTCTTTCACATTCCAATTCCGATTCATTAGGAAATGCTCTTGGCTCTACTTTGCTGAGATTTTTATTTTCATTTGTTTCAAGAAAATGTGTAACCAACTGTTGGAATAGTTTTATGACAGCTGAATTAAAACTCCCATGAAATAATTCCAATATCTGATTCAAAGTCGGTACTGGCCTCAGTTGAAGGCCTTTTCTCATTCAAATTGTGGTTTTCCTGGTGCTTAGTAAATATCTTGGACACTGTGGTCTTTATTAGACTCTTGATCAAAGAATCTTCTATCTTAGCAGGCACTCGCCCTGTTTAGGTTTAGTATGTAAGTTCTTGAGTTCTTTGTGGGCTTCAGTTCTTTTTTTTTTTTTTTAAAGATTTTATTTATTTATTCGACAGAGATAGAGACAGCCAGCGAGAGAGGGAACACAAGCAGGGGGAGCGGGAGAGGAAGAAGCAGGCTCATAGCGGAGGAGCCTGATGTGGGGCTCGATCTCACAACGCCGGGATCACGCCCTGAGCCGAAGGCAGACGCCCAACCGCTGTGCCACCCAGGCGCCCCGTGGGCTTCAGTTCTAATGACAGTTGTTTGGTTTTCTGATCCCTTAAGTGCTGTTTTGGTCTGCTTCCTCTTTCCCGTGCTGCTGGAGGCTCCCAGTCAAACCCTGCTGATGCCGTCTGCAGGGTTTGCAAAAGGTGCCTTCCAGGACCACTTGCTCTCCCTGGGCGACCTCGAAGGAGAGCAGGGTGCAGTCGGAAGCTACCAGGCCTGGGTCTCCTTCTGCCATGGGGTGGAGGGCAGGGGAACAAACGACTCCTGCTACCATTGCCTGGCCTTTGTTCTTGTTGAGGCTGTAGGCAGATCAGAAGGGGGGCTGAAATGGCCAGGGCTCTGATGCTGCTGGCAGATCAGACCACCCACCAGGGTCCCAGGCTTTGCCATTCTTGCTGGGGCGGTGGGCAGATCAGACTGCCCACTGGGCTCTAGGTGTGGGGTCCAAGTCTCTGTTGAGCTTCCCCTTACCTGGGGAAAGGGGCTAGAGAAAACAGGCTTTTGTTTTTGTTTTCTATGCCCTTTGGTGGATCTGGGCAGTAGGTCTCTCCAGTACCCAGTCTAGGAGTAAATGGGAGGTAAAAAAAGAAAACCCACTGAATTCCCCACATTGTCATTCCTCAAGTACTGCTACCTTCTTTCCAGTTCTGAGTCCTTTTATTACTGTCAGTTAAATAACTTCCAAGGCATTTATAGTTGTATTTATAGGGGAGTGGCAGGAAAAAGTGAATCTAAACCATCTTGTTCCAGAAATGGAAGTTAGTGTATTTTCAACTCTTCCATTCTGGCTAGTATGTGGAGTCCATTCTATTCAAAATTTGGGGATGAGTTACAGTTCTTTTATGTCCAATATAGCCAGTTAAAAATAGCAGCCATTAAACTCGTCAGGTCCATGCTATAGTTTTCCATGAATCCTGGATCAGAATTTTAGAGTCTCAAGTAACTGATGTTTCTCAATCTTCTGTGGTTTGAGGAATACTGAACTAGACAAGATATACTAGAATAGGGGTACCTTTCTGTTGTCTCCACACACATGTGCACACACATTCATACTTGCACACTTGCTCACCCTGGCAGCCTTCTGGAATCTAAAAGAAGATCTAAGATACCAGGGTCTTTTCAGTGTACTTTAGTCATGGCGTATTGGTTGGAAAATGGTGTTTTTAATAATCTCATTATTTGCTCTTATCTATTAAAGAAAGTAAGGAAAGTTAGGGGTCATAGTAATCCACATAAATAAGGTGACGCATAATTGTAGATCAGCTCTCAATAAAGGATATGTTGGGTGACTAAACTAGTACTTTGAGGGCAGGGATTTTTTCTTATCCACCTTGTTTCTCTAGTATATAGAACTATGGGTGACATTATGCTAGTGGAGATGCAAATGTTTTCTGCATGGACAAAAAGACTCAAATCCATTTAGAATGCACAAACACGGGTGTCATCTTCGAGACACATTAGTGTAGTTATATTTTATTTCATCTAAATTATAGTTAATAACTTTCTAGCTCTTTAATCTCTTGGAGATTTTCACTTCTCCAGTAAAAATAAAACTTTTAACTTGTCAATGCCAATTACTGAGAGGCAGGCAAAAGTTGTAAAATCATATGACATCTTAATTTTTAAATACTTCTTCAAAAATACATTCTTCTGTTTTACTAGAAATGTTACATGCCGATTCAAATTCTTTCTAATGCTACCGTAATTAAAACTCAAAAAGCAGACTTTTTTTTACTTCTAACATGGAGTAACATCTGTTCTTAAACACTTTGTTTTAATGATTTAAAACAGGCCTTGTAAACTTGAGGCATTTTACAAAAGCAGTATTTTGTAATGGCAGAGACCCAAACATAGCTCCTAAAATTCAGAAAGCTTTTCAACCCTAAAGTTTATAAAATCAGCTGTGATAATGATTAGCTCAAAATCAATTCAAGCTTTTTGTTTACTTGAATGTTTAAACAGTTGACTAAAACAAATTTCGCTTTGTATAATCTGACAAGATTAAATATGAGCCTCGATCACAATAACAGTTTACCACAAGATATAACCAAATGGAAATAAACTACTTTTATTCATATGATCACTTTTTTTGATGAAATCACATGTAAATAAACTCAATTAAGACTTAGAAGATAAAGAAACTCCGTGGCTCCTAATTAATGCTCGACTGAAGACTAAATTTTAAGCACAGGCTTAAATCAGTAAATAGACATAGGATGAGATGATAGAAACATTCTATAACCAATGACTAATCATCCATCCATTAAAAATCAATACATATGCAATTACTATTTACTGTCCCTTAACCAAATCCTTTATTTTATAGCAGCCATTAGGGGAAAAAATAAGGAAAGAAGCATGC
Source organism: Ursus maritimus (assembly GCF_017311325.1). Classification (NCBI taxonomy): domain Eukaryota; kingdom Metazoa; phylum Chordata; class Mammalia; order Carnivora; family Ursidae; genus Ursus; species Ursus maritimus. The sequence continues at coordinate 88,585,815 of NW_024423319.1, read as the reverse complement.
AGAATATCTAACACAGATACTAAACAGATGGGTTGAGATCACATAAAAGAACACGATGTTTTTAACATATGAATATTTTTGGGCAGCTCCACTGAGTGACCACTGAAATTTCAAAAGGGAAAAAATTATTCTAGTAGCCAAGAATCCTTGCATGTTAAAACTGCATAATGAACTTACAACTTCCTTTTGGCATGCCCACGCAACCTAGAGGTATAAATACGCCAGCTGCAAATATCCCTCAAGTATGAAAAGTCCCTTTGAGAGAAGACACTTCAACTCTTGATAGACTGTTTTCCTCTTTGAATCAAAGCCATCACAGCATAAACAGGGGCTTCGGAATTCAAAAGACTTGGGGCTGAATCCTGGATCTGCCCCTTACTATGATGACACTTGGTCGGTTATTCAGGCTCTCTGGGTCCACTTTATTTAAACTGTGAAAGAGATAACAGCTACTTCAAAGAGTTCTGAGGAGATAAGAGAAAGCGTATAGGCCTGTGCCTGGCACATATGCACAGAGGGGACTTCCTCAGGGGGTCATTTGTTACTGACAAGTATCTCTTTACTTCTCCTCCCCTACAAAATCGGAGACATCTCCCAAATTATTAAGGTGCCATTCCACTATCAAACCCAAGAGTCAGGAAAGAACCAGGGAGAGGACTGTTCCTATTAACAGTGAAACAGGTAACCAGGACCAACATTCCTACTGAAGAATAAAATAAAACCCAGATGCACACACACACCCTTTCTCAAAAGTATAAATATCTCATAAGGTATTTAAATTTTGCCAGTTGATAATAGACACATGAAAAAATGTTCAAAATCATTAGCCATCAAGGAAATTCAAATCAAAACCACACTGAGATACCACCTTACGCCAGTTAGAATGGCAAAAATAGACAAGGCAAGAAACAACAATTGTTGGAGAGGATGTGGAGAAAGGGGATCCCTCCTACATTGTTGGTGGGAATGCAAGTTGGTACAGCCACTCTGGAAAACAGTGTGGAGGTCCCTTAAAAAGTTAAAAATTGAGCTACTCTATGATCCAGCCATTGCACTACTGGGTGTTTACCCCAAAGATACAGACGTAGTGAAGAGAAGGGCCATATGCACCCCAATGTTCATAGCAGCAATGTCCACAATAGCTAAATCGTGGAAGGAGCCGAGATGCCCTTCAACAGATGACTGGATTAAGAAGTTGTGGTCCAGAGGCACCTGGGTGGCACAGCGGTTAAGTGTCTGCCTTCAGCTCAGGGCGTGATCCCGGCATTATGGGATCGAGCCCCACATCGGGCTCCTCCGCTATGAGCCTGCTTCTTCCTCTCCCGCTCCCCCTGCTTGTGTTCCCTCTCTCGCTGGCTGTCTCTATCTCTGTTGAATAAATAAATAAAAAATCTTTAAAAAAAGAAAAAAAAAAAGAAGTTGTGGTCCATATATACAATGGAATATTACTCAGCTATCAGAAAGAACGAGTTCTCAACATTTGCTACAACATGGACGGCACTGGAGGAGATAATGCTAAGTGAAATAAGTCAAGCAGAGAAAGACAACTATCATATGATTTCTCTCATCTATGGAACATAAGAACTAGAATGATCAGTAGGGGAAGAAAGGGATAAAGAAAGGGGGGGTAATCAGAAGGGGGAATGAAACATGAGAGACTATGGACTATGAGAAACAAACTGAGGGCTACAGAGGGGAGGGGGGTGGGGGAATGGGATAGGCCGGTGATGGGTAGTAAGGAGGGCACATATTGCATGGTGCACTGGGTGTTATACACAACTAATGATTCATCGAGCCTTGCATCGAAAACCGGGGATGTACTGTATGGTGACTAACATAATATAATAAAAAATCATTATTAAAAAAAAAAAGACCAAAAAAAATTAAAAACTTCTGGCAACTCAAATAAATAAATAAATAAATAAATAAATAAATTTTGCCAGTTGAAGATCTAGGAGACCAAGAGAACCCACAGCAGTAAGCTCAGCTACACACAGCTTCTTTTGTCTACAGGGCAACTCTCCACTCCTGAGAAGGAGCTGCCTCACAGGACTCATATGGCCTCATAGGAATGGGCGAGTAAAAAAAGCCTTGCAATTTACCTGAGAAACCAATCCCCACTTTGTTCTGGTTTCTTCTGAAAAACTATGGCTAGGGTGGAGGTGAACCAAAAGCCAACCTAGCCTTGCATGAACTTGGGAGTGTGGCTCCTTCTTATCTGGTAGCCCACAGAATCTCAAACCTTAAAGTTGGATTAGGGCATTCCTGGCCATGAACTCTCCCCCACAACCCTAGCAAGGCAAATCCTCTCTTGAGAAAGACACTGCCATCTTAGTATTAGCAAGAATTGGAATAAGGGACAAAAGAAAAACACCAAAACATGAGATACTGGGGAAAAAAAATACAATAGCCAAAATTTAAAACTCATACAATGGACTTCTGGGAGCTGAAGTTAAGAATTAGTAAAGGGGAATACAAGTCAGAGGAAATGATCTGGAATACATCATGGAGAAAAACAAGAAAACAAAGAACAAGGTAAGAGACTCGATGAACAGAAGATTTAATGTATGTTAACTGGGGTCCCCGGCAGGAAAGAAGACAATGAGGTCAAGGCAATATTTAAGAAAATAGCGGAGAACTTTTTTGTAGAATGCTTTCACAGAATATTCAGAAATGTCTAGCCACAAATTCAAGACTCCCAGTTAATCACAGAATAAATAAAATCTATACCTAGACACATCATAGGAAAACAAAGACAAAGAGAAAATAACCAGAGGTTAAAAAAAAAAGATTATCTTCAAAGAAGTGACAGTTTGACAGCTGACAACAGAATCCAGAAGACAATGGAACAATTCAATGAGATGAAATAAACTGTCATCCAAACAATTTTATACCCAGGGACTTCAATCATGAAAGCAAAGCTGAACACACACTGAAAGAGTATGTCATAGCAGACCCACATTAAGCCAATTTCTAGGAGGGAAAATTACCCCCGATAGAAGGTCGGAGATGCAAAGAATGAAGAGCAAAGTAAGACATAAATATATGGGTAAATCTAAATACGGACTGCGTAAAACAATAATGTCCTATTGGTGTACAAATATAGGGAATTAAAATGTATGACAAATATTAAATCAAGAAGGAATAAAGTTCCAATTTCCTAAGATCCTTGCACTGGCTGAGATAAAGGTAATAAAGACTTTCCAGTATTACACTCCTTAAGTGCATAATACAAGTTATTTTAAGGGTTACCACTGAAAGAACAGAAACAGTGCCTAAATTCCAAACTAAGTGGGGGAGGGAACGGAGTGACAAAAAAATAATCACATAAGAAAAAAATGAATGAGAACAGGCAGGACAAGCGAAATACAAAATACCTTTAAACTCAAGTATATTACTACCATGTGCTAGAAACGTGAAAAAAAATATACAGACAACAAACAAAATCAGGAAATTATAAAGTATATTAAAAGGAGATAGGTCTATAGGAAAAAACAGTTAACATTCAGGAATTGCGAACACTAAGGTGGGCTGGGGCAGGTTTTATTACTGAACACGGTAGTCAGGGTAAGCCTCATTAAAAACGTAGCCTCTGAGCAAAAGACTCCTTCCTTTTCTACGGCTGACCCAAAGGCACATACCTCCAGCCACAGCTCTGGGCCTGCCATCGCGGGCACCATTATGTTCAATGTATTGGATCCTGTCCATATCTGTCACCTTTAATTTTGTCACTTTAACTGTTTCTATTCCTAGTACCTTGGCAATTCTTACTAAGATTCATTGTTTCTGAAAGCATGTCATAGAGTGGAGAAATCTTACACTTTCCAAATTAAATAAGTCAAAATCTCCACAAGTAAGTATTCCTTAAGCAAAACGCCTAACAAAATGTGACGGATTCTGGTCTACTTTTCCTGTCTAGCGCTTTTATCCCATTTCGTACGAGTAGATGAGCCATTGCACAACCTAATAAATCCTTCCCTCTCCCTGAAATGCAAAATGAATTCTGATAAGATTTTGTGAAGGAAACAAGTAAGAATTTTTGGTTGATTATGTTGCACTTGGTTGGCACCCTTCTTGAAAGGGCTCTGATAACACAAGGACGCCAAGGTCATGAAACTCGCAATCCACCTACTAGCACGACCTGGCTGCTGAGGCACAACTCGCTACCAGTGAACTCAGTAAGTGGAAAAGACTCTTGCTAGTCCTTTTCTGAGCTCATCGTGGGCTAAAACAAGCCATTTGAGAGAGCTGGCCTTTGGCACGGACTCTCCTCCCATTCTGGATTCCCTCTTCTCACTTGGCGCTAGCCAACGGCCCTCTCTTCCTCTGTGCTGGCTGCCAGTAATCACTGACAACACAAGCAGACTGGCGGGTGGCGGGGGTCTGTCCCTTAGAGAGTCCAGAAGGAAAGATGTCAGTGGCAGGTGCTCTAGGAGGAGCTTGTAGAGGACTCTGTTGGCCAGTTACCTCCACTGCTAAGAGAAGATGGGCACTCACGGGCTAAACCAGACTGGAGATCAGGGTCCAGGGGACTCAGAGCAGGGACGGATCTGAAGAGGACAAATGTTATCCAAGAACTGAGAAAGTTCAAATCCGTGGAACTCATCTGGAACTAATCCTGTATAAGATGTCTAAACACAATAGCTGAGGTCATAGGCTCACTCGGTTTCCTCCTGTGCCCTCATAATGATCAAATACTTTGTGGCTGAGGAGTAAAATAAGTGAAAAGCTTACAGGGAAGTGCTTTTGTCAGAAAAAAATGACAAACAAAAGGTCTGAAATCATGCTGTTTGAATAGTATCTAAAATACAAGTCTTCAGAAGAGCTTTTTATCCAAAATATTTAGTCATTCTACTAAATTTTAGCAAAAAGAAGACATCACTATTTCTGACCTTGACTCAATTCTGACCCGACTCAAAGAATAGCCTGAGAAGCAAATGCAAAGTTATGCTGACCTTGCTTTCTTTCCCGGGAAGAAAGATGAGAATTCAATTATGTCGCCTAGAAAGACGTATTTATACCGCTTAACGTTCAATGCTCCAAACAAAAGGCTAATACTGAAGTAAAAGGTGAAAAATGCATACCAAGAACCAAGACTTTAAAACAGTACATCTGGTATGCAATTCATTGTAGGGCTGTAGGCAATTAAGGTTTCCTCAAACATCTTTCACAGAGCCAGCTACAACAGAGGAGAAGAAAGGAGTTCCACTGCACAGTTCTATTTTATTTTGGCTGTAATACGATCAGTAAATAATACTGTAAGCACTGAATAACAAAGAGTTTATCAGTTGGGGAAAAAAAAATCACAGAACACAATTCTTTCTAGGGAACACATCAAAAAAGCCATCACCATGTCATTTGTCGGAAAATTCTGGTACTTCCACAGTACACAAATGCAGAGTTACTGTCCTTAATGAGATTGCAGTTTGTCACTTCCATGTAACAGCTGGATTTTTGAGCTTGTTTTATACCTCCGATTTACCACAAATACCTTGCTGATCTATAATAACAAACAATCCAGACAGAGTACTATACATCTGCTTTCATTTCTTGGACAGATAAAATAGGCCTCAATACCAGCTGAGGACATCATATTAGGGCTGGATATCTCATTTACAGGTGATATGCTATTGATCAAGACTAATCATTCTTTTTGAAAGAGATCACTCAGGTTAAACCTTAACTCTAGTTAGTAAAATGTATTTAGGTGATCAGAAAATAAAGATGGTTGTACTGATCGGTGGAATCAGCAAAGGCTGCTATTTCGACCACTCCCCAGGATAGTCTCGGACTTTGCCGTAATGCTGCTTTTCACAGAACCGAGACAAGCATGAATGGCAGCAGATTGCTTACTGGTTTAGAGGAGTACTTGATTCAAATACACAATGCTTTGTGTTGTCCAATCTGAACAAAGCATTACAGGAATTAAACTATCAACCATTGTACACAATGCTAAAACTATCAGAGCAAATCTGTTTTTACTGCCTTCTCTAAAAATCTTGAAGAGATTCCACCCCTAAACCAGGAAGTCACAGCTAAGAGAATAGTTTCAGTAATGTGCTCTTTAAAAAGTGAAGTTCTGTACTTCTATCTTTGCCTATAGTAGAACCGATCAGCGACAAAGCATATTTGAAAACCATCATACTAGATGATGGTTGTTGCCGTGTATTTATAGAAGAACCTTTTGGTTCTTCTATACTAGAAGAACCTTTTGGTTCTTCTATACTAGAAGAACCTTTTGGTTCTTCTATACTAGAAGAACCTTTTGGTTCTTCCTTAAATTTCAGTGAGCCTTCTTTATAGCCTGTTACAGCCTTCTTGTCCTGTCAAAGCTCCTGCTCTCGAGGAGTCAGTTTCCTTAGAGCATTTGCAAAACCTGAAATGGTTTTGATAAGCAGGAACCTTCTTCCTGCTCCCACCTTTGACTCCTCATGCAGAAAACATCTTGGTTTACTCTCAGCCTCAGCCATGCTACTCTCCTTACCATCAGAAACCTCACTACGGGGGTACCTTCACTCCTAGTCACTTAATGAGCCACAATCTACCTCTGCTTCTGCTGACTCTAGTTAACGGAGAGGTTTTGAAGAGGGTAGCATTAGCAATAATATTGATGTCAGGGGAAGCTGGTGGAGAGGACTGCCAGGGAAACAAGAATGCATGTGAAATGAAGAATGATCAGGAAAGCCTCTTTAAAAAAGACCATATTGGTTGGTATATTAGTGTAAAAATGATAAAATACCGTGTATAAAAGAAAACTTACAATGCTGGAAGCCATTATTTAAAAATTTGGTATTAAAAAGCCTGGTTTTAGGATTTACACAGAAAAAAAATTTATCCCAATACTTCCAGGGAAATATAAAAATAGAAAAAATTACAAACGGTTTAACCGTATGGTACAGGAAAGTGATCAAGGAATTAAGTTGGCTTAGTGGAACCATCTGGGCTGGAAAATACTTTCTCAACAATAAAAAAAAATAATATTGGTTTAATTGATTAAAATATCTATATTTACACCCAAGTAGTGAAAAGCTTCCATAGGTCAAAAGTCCTGCACTTATCAAAGATTACCCATTCACATGTCTTCCAGTAAGAACGATAAAATTATTAGTCACAGGTACTATATTAGTATATATTACAATATAGTATTAATATTATAGGTATTGAGCACTATATGCCAGTCATCTCTCTAAGACTTGCTGGTATTACCTCAAGCTCTCATAACTACTCTAGGATAGGCAGTGTCTTTATTCCCACTTCACAGAGGAGGAAACTGAGGTACAGAGAAGCTAAATAGCTTGGCCTAGCACCAGAACTAGCAACTGGTTCAATCAGAATTCAAATCCAGAAATTCCAGATCCAGCACCCATGCTTTTCTTAATCACTAGGTTATCCTTGCCTCACACCTGTATCAGACATATGCCCAAGGTCCCCTGCTGAAGTTATCCAATCTTTATCCCCTTTATAAAGGCAAAAACTCCTCTGTTGTATTTATCAGGAAAACTTGCAGACTTCATTTGCCTTGTAGGTTTTATTTATATTCTGTAGTACTTTGGGTTTTCTTTTTAAAAAGTATATAGTAAGTATTCACTTATGAGAAAAATACTCTTATTTTGTAGAAAGCATCTCCATGTCCGAAGTTTATTTGAAAAACGATTTCCAAACTTACAAAAAAGTGAAATTAATACTGCATATTGACTTAAGTTTCCTTTCTGCTGTATAATTACTCTATTAAGTGGCACTTAAAACATCTTTAGTTGGTTAGAAAGTGATGCAGAACTAGAATATTAGCAGTATTTCTTCTGGAGTAATTCTATAAATACACGGCAACAACAATTCTACCAAATGTTCTGTAGGCAAATAAACTAACAGAGTCATACTCCCATGTATCTAGCACTAGAGCAAGAGTCAAGAAAATATGGGTGTCCACTTCTGGCTTTGCAACTGATGGGTAATTTTTGAGTTACAGTCACTCCGTGCCTATTTCCTCGATTTTCATAGAGGGCATTAGAAGTAGGCAACTACTTCCATTCTGCCAAGATCTAAATTTGGACTTAGAAAAACCTATTGAGGAAGCCTCTAGTGCCTATGGTTTTTTTCTATCAACGCTGTCCCTGTTTCACCGACCACCCCTGGACAATCGTCATCTGTGACTGGAGAGAAGAATGTGTGT
>NW_024423319.1:88527289-88577635 GCF_017311325.1 Ursus maritimus | reverse complement strand
TAGAAGAACCTTTTGGTTCTTCTATACTAGAAGAACCTTTTGGTTCTTCCTTAAATTTCAGTGAGCCTTCTTTATAGCCTGTTACAGCCTTCTTGTCCTGTCAAAGCTCCTGCTCTCGAGGAGTCAGTTTCCTTAGAGCATTTGCAAAACCTGAAATGGTTTTGATAAGCAGGAACCTTCTTCCTGCTCCCACCTTTGACTCCTCATGCAGAAAACATCTTGGTTTACTCTCAGCCTCAGCCATGCTACTCTCCTTACCATCAGAAACCTCACTACGGGGGTACCTTCACTCCTAGTCACTTAATGAGCCACAATCTACCTCTGCTTCTGCTGACTCTAGTTAACGGAGAGGTTTTGAAGAGGGTAGCATTAGCAATAATATTGATGTCAGGGGAAGCTGGTGGAGAGGACTGCCAGGGAAACAAGAATGCATGTGAAATGAAGAATGATCAGGAAAGCCTCTTTAAAAAAGACCATATTGGTTGGTATATTAGTGTAAAAATGATAAAATACCGTGTATAAAAGAAAACTTACAATGCTGGAAGCCATTATTTAAAAATTTGGTATTAAAAAGCCTGGTTTTAGGATTTACACAGAAAAAAAATTTATCCCAATACTTCCAGGGAAATATAAAAATAGAAAAAATTACAAACGGTTTAACCGTATGGTACAGGAAAGTGATCAAGGAATTAAGTTGGCTTAGTGGAACCATCTGGGCTGGAAAATACTTTCTCAACAATAAAAAAAAATAATATTGGTTTAATTGATTAAAATATCTATATTTACACCCAAGTAGTGAAAAGCTTCCATAGGTCAAAAGTCCTGCACTTATCAAAGATTACCCATTCACATGTCTTCCAGTAAGAACGATAAAATTATTAGTCACAGGTACTATATTAGTATATATTACAATATAGTATTAATATTATAGGTATTGAGCACTATATGCCAGTCATCTCTCTAAGACTTGCTGGTATTACCTCAAGCTCTCATAACTACTCTAGGATAGGCAGTGTCTTTATTCCCACTTCACAGAGGAGGAAACTGAGGTACAGAGAAGCTAAATAGCTTGGCCTAGCACCAGAACTAGCAACTGGTTCAATCAGAATTCAAATCCAGAAATTCCAGATCCAGCACCCATGCTTTTCTTAATCACTAGGTTATCCTTGCCTCACACCTGTATCAGACATATGCCCAAGGTCCCCTGCTGAAGTTATCCAATCTTTATCCCCTTTATAAAGGCAAAAACTCCTCTGTTGTATTTATCAGGAAAACTTGCAGACTTCATTTGCCTTGTAGGTTTTATTTATATTCTGTAGTACTTTGGGTTTTCTTTTTAAAAAGTATATAGTAAGTATTCACTTATGAGAAAAATACTCTTATTTTGTAGAAAGCATCTCCATGTCCGAAGTTTATTTGAAAAACGATTTCCAAACTTACAAAAAAGTGAAATTAATACTGCATATTGACTTAAGTTTCCTTTCTGCTGTATAATTACTCTATTAAGTGGCACTTAAAACATCTTTAGTTGGTTAGAAAGTGATGCAGAACTAGAATATTAGCAGTATTTCTTCTGGAGTAATTCTATAAATACACGGCAACAACAATTCTACCAAATGTTCTGTAGGCAAATAAACTAACAGAGTCATACTCCCATGTATCTAGCACTAGAGCAAGAGTCAAGAAAATATGGGTGTCCACTTCTGGCTTTGCAACTGATGGGTAATTTTTGAGTTACAGTCACTCCGTGCCTATTTCCTCGATTTTCATAGAGGGCATTAGAAGTAGGCAACTACTTCCATTCTGCCAAGATCTAAATTTGGACTTAGAAAAACCTATTGAGGAAGCCTCTAGTGCCTATGGTTTTTTTCTATCAACGCTGTCCCTGTTTCACCGACCACCCCTGGACAATCGTCATCTGTGACTGGAGAGAAGAATGTGTGTGTTCTAGTTCTAAAATTCATCACCAACTATTAGTTCCAACTCTCTGGTCTTCCCTCAAAAAGGGGAATTAGACTAGTCCTTACCCTCTTTTCGTAGGGACAAGTCACTTCATTTACCCAAAGACTGAAGATTAATGACCAGGAGTAGGAGGGAGAATCTACTCACGACACACAGCATCTCCAGGGTGGAAGAAAGAGTCATTTCTGACAGAAGTTGCCAGATTTCAGCCCCATTGCCAAACAGATATCGTAAGCAAGGGCGAAACCTATAGTTAGTTGTAACTTCAGACTGCCAGAAAGACCAAAAGCCCAGAATGCAGAGGGTATGCCAATACATATTAGATCTAACTCAGCACTTCTTTTGCTTCAAGTACTCATTACCTTAAAAGAATGCTGTGGCAGAATACCTGTGCCTAACAAAACCAACTATTCAATAAGGCATTTGTTGATTTCAATTCTGACCAATCAGACCAAACCACAACATCTACCAAAGGATTTAGTTAACTAAGATCTAAAATACCAGGCTCTGAAGAGGTCATTTAACCATTCTATACCACAAGTTTCTCTCCCTTCCCATAATATCTAGGTAGGATCACAATATCTTTAGAATTTAGCACAAAGTTATCCTGGTGTAAAGTGCTATAAAATACAACTAACTGAAGTCACAACAAAGCCTCACTTACCAAAAGGGTAATAATACATCTTAGACATGGTTCCACAATATTGTGAATGCAATTAAAGCCACTCAAATGTACAGTTAAAATTGTGAAAATGGCAAATTTCATGTTGTATACATTTTATTGCAATTTTTAGTAATTTTAAAAATGGGAAGGAAAAACACATCTTAGAATGCATTTGATTTTCATGAGGCATGAGTATATATTTTTTAAAATTAACCAGTACATGTTTTAAGTGAAATAGGTACATGATGACACTTGAGTTTTAAAAGACCAACTTTCTGGGGCGCCTGGGTGGCTCAGTCGTTAAGCGTCTGCCTTCAGCTCACGGCGTGATCCCAGAGTCCTGGGATCGAGCCCCGCATCGGGCTCCTCTGCTGTGGGCCTGCTTCTTCCTCTCCCACTCCCCCTTGCCTGTGTTCCCTCTCTCGCTGGTTGTCTCTCTCTCCATCAAATAAATAAAATTAAAAAAAAAAGACCAACTTTTTTACTAATAGCAGTAATCAACGTCAAACACGTAATGGCTAAAACAAAACAAAACAAAACAAAAAAAACCTCCCAAACCTCCCAAGAATGAAAAAGTAGGGGCGCCTGGGTGGCACAGCGGTTAAGCGTCTGCCTTCGGCTCAGGGCGTGATCCTGGCGTTACGGGATCGAGCCCCACATCAGGCTCTTCCGCTATGAGCCTGCTTCTTCCTCTCCCACTCCCCCTGCTTGTGTTCCCTCTCTCGCTGGCTGTCTCTATCTCTGTCGAATAAATAAATAAAATCTTTAAAAAAAAAAAAAAAGAATGAAAAAGTAAATGCCTACAGTTACAGGTGGATTTAACTTCTACATGTTATACTTCTGTAAACTTAGTTATATGTGAATTACATATAATTGGATTGGAGGGAAAAACTGATAAAACTCAGCTTGAGAAGGTGATTTCTCCACAGTGAAAGATTTCTTTTTGTGAAGCAAGTGAGTGCCCAATAAATAACCTAAAATTCTAGCTTCTCTACACAGTTTTGGTAAAGTTGAGGCTCTAGAAAAAAGGCCAGATGTAGGGATAATCCCAGGTGTCACTTGATCCAGTCCCTCATTTTATAGACGAGGACTCTGGGTCTACAAAGCACAAAGACAACCATCGCTTCCCACACACCCTCAAGACACATACTCATGGACACACAGACACATGAGGTGTGGTGACAGAGCTAGGACCTGAACTCTGAAACTCAAGTGCAACAGTCTTCATTCTCTTCCTACTGTTCTCCATGTCTCTTCCTTCCAGTCACCATGGCTCAAGAATGCCAAATAAACGTTTTAATTCCTATGAAATACTTGGCTACTCATTTTTTTAAAAAGATTTGACAGAGAGAGAGCACACACATGCAGGGGTAGGGGGAGAGGGAGAAGTAGGTTCCCCACTGAGCAGAGAGCCCGATACGGGGCTTGATCCCAGGACCCTGGGATCATGACCTGAGCCAAAGGCTGACGCTTAACCGACTGAGTCACCCAGGCACCCAGGTTACTCATTTTTTTAAAAAACTTATTTATTTTGAGAGAGAGAGACTGTACACAGGTGTGCGAGTGGGAGGGGCAGAGGGAGAGACTCCCAAGCAGACTCCCTGCAGCATGCAGAGCCTGATGCAGGGCTCGATCTTATGACCCTGTGATCATGACCTGAGCCGAAATCAAGAGTTGGATGCTTAACCAAAACTGAGCCACCCAGGTGCCCTGGTTACTCATTTTTAAACCATTTCTATCCCTATCACATTTCCTAAGGTATGTTTTGAGGCTTACTATTCTTACAAAATGCTCTACTACTCAAAGGTTCTAAAAGTAAAGTACATTTAGAAGACGGTCTAGAATATTCCTAGTTTTAAAAATCTCAATGCATATTAACAAATTTAAGGCTCTGAAAGGTCCTATGGAAAAGAGTCTTGTTGAATTTCATTAAAACTAGCATTTCCTAAATTTCTGAGCACACTATACTTAAAAAGATGGAACCAATGTTCTTTGAAACATATTTTTGGGGGGGGGTGCCTGGGTGGCTCAGTCGACTTAGTGTCTGCCTTTGGCTCAATTCATGATCCCAGGATCCTGGGATCAAGCCCTGCATCGGGCTCCCTGCTCAGCAGGGAGTGTGCTTCTCCTTCTGCCTCTCCCCCAGCTTGTACTCTCTCACTCACTCATACTCTCTCACACAAATAAAAATCTTAAAAAAAAAACATATTTTGGGAGATGCTATCCTACAGTTTCATTCAAGATCTGGAGTATTCACATATCTGTGGAATTGAATTCAACTCAGAACACATCAAATAAAGTGTCAACAAAAAACACAGCTATCAACTATACATTTGATTGTTAGGGGAGGGAAATGTATTAGAATGTATAAAGATAATAGACCTTTTATAGTAAAAGAGTGAATTCTGACATATCATTTTTATTCAAAAATTTGACAGAGTTTGAGGTCATTTAAATATAAAAAAGCAAAACACAGATTCTGATGTGGAACATGTTTATTACATAGACTCAAAGAATCTTCAAAGAAGAGGATTGTGACATATTATAGGTAGACTAAACACACACCACTCGTCCACAGAACAAATATTCTTAAGATTGGTGTTCTCCCCATGGCTTTGGGGAACAATCTTTCTGTTGAAGATCACACAGATTTGGTAGTAACCTGAAGTGATCATATAGGTTTTCTGATAACCTGAAGGGAGAATTTGGTAAACTGAAGCTAAACAATCAGGACGGCATTTTGTTAACTCTTGTACCAGGCATGAGATTTTGGGAATTTGATATAAAATGTAATTATACACACCTTATGTAATTTGAAATGTTCTATCTACTTGCACTAACTACAACGGCAAACTATGGAACGTCAGTTATGTTTCCAAATTTTTCTCCGTTGGGCACTAAATGGCAGGGACAATTAAAAAAAAATTCCTTCCTATCCTAATTGAGTAGATCTGTCTTAACAGTATGCCTCTTGCCTGAGAAAGACATGCTCTAATGCTGTAAGGGAAGAGTCCTTGCTCTAATAAGGATGGGTTTACATTTACTCGTGGGCCCATGTGACCACTTGGTAGCCTTTCAATTCTGGCTAAACAGCCAGAGTACTGGAGCCAAGTACTTGAGAAGGATTAAGATAGTTTCTTTTCCTGGACATGTTTTAGTTTAAATTACCTTATGCTGCATTCACATTTAGGATACTCTCTGTAACAATAAACCAGATTCTGCCTTATTACCAGTGATTAGATCTCTCCTTGATGTGAAGAGAAAAACCAAACAAACCTCTCTGTCTCACACACCCACTTGCATACCTCTTTCAGAGCATCTATCCATGCTAAATTTGCCCAGAAGATGGAAAAGAGAAGCTGGGTTCCCGAAGGAACTGAGAGTCACATGACAAGCGGGGCACACCGCATCCCAAAGCACATAGTATGGGCAGCATCAGCACAGGTGCTTGGCCTCTCCACTCCCCTCTACTCTGTCACAGGCCATGCCTGAGACCCAGAGCTGGCCATCCCCAATGGAATGCACTGAAGTCGCTGACCACGTGGAACAAAATGAGAAGGATTCAAATGCCCAAGCAGGACTATGAAAGTATGAGTCAAATGATACTTGGTTCTAATTTTTCATTCAATTTCACATTTTCGAATTCTATTTTAAAATCTGGAAATCCGAGGCAATACTCAAATGTTTATTACAAGCACAGCTGCTCTATTTGTTTGTTCTTTAGAACTATACTGCCCACGTTAAGAACTTCCCAAGTAAATTACCAAATATTTGAAAGAATTGCTGAACTTCTGTGCTCAAAGAAAATTTTAAATATCAAAGAGGAAATAAATAAAACGACCTTACTTTATAGAAATTAAAAACCATAGTTCACTGTTTTTCATTGACAGGTAAATTTCAGACTAGGTGTTAAGGGGATCCAATAAGAAGTTGCAGAGGGAAATGAATTTGGAAGCAACAGAAAAATGCAGAATTATTGTGGTGACTAGAGCTAGTGTCATTTGTTAGAGTAAGCACCAATCTGTTATCACACTAAATAAATTAGACATTTTTTTTCAGAAAGTGCTACAGGAGTATGTAAGTTCATTTATGATTACTCAGCAAGAAAGCAATTATTCGGTTAACAGTACTAAGAACACGGAAGAGGACTTCCTGTCCTAAAATCATTCATTAACATTCAGGTTAATAAAAGGAGATTCAACATCAGACTTCTTGAAACCGAAACAGAAATATATGGTGAATTCAAGACTTGTGGGTATTTTCAAAATGCAACTTGCTTTTACTTCTGGAAGCTAACATTCCTTGAACATTCTCAAATAGTGAGTGGTTTCATATTGGTTGAACATATAAAAATATACAAGTTGCTTTACTGAATCCCATGAATGATACTTTTTTAAGTAGGCTCCACACCCAAAGTGGGGCCCAAACTCATGACTCTGAGATCAAGAGTTGCATGCTCCACCAGTCGACTGAGCCAGCCGGCACCCCAGGAATGACATCTTGTATAAACCAACAGCAAGGCATCACACTCTGCTTACACATCTTTATGGTTAGTTTTAGATGGTGATTTTGTCCTTTGCTTTGTGGTTTTCAGACTTACTTGCTCATTCGCCCCCAATTTAATAGGTTTATTAATAATACTCTAAGTAAGCTCTATACAACTTTGGATACTCATCCTATTTCCTTGGGTCTAACACAGTGCTAGAGCCATTTCACTTCACTTGCACAAAACTGAGAGAGATCAAAGCACTTTTTGTCCTTTCTCAACACTCCTGAACAGTGAAGACGACCATATTACTCCTATTTTAAAGATAAAAATGGAAGTGCAGGAAGCACAAAGATGGCTCCGGTAATGGCCTCGTTTGTTGACTTGGGTGCTGGCTACAGGAGCATGTTCGGTTTGTAAAAGCTCATCAAGCACCGCACACTTACGGTTTGGATATTCTTCTGCAGGTTATGTTATCCTTCAGGAAAAAGTTCAAAAAAAGGAAAAAACTAAAGACTCAGATTCTGAAACATCTAGTGACTTGACGATCAGTGGTAGAGGCTGGCCCAGATGCAAGCCATGCAAAACCTTGGTAGTCTTCCATGCTCCACATCCAACTGCCTGTGTTGCTTTCACTGCTAATCATTTCTTTCCACTCAAGCTCCTGATCATTAACAATAAAATGTTCTGCCTCATCAGAATACGCCTGGAACACCACGCTTAGGAAACCTTTTCACATGCTCAGCACGAAGTCTGCTTGGGTTTCTCTCTCCCTCTCCCTTTGTCCCTCCCCCCACACGCACTCATTCTCTCACACTTGCTCTCAAATAAATCTTAAAAAAAACTTTTTCTTTACATGCATGCAGTAATATATATTTTTCCAACACCCAAACCTCATCCTAGCTAGGAGATCCAAATGCGTTTCACTAATTGATAACCATGCTTTGGTAGTCTGACTGCAGCCCTTATAATTATTGCATTGTATACAATTACATTTTTAACCATATCTCATTACCTAAATTGTTTACGTCCATCCTCATACTTTAAAAATGTTAACGATTAAAATGTGGAAGAGAAAAGAATCTTACTCCATTCCCCTACACCTCTTAAGATTATCTGAAATGATGGGGAAAGTAGAATAACTCTGCAGAAACTAAATTTGGCTACATAGATATTTCACATCTATTTATCTTTCTCATCTCATCGCTCAGCACCACCTAGACATATACTACATGTACCTATACTAACCACAATCACCTTAAAGAGGAGATTCTCCTCTGCCCCCAATGCCTTTGTACTAACTTTTGAAAACTGTTTCCTTTGCCTAGAATACCCTTCCACTTGTCCAATCCCTCTCCACTAATCCTTCAGGATTTATCTTCAGTATCTAAGAACTGTTTTTAATTCCCCTCAGAGCAAGTAAAGCTCTCTTCTCCCTTGGTGCTCAGTACAGCAATAGGAAGAACAATGAAGAGTCTCAAAATTTAATGATAAAATATTAAAGTATGTTGCAGAGTCTGAAAGAGCTCTCTACTACTCAGAAGCTGGAGCACTCCCCCATTTCTCACTCTTGAAGCAGGGTGAGCTCCCTTTCTATGTTCTGTCACAGCACCCCTTTTCCTTCCCTTCACAGCACTCACAACTGAATTTTAAACAATTACTTGTAGAATTATTTAACACTGGTCTCCCCCTCTGTAGACTAGTAAATTCCATGGTAGAAAGGGCACCTTCTAGGTCTTCACAGCTCTATCTCCAGGGCACAGAAGAACCTGGAACATAGGAACGGCTCACTACATTTTGTTGAATGAATGCTTCCAAGAAGCTACACACCATTTTGGTTCATTTGATATGCCATTTTTGTTCACCTGATAGACTACCTTGGTTTACTGCTTCAAAAATAATAGTCTGGGGGCGCCTGGGTGGCACAGGGGTTAAGCGTCTGCCTTCGGCTCAGGGCGTGATCCCGGCGTTATGGGATCGAGCCCCACATCAGGCTCTTCCACTATGAGCCTGCTTCTTCCTCTCCCACTCCCCCTGCTTGTGTTCCCTCTCTCACTGGCTGTCTCTATCTCTGTCGAATAAATAAATAAAATCTTTAAAAAAAAATAGTCTGACTTAGCATGCCACAGCTGCTTCACATATGCAACTTATGTTTATAGACATTATGAAACAATCACAATAAGTATGAACAAACTAAGAAAGTAAAATTATTCAACTTGTTATTTACATGTTTACTTCCCTTACTGAGTTCCCAAATGGCAAGGACTGTGTATAATTACAGCAAGATAGCTGACCAATTCAGAGGATAGAGTTAAACCTCCTTAGGCTCCCAGCTTTATCATTCAAGAGCTTGGTAACCCTGGACAAGTGACTTAAACCTCTCTGAGCCTCCATTTACATATAGCTATAAAGTGAGGATAATACCACCTACCCTCCTGAGATTGTTGTATTTTTTTACACAGTTTTATTGAGGTATATTGAGGTATAATGAAAGTTGTATATACTTAAGGTATACAATGTGATGATTTGATATATATATACACACTGTGAAATGATTATCAGAATCAAATTATCAATTAACATGCCATCAACTCACACAGTTATTTTCTTTTTGTTGTGAGAACATTTATGATCTACTCTCTTAGCAAATTTCAATCACATAATAGTGTTATTAACTATAGTCACCAGGCTGTACATTAGCTCTCCAGAACTTATTCGTTCTGTACAACTGAAACTTTGTACACTTTGAGCAACATCTGTCCATTTCTCCTACCTCCCCAGCCCCTAGCAACCACCATTATACTCTCTGCTAGGAGTTTGACTATTTTAGACTCCACATAGAAGATCATGCAGCATTTGTCTGTGTCTAGCCTACTTCACATAGCATGATGTCCTCCAGATTCATCCATATTGTCACAAACAGCAGGATTTCCTTCTTTTAAGGTTGAACAATATTACACTGTTTGCATATACATGCACACCACATTCTCTTTATCCATTCATCCACTGACTAACTTTAGGTTGTTTCCATATCTTCGCTATAATGAGTAATGTTGCAATGAACAAGGGGGTGCAGATGCTCTTTGATACCGATTTCATTTCTTTTGGATATATACCAAGAAGCAGAATTGCTAGATCATATGGCATTCCATTTTTTGAGCAACCTCCATATGTTCTCCAAAATGGTTTTACCCATTTACATTCCCATGAACAGTGTACAAGGATTCCTTTTTCTCCACATCCTTGCCAGCACTTGTGTTCTTGAGAATAGTCACATTAACAGGTGTGAGGTGATAGCTCCCTGTGGTTTTGATTTGCATTTCTCTAATGATTAGTGATGCTATGAGCTTCCCTCTAAGAACTGCTTTTGCTGCATCCCATAAGTTTTAGTATGTTGTGTTTCCATTTTATACTGTTCAAGATTTTATTTCCCTTTTGATTTCTTCTTTGACCCACTGGCTGTTCAGGAGTGTATTGGTTAATATCCACATTTGTGAATTTCCCCCAAACTCCTCCCATCACTGATTTCTAGTTTCATATCGCTGTGGTTGGAAAAGATACTTAAATTTAAGACGACTGAAATCATGTTAAGATTTGTGGGGGGGGGGTGTGGGGGGAAGACTTGCTCTGTGGCCTAACATAGGATCTATCCTGGAAAATATTCCGTGTGTACTTAAAGTGGCTTTAGCTGTTGTTGGATGGAATGTTCTGTATGTCTGTCAGGCCCATTTGGCCTACAGTGTTATTTAAGTCCTGTATTTCCTTATCAATCTTCTGTCTGGATGTTCTATCCATTACTGAAAGTGGATACTGAAGTATCCTGCTATTACTGTGTTGATATTTCTCCCTTTAATCCTGTCAATGTTCACTTTATATACTTAGGTGCTCTGATGTTGGGTGCTTATATATTTATATTGTATCTCCCTGATGGGTTGAACCTTTTATCATTATATAATGCCCATCTTTGTCTTTTGTGACAGCTCTTGACTTAAAGTCTACTTTGTCTAATGTAAGTATAGCTACTCTTTTAGTATTTGCATGGAATATCTTTTTCTACCCCTTCACTTTCAGCTTCTGTCTTGAAATCTAAAGTGAGTTTCTGATAGACAGCATACAGTTGTCTTTTTTTTAATCCATGAAGCTTCTCTTTTGATTGGAGAACTGAATTCATTGGCATTTAAAATAGGTAAGGACTTGGGGCACTTGGGTGACTCAGTCAGTTGAGTGTCCAACTCTTGGTTTTGGCTGTCAGGATCTCAGGGTCATGTGGGATTAAACCCTGTGAGGGGCTCCCCGCTCGGCAGGAGTCGGCTTGAAGAGCCTCTCCTTCTGCCCCTCCCCTGACTGGCATGTGCGTGCGTTCTACAAGTTGTCATTTTGTTAGTTTTTGTAATTTTCTTCCTCTCTTGAGGTCTTCCTTTGTGATTTTTTTGTAGCGTGAAGACAGCCATATGAAAACAAATGGGTGTGGCTGTGTTCCAATAAAACTTTATTTACAAAAATAGATGCTTAGATTTAGCTCTCAGGCTGTAATTCGCTGATCCTGTTGTAGATTAAAAATGAAACTGGAGCTTACTGTCCAATTCCTATTCTTGTTCACCATGAAGGTTGGGATATTCTTTCAGTGGTCTGAATAGCCCCATAATGAGTAGGTTGTTTCTGAAAAATGTAAAGACATTAAGGCTAGTTCACTGAACTGTTTTCACTGTTACATGGGGAAATATTACACGTTTAGTTTTTTGTGGATTTTTATTTTTTTTTTACTGCTTTTGGATTCTTTTTTCTTCCTTTTTTAAAGGAAGAAACCCATCAAAATTCTTTTTAAGATTGTGTCACCAGAACCAATATAAATGTGGAGTTCCTAAAAAAAAAAATCCTTCATGCTTATTGCCTAGAGTGCATGAAAATAGAGTTGAGAACGTACTAGAAATTTTCAGAGATGAAAGATTATTTAAAATACTAGCTTTAATAATGTTAGGGGAAAAAATCACTAGCTTTAGCTGGAGATTTATCTCCATTCCTAATTGGAGAGTTGCGATGTGCCATCTATGTATATTTTATGACTTCTCAAAGAGCCCCTGATAAGAGTCACTGTTTGGGATTAGGGTGCGTGTGTGTGATGTAAACAAAACTTCAGGTTCTATTTTGTGCTTGAAATCCATTTTACTACGTTTTGTGGTAGTAGACATACAGTACTTAGAGCACTTTGTGGCTTAAAAAAACTGTCATTGCCTCTTATGTACATAGGAAAGATAGTATTCTTTGAGCTTAGAGCTTTCTGTAATTTGTTTCCAAGACTGTTCTAGATTATAATTTTGCAGTGTTGTGAAAAGCTCCAAAGACTATGTTAAAAGAGGGAATTTTGTATCACAGCTTTTGTCTTTGCATTTGGGCATTTGACAGATGAATTAATTGTTCATAATGTGAAATTCCAGAATTTAAGTACAGTCAGGCTGAATACCATATTCTTCATTGGCAGTTTTCTTCCCCCCTTCAGCACTTGGAATATATCATCCCACTGTCTCCTGGCCTACAAGGATCTGTGCACAGTCTTATTGGGAGGGGGGGTAGAGATGGCTTATATGTGACAAGTTGCTTTTCTCTTGCTTTCAAAATTCTTTGACTTTTTGATTAGGTCTTAGGCTGAACATCAAGAGGTCATCAATATTTGGTGAACATCCAGATCCATGATACCCAAAATACATTTCCCTCCCAAGTTTGGGAAGTTTTCTATCTGTTAAGCTTTCTGCTTTTTCATTTTCTGCTTCTTCTGGGAGTCTCAACGCATATTTTCTTTTTTTTTTTTTTAAGCATTTTTTTAAAGATTTTATTTATTTATTTGACGGAGATAGAGACAGCGAGCGAGAGAGGGAACACAAGCAGGGGGAGTGGGAGAGGAAGAAGCAGGCTCATAGCGGAAGAGCCTGATGTGGGGCTCGATCCCAGAACGCCGGGATCACGCCCTGAGCTGAAGGCAGACGCTTAACCGCTGTGCCACCCAGGCGCCCCTCATAATGCATATTTTCTTGATGGTACCCCATAAGTCATAGGTTTTCTTCACTCATTTTGTTCCTCTAACTAGATAATTTCAAATGACCTGTCAAGGAGCTCACAGATTCTTCCGAATGAGTATGCTATTCAAGTGTTCTCTAAATTTTTCAGTTCAGTCATTGTATTCTTTGGCTCCGCATTTTGGTTCTTCTTCATGGTTTCTATTTGCTCGAAAAAACTTCTCATTTTGCCCTTATATTGTTTTCCTGATTTTCCTTAGTTGTGTCTTTGTTCTCTTGTAGCCCACGGAGCTTCTTTAAAGATTTTTGCATTCTTTCCCAACTAGTCCATTTCTTTAGGGTCAGTTACTGGAGCTTTATTAGTATTGATCTATCATATTTGCCTGATTTTTCATGATCCATGTAACCTTATGTTGGTGTCTGTGCATGTGAAGAAACAGTCTGGTTTTGAGGTAAAGACCTGCTCTTGACAGGTCCTAAGACTGATTAGACTGCCTCTACGACTGCAGTTGAGTACGAATGGAGCCAGGTCTTGTGGTTGTTGCTGGGCTCACAGTTGGGTCCACAGTTGACAGGCCTGCTACCAGGGCTGCAGTCTAGTGTGGCTTCCACCACCTCCCTGAGCATGCTCCCACTGGGTTGCTGGGCTGCTGGGTTGGGAAGGTGGGGGGGGGGCGGGGCTGAAAAGACACCATCCAGACTTTAGTACAACAGTACTACAGCCAGGTCACAAGACTGCTTCAGGGATTATGGTCAGATCTGAGGCTGATGGGCCTATTACTGGGGGTACCTAAGGGCATGGTTTCTACCAGGTCCTTAGGTAGGCAGGGCTGCTATGGGAACAACAATCAGAGTGGGGCTGGACTTGAGTCATGGGACTGCAGTTGGGTTCAAGGGTCAGCAGGCCTGTTACCAGGAACAGGGAAAGAGGTGGCTCCTCCCGGGTACCTTGATGGAAGGGGCTGGTGGCAGGACTGTAAACAAGTGAGGCTAGTGCCAAATGCACAAGGAAATGTGGCTGCTTTTGCTCTGTAGCCAGGACCACAGTTAGCGGGCCTGCCACTGGTACACAGGCCTACCTTTGGTCTTGGGCTCCACAGGGGTTTTGTAACCTCCTACCTGGATAACAAGACTCCTACAAAGGTACTTTTGTTCACACATGGCTGCCAAATATTTGCTTCTGTGGGGGGATACAGGCTGGGGGGCGGGGATCTCTTATTCTGTCATCTTGCTCTAACTAGGCAATTTAATAGACTGTTGTGAGGATTAAATGAATATATGTAAAATGTTTACCATTGTGCCTAGTATTTAATAGGCATTCAAAAACTTATTTACTAGTATTAAGCACTAATGTCTAATATAATGGCTAACAACTGGTGCTCAAATACCTATTGTTTGATGAATCTTCCCCTTGTAGCTCACAGGATATGAAAATTTGAAATCTTAGAAAATGAGATTCTAGTGCCCAGGTACTACTTATCCTCTTCTTTGTATGTTAATTCTTTAACATTTTTTTTTTTTAAAAAGGAATACCTTGAGACCTAATCAGGGAAAACTAGCAAGGTACAGAGGTTATAACATCCCAAGTAGCATAAAACATTCTTTATTAGAACTTGTCTTTCAAGACTCTTGGTCTAGGAGACTGACAAAAGGTAAAGTTTACAGAACTTATTGATCAAGGATATTTACACAACGGTCAATAATTAGCACATACACACACACACACACACACACAATGCCAAATAAAGCAGCCACAAAAGAATTAAGTTTTCATTTATAGGGGGAAATGATTATACACAATCCAAAAGGTCCTAATATTGAACTTATAAGCAACTAGTTGCAAGTTCACTTTCTACTTAACCATGGTATCTCTCACCATGGACAAGAACCAAGACCCTGGGTACACTGCATCACCTGGTGGCTGAAATCAGAAAACAGCTGGCATAACAGCTCTTCTGCTTTAATAGAATCATACAAAGAACACACTACCTATTTTTTCTTAACCATTTACCCATCACTGATTAACTTCTTTCTTGGCAATTATGTCTACATATTTCTTTGCTCATCCTTTTTCCTTGTCTTTGCTGAGTGTTCCTGTCCTTGTGAAAAAACACTGCCTGCTAGTACTAATTTCTCCCAATTTAGGAGTTAAAAAGCAGATGTACACCAAGCTGCCCATCGGTGCTTAGAATACACCTGTATGAAGGTAAAGGAAAGACTTTTTGGAAAATTTGTCTTAAGAACTAATGCCATCAGTCTCTAACAAATTCAAAGTGACTTTAAAGCTGGTTACTCTTATTAGGTGGTAGCAAAACATTTGTTAACATCACACGCCCCAGACTATAATTTAGGGTACTATAGGAAAATTTCAGGACATGGGTATATGATGGCTTTTTCTTGCAGCTTTGGAGTCTGGTCCCAGGAGAGACCAAATCAAACTAGAGCTAGACATTCTATGCCTGCAGCCTTCAATCCAGATTGACTGAGAGTCACATAATTTGAAGCTTTGCGGGGCTGTAAATATCAGCAGCCTCTGTACCTCAAATTGAGGTGATTATAAGCAGTAACTCACAAGTAGCTGTCTTAGCAGGAGATAAGACCACAGCCCCAAGCTGTTTTAAGAGTTCTCTTCAGGACAAGGAAGAAAACCAGCCAGCAAAAAAATCAGATTAAGGATGCTGCCTACCTCAAGGCAGCTGGCTATTAATTTAAAAGCTGAAGGAAAAGAGCTGAGCACAGAGGATAGTAAGCAGAAGAATTAAAGCTAAGAAACTATGTCTAGATGTGGCTTCTACTCCATGGAGCTTACTGAAAGCAAAATATCAAACACCCATAAGTTCTTGAGGGAATATCATAGAATCTCTAAGACTGCTCTGAAGCAGCCAGCAAGTATTAAGTCTCTAAAAATAATTCATGGCATCAAATCCTCACCAACAGAACATCTATTAGCTGTGAAAGCTGTGCTTTCCCCAAGAAAAGTATGCTCCCCAATGAGCACTTGAGATGGGGCCATGGAGAAGAATGGGCAATAAAGAATCTCTACAGAGCAGTCAGGGGCCTGCTCCAGGGCAAAGAAAATCCCCCTGTATTATTTGGACTATTCCAATCTCTGCTTTGACCCTGTTATTTAGCTAACCACACCTACCTTGCCTTTGGGGACTGAGTGCCACTTGGCCTCTGCCACCCCAGGATCCAATTACCCACCCTGTATTTAGGTTTGACAATCCAGTGGCAGCAGTTCCCACTATAATTTCTGACCTATAGGGAGGAGCAATCATAGAGCTCCTCAAGGATGCTGGGACTCCCCTCACAAATTTATTTCCCAGGCAAAGGAAATCCCTCTAGAGAGCAGAACCAGGGACTGTCAGGCCATCCAAGGAACTTTCTCAACTGGCAGGGCAGGAAGTCTTTGTTCTTCCTGCCCAGTAGGATTTGGTCACTGCTATCTTTCCCAATCTCCCTTTTTGCATGGGAACTTCTATTTTTTTTCCTACCTATGTAACAATGGGGGAGATGGCAGTTTTGTGAAACACCAGACAAGACATACCTAGACCTAATAGGGTAGACTGCCCATCACCAAGAAATTGACTTGGGAAAAATGGACACGATGACCAGGTAACACTTTGGAAGTATTTCCATTGAGGACAGGGGGAGCATGTTCTTTGGGAAAAAGATTAAATAAAGATTGGGTAGTTAATGGGGTATACTACAGCAAAGAGTGTTAATTATCCACCCAATATCCTTTCTACCTTTTTTTCTTCTTGCTACCAGAAGCCCAAAGTTGTTGGGCTACAATGTGTTCCAGTAAAAACACAGGTCCTAGCTTTCTGGTAGATGAGGGGGGCCATGTGATACAGTCTGGCCAATGATCTAAAAGCAGACTTCACTGGATGTGCTTTATAAGAAAGTTCTTTAAAGAGGTCTTCTGGGAGGCACCATTTTGCTCCTTCCCATCTCCTTCCCCAGCAGTGAATAACCCCTGAGAATAACCCCTGTGCTCTGCCTAGAACACAGATGGGATGACTTGGGAATAACTCTGTAACCATGAGCATATGCTAAAGATGGCTGGGAAGAAGGCTAGAAGGCACCTGGGTCCCTAATGGTATCCTGGAGACCCTGTACCAGCCCTGGAATGCTGAATTTTGGAATTTCATGATTAAAAAGTAAGCTTAAATTTAAGGCCACTATTATGTTTTCTGTTCCATGTAGTAAAATTAAATTCCTTAATTGGTACACATAGAATCCTTTAACTTACTGAGGATTTAATCTAATTTATGTCAATATAGAATCTGTAAAAAAAAACTACCAGGTACCTTAGATTTAGCTAGCATGACTGCAACATATTTGCCATCCATAGGTTGCCCCCATGTCCACTTCAGATGTGGTTCAATCAGGGGAACTCTCCCCCAGTAAGTTGAAAGTGGGCCTACAAAACGGTTTCAGCTCCAAGTCTCAGTAGCTACAACTCATCTAGCTGACCTGGCACCCAATATAGAAACTATTTTCCATTTGTATCAATTTCAGTTTCTCTGAGCTCTAGAATTCGAAGACAAAATTAGACATTATAATGGAGATAATGTGTCAAGATTTCTACACCTGCCAAGGAACTCAGATAAAATTATATAATCTGAATTCTACAACTCTGGACCAGTCATTTTCTCAAAAAACTGGTTCCTTCATCTGTGAGATGGGGGGGGGGAATCTACTTACCTCATAGGGTTGATGTGAAGATATAAAGTTAGTGCAAAAAAACAACAGTAAAACTTTGAACCTGAAATTACTATGAACACGTAAATCAATCTATAAAATGTAATTTATTCTTCACAACTAGAATAATTTGCTACCTATTAGGGATACTCAACATTTAAAATTCATCTCAAGAACAGGGTTATATTGTCTCGTGTGGTAGTACAGACAATTCTAAGAATTCATTCTGATTTTACGCTGAAGAAATAATGGGCTGGGGTGGGGGAAGCACAGAAAGATCAAGGGTCTGTTCTAATCGTCTTCATAGCCTTAATTCCACAATGCAGAAATAACACTACCATTCATGAAAGAATTCAGTTTTTACCCTATTGGATTAATCTTTTAGAAACAGAAAAATTTCATTATGGGAGGGGGAGGGCAAGTTTATCATACATGTGCTGTTGGTTTAACTCAAAGGGGAGAAGTCTCTTCAGCTCTACAGACTTAAGTTCACAACAAATGTAAAAATAACTAGGCAAATTTAATTAAATCAACAAATATTTGATTGCCAACCAAATATGATGACTTGTTGCTATTACCATAGTGAATTACCTACAACCCCTAACTTAAGAGCAGTGAATAACCCCTGAGATCCAAGTCTTAATACCCAGGATAACATGTCATTGAAGTTTCAATGTTTGGAGAAGCTTTAGTAATTTAAAAAAATGTACTAATATCTCAAATGGTCTTTAAAACAGGGGCTACATACATATTCCCAGCTGAAGTTCACTGACGTTTCCTGAAGCTTACTTCAATTTCCCCTTCAACATTTGGAAACTACTTAGAACCACTTGGAAAGTCTAGAAACTTACAGAAGCTTGGAAACCTAACAGACTTTAAAAAGAAAACAGTAACAATACAGGACAAATTACAGAGACATCTTTAAGGTCAAGCTTGCTCAGATCACTTCTGAAATACCTTACACACTGAATAGAACCTAGATCCCAGCTACAGAAGATAAAAGGCATCTACGCAGATAAGCACTATCATTCTACAAGTGCTATATAAATTACTGTGTCTAAATGTTAAAGGACCTTAGTTTTTAAAATATGAACAAACAAGGACATGCAAGCAGAGTTAAGAAATTTCAAGTTAAAAGTCAAAACATTCTGGCTGAGAAAAGCTTCTTTACAAAACACAGCTACCTGCTAGAAATAAAAGCACTAGATTGACCCTATTATCTAAACCATCCTCCTACTTGGCTAACGCAGACGGAAAAGCCTCAGTAACTTTCTAAGAGCCACTGTACGTCACAGGTATGCTGTAGCACACCTCTGACACTGGGCATGTATACCCACAATCAGGAGACATATGCTAGAAGCTGTGATATTAACAGCTTTCTCCCTTGCTATTACTATCCACAGTGGGCACCATCTGGAATGATTTAGAGAATCCCACACGCAAAACCAGAAGATTTAAGATGTATTGCATATTCTCCTGTACAAAGTTATCTACATACTGCTACCTAATGAACTCTACTACATTGTGCCAGACTGGAAGTAGCAGCGTCTGAGGAAAGTGGTGAAGAAATAAAATTTGTAGCAAAACACAAAACTGAAGTGCTGCCTAATGTTCAAGATCACCATATGAAAGAAAAATCAGAGT
Source organism: Ursus maritimus (assembly GCF_017311325.1). NCBI lineage: Eukaryota > Metazoa > Chordata > Mammalia > Carnivora > Ursidae > Ursus > Ursus maritimus. The sequence continues at coordinate 88,558,161 of NW_024423319.1, read as the reverse complement.
GGTACAGGCTAAATGTTTAGGTTTCCCTAAAATTCACATGTTGAAACCTAACCCCCAATGTGATGATATCTGGAGGTGGAGTCTTTGGGATAGGATTGGTTTATGAGGGTGGAGCCCTCACAAATGGGATTAGTGCCCTTATAAAGGAGATCTCGCCTTCCCTCCCTCACCCCATGCGTCCTGTGAGGACACAGTGAGAATATAGTCACAGGACACAGGGCCTCACTAGACTCCCCATCTGCCAACACCTTGATCTCGGACTTCCCAGCCTCCAGAACTGTGAGAAATAAATGGTTGTTGAAACCACCTAGTTTTTTGTAGTTATTATAGCAGCCTGAACAGACAAGGACAGAAGGCAAATTCTTCATCCCAAGTACATCCCAAACCAGATTCTCTTAAGTTTTCACCGCTGGCTTCTGACCACCATACGTTCATTTTTTTTCCCTAGGCTAAATGAATCCATTTTTGTGTGTGCAAGTGCCAAATTCTAACTAAATACTCATTTAATATTTCTCAAGACTATCTGCTACCTAAGCAAATAAAACCATGTATAGGATACATATGTACATTAAAGCTAAATGCTCATAGGTATTCTAGACATGTCCTAGACACACAGTGAAAATGTCAAAACTTAATGTATTAAACTGAAGAATTACCTTGGAGTCCAAAGAAGCAGGAAGCAATACAGGCTGTGTAGGTACAAGGGAGTGGCTGAGATCAGAGCCATTTTACCCTTTTCATTTTAAGGCATCAGGCACAGCAGTCTCAGCAAATACTGAATTAAAAGCTTAACAGGACTCTTTTGAGACTTACACAAAGCAGTGATAGATTTCTAATTAGTTTAAGAGGGTCTCTGAAGGCACCAAAAACAAAAATCCTATCTACTGAAACTATCAATCCACTACAAACACCACTTTTCTTCAGCTAATTCCAGGTGAAGAAATGTAACTCAAAGGAAAAACCCCAAAGCGGTAACAACATCCATCTATAGCCATATTTTTCTGAGAACTGTCAATACTTCTCCAATTCACAGAAAATATCACAAGCTTCAATGTCTTCTTTATTTCACTTTTCCATTTTGGAATGGAAAGATAAAATAAAGCTCTTACACAAGGATTTCAATTTAGCCATCTGCCAATAGATCATCAAGCCATCTGAAATTTTAGACTATACAGAAGCCACAGGTAGCTCCAGATGGTCTAAAAAACTTGGGGACACTTGCTGCATGTGTTCTGCTATGCTTTCTAGCAAGAACCCCCAATAACCTAAGACTGGAAGATGGGGGAAAAGGGCTTGCAACTGGTACTTTCCAGAGTAAGGAAAGAAAACACCTTTAAGAATACCAGATGGTAGCTACACTTGTGAAAAGAGGATAGTGTATAAAGTTGTGGAATCACTAGGTCTTACACTTGAAATTAATGTAACATTGCGTGTCAACTATACTAAAAAAAAAAAAAAAATAAGGCCCTGCAGCTGAAATGAATCTCCCATGTTGGTTGTTTGCTTTAATAGGGTACTGATGAGTCACTGTGAAGTGACTTATAATACAAACAAATGTTGGGAAGCTTAGATAGAACCTATCAACACTAAATATTTTGAAAGTAAAAGTCATGCAGTGATCATTTAAAGAGTAAACACTTTAAAACATAAAACCAGCATTAATACCACTGTATAATAAAATTTCACTAGTAACATTTGCTTCATAGCAGTTCCTTAATATTAATTCCATATTTTCCATATAATACTTGGAAGCGGTCCACAGCCTTAAATAGTATTAGACTCAGTATTTCACTAGCTGACCTAATGTTATGGCCCAGGAAAAAGCAATTACTTGCACTGAGAAGTTGACTTATTCCAGAGAAAGGCTTACATGAAATGTACCATAATTCAATGAAATTACCATAATTTCCCAGCAGAAACTGGTAACACAGAGAAGGGTAAATCATGCTTTCAAGTTTGACAGTATCCGAAGAACTTTGCTTAATTCCTTCCTTACTGGCAAACCCTTTATTAATAAACTACTTAAGGAGCACCTGGGTAGCTCAGTTGGTTAAGCGTCCAACTCTTGATTTCGGCTCAAGTCATCATTTTGGGGTTGTGAGACTGAGTCCCAAGACCAGCATTGGAACCTGCTTAGGATTCTCTCTCCCCCCCCACCCCCTCCCCTCTCTAAAAAAATAAAAATAAAAAATTGCTTAACTGTTTATGCTTTTCAAGCTGCTTAATAAACTACCTCACTATTACACAAATAGAAAGCTCAGCTGCCCCTTAAAACAGCCATTTGGGGCAGGGTCTGGGTTTTAAAAGAGGTTCCTTGAGAATTACCCACTTCTTGCTAACTCTTTTCTTACCTAATTACCCAATTCTCTTTTTCATGCATGCACAAGCTCACCTCTCACTATTCTTTACCTGCCCTGCCCTAACCCCAAGGACAATACTGACTTTCCACTCCCAAGACTAGACTAATTGTTGAGAACTAGAAATGACACTTTTGATCAGTCACTTTTATAAAAGCACTTGCTATACTGGAAAAACTGGCACACTGAGGATGGGAAGTTTATTTAGATCCATCATGATGAACAAACAATAACTTGCAGATGAATCAAAGAATCACATGTAAGAAATCAAAACAAAGACAAACGCAGGTGAATTTCTACGGACTCCCAGGAAGGGAAGGACTGTCAGCATCAAAACAATTACAGAAATAAAGGGAAGGACTGACAGATTTTGACTATGGTAGAACCTCTCCTAATCAACCTCCCCTTAACCAATTCCACAGACTGACTCATTCCCCAGCCCCGGTGTAGAAACCTAATGAGTGCCCACAGCATGCCCACTGCTTGGTACTTACAGGCTACTACGTACTACACTTGTCCATTAGCCCTACAAATTAAGTTGCCCACTTACCGAGAATTATATTACAAGGTGATGCTTAATTAAATGTGGGTGACAAACCTGCAAGAGACTGGGGGGGGGGTAGGGGGCCCTGTAAATTACCTGAAAGAATCCTGCAGAGATGGTAGTTCATTAAGGTATCCCCCGCCCTTAAAGAGACCAGAACTAGAAATCACTGATGATGCATTTTTCATAAGAACTAGAAATATATATTCTATATATACATATATATATTTCTAATCAATTAGACTCCTATTCAAAGGAAAGGGCAGCTGAATACAAAAGTATTAGCTACTTAATGTGTATTCTTGAAGCTTTAATGTTGAAGATACACAGTTACCTTTCTTAGGCTACCCTTCCCCCCTTAAACAGTCTAGCTAAAAGATCTAATTACACCGAATGAAGAGGCTGCTTCTGTAGGATTTTCAGTTTCTGCATATCCACACTCATCAGGAACAGAATCAAAAGGTGAACTTGAAAAATATTTGAAAGACAAGGATAATAGGTTAATTGTTTGACATAAAAAGTTTACATAAAATGGCAAGAATTATCTGAAGTCCAACAGGGGAAATATCAAATTATGAGACATCCACGTGAGATGATACACAGCCATCAGAATTTATAATGAATTATACCAAGGACAGGTGTAAGTACTTTCAAGTGAAAGCTATCAAACTATAAATGGTATAAAAAATACACTGAAAAATCTAAGGTGGGGGGCCGGACTTTTTTTTTTTTTTAATGATTTTTTTATTATGTTAGTCACCATACAGTACATCCCCGGTTTCCGATGTAAGGCTCGAGGATTCATTAGTTGTGTATAACACCCAGTGCACCATGCAATACGTGCCCTCCTTACTACCCATCACCGGTCTATCCCGTTCCCCCAACCCCTCCCCTGGGGGCCGGACTTCTAATGGCAGAATGAAGACCTCAGCCATGAACGATCCTAGATAAAACAGCGTCCGTGGCATTCTAACTTGGGGCTGCTTCCATTCCCCCCATTACAATTCAGTGGCTATTGTAGCTCTGTGGACACTGCCTTTAAAGGGAGCTGACCTGATTTGGAGCTCCAAGGGAATGCCCCACACCTGCAGCCTTGTTGAAAACAATAGGGATCATTAACAAACAAACATCACAGCTGCCTAAGCCCGCAGTACTGGTTGGGGCAAACAGGACTTGAGTCAAACGTGCAAAAGGGAGATCTGGGGAATGAGACAGCCAGAAGGGGCTTAAAGCTCTGACAGATTCTAGGTGTGCTGGAAGGCTGGATCCATGTGAGGAATTGTGGATAAGGAATAAGCAAGGATCAAGGAAAGAGGAGAGCTTCCCAACTTATCTACCAGAGAGATTTTGCTGATTTGAAGTTCCTGCACAAGCAGAAAGTAAAAGCCAAAGCAGACTTGTAAACTGCCTGAACTTTGAATGTGTGGGTTGGGGCACACATTCAAAGTTCATTCATTTATTAAGCCTACTACATGGCAGACATTATGCAAGTGGTGGAGATATAAAAACCCTGGTTCCTGCTTTTGAGAAGCTCATATTCTAAGGGTAGAAGCAGATGTCGAAGTAGTAATTAGAAATCCAAGGGGGGGGGAGGGTTTCAAGGGAGGGAGGGGCTTTTGATTAAGCACAGCTGATTGAATATAAGCATTTATCTACCTCTCTCTAGAGACCATGAGTGGGATTAGAGAAGATAGAAACTTAGAGAACCTGACAGCAAAGAAGGGACAACCACAAAATTAGAAATGAAAAGCATTTGGAAAAGAGGTGACTAGCCTGGCTGTAGCTTTCTTCTCTCTGCCAAGCACCTGCAGTAGGGGAATCTAAACTGAAGCTAAGTGAGCTAGTTCATTCCTGAGGGCCCTGGGAAAAAGCAGAAGGTAAAAGCCCAAGAACTGCAGTTTCCAGAGACATTTAAAGGAAACAGAAATCTTTTTAAAGGCAGGGGAGGGGGGGGGCAGCTTGGGGTGCCTGGCAGGCTCAGTTGGTGGAGCATGTGACTCGATTTCAGGGTTGTGAGTTCAAGCCCCATGTTGGGTATGGAGTCTACCTTTAAGAAAATGAATAAAAAAAAATAAAGGGGGGCGGCGGCTGAAAATTCCTTTAAAAGAACAAGACGACTCTGGGTTTTCTCATCAACCAGAGCAGCAGGGCAGGCAACTGCCTCCACTACTACCCCTCCAGCACCCCCCCCACACAGAATACTTAAGTTACTCTCAGGCAAGATTGGACCAAAGCATTCCTGAGCTTAGGAGCTCCAGTCATAACTGAGAACAGAAATGGGCTGCCTTACTGAAAACAAGCAGCAGGAAGGAAGTCTTCATGGCTGACGGTGACAGAGCCAGCTCTTTGCAGACTGGGCTTCTGAATACTAGAGGTGAGCTTATTACCTACCACCAAATTCCTTCCCACAAGAGATTCAAGGAGTCCTATATAGAAAAACTGGCTGTAGAAAACAGAACAGATAGAGTGTTCCCCATAAATGACCAGATTTCCCCCCCCCCCAGTCACACCAGAGCCAAACCCAGAAGTCAACAAGCCCCACTCATGAACACGGTTTCCAATCAACTGTTCCATAACAGAAACAACCTGAAGACGCTTGAGGAATACCTCTAACATGAAAGACTGGGACCGAGACTGAGAAAGGGAAAAAGAAACGGAGAAAACAGACAATATAGAGGAAAGAAAACACCAAAATAATGATCTTTCTCTTTGAAAACATGAGATCTAACACCCAAGAAACGAAAGTCAATCAGAGGGGAGGAAAACAGCTCTTAGAAATGAATTACAGAATTGGAAAATATATTGAAGGGAACTTCCAGAAAGTAAAACAAGAGAATATCCATACCAAAGTATGTATCATATTTGAGAACCCCAGGGATAAAGTCTAAAAAGCAGGTAGAGGGTAAAATGGGGGGGGGGAAATCACATAAGATAAACAACTTTAGAAAGAACAACATAGCAGTGCCCTCAAAGCTGAGAAGAAATTATTTCCAACCTAGAATTCTATCTTAATAGCTATATGAATTATGCCTACATAAACCCTCAATCAAGTCAAAGGGCATAATGACATTTCCATACATGGTGTGTTCATAGTTTCCTATTGCTGTTGTAAAAAATTACTACAACTTAGTGACTTAAAGGAACAGATTTTTTTTTCTCTTACGGTTCTGGAGGTTGGTAGTCTAAAATCAAGGTGTCGCCTGCATTCTTTCTGGAAGCGTGAGGGAGAATCTTATTCCTTGCCCTTTCTCGCTTCTCGAGGCTGCCCGTATTCCCTGGCTCATGGCCCCTTTCTCCATCTTCAAAGCGCATCACCCCGATTAGTTCTGTTTTCATGTCTCCTTCTGTTGACTCTGAGCCTCCTGCTTTCCCCCTTATAAGGAAGCTTATTGACACGGGGCAAGCCTCCTGCCTCCCTCTTATAAAGACCCTTATTTCCATGGGGCTCACCTGGATAATTTCCCCACCTTAAAATCCTTACGTTGATGACATTTGCAAAGACCTTTTTACCACGCGAGGCAATATATTCACCGGTCCTGGGAATTAGGATGTAGGATCTTATTTAGCATCTTCTACACAGTCTCAAAAGGTCCTTCCCATTCAATCTTTCTCCAGAAGCTACTGGTGGATATGCTCTACCAAAACCAGACAATAAACTGAGGTTAGCATAAGGTTAGAACAGGATGACCTCAGAATCCAGGCAAAGCCATGAAGAGGGCTCCGGAATTCAATCAGGTATCTTTTTTTAGCATCAAGAGTTTTGTAGATAGAAAAATATGAAAACATGGCAGTCTTTTATCCAGTTCAAAGAGCCTAAGCAGAAAGCTGTAGTAAGAGGCACTTGACAAATACTGTAGCAGTGAGGATGGAGAGGGCAGACCTTTGGGAGTGGAAAGAAGCAGGTAATGTACATAAATTGAATTCAAGGGCCTGGACAAGAAGACCACTTCCATCCTTGTTGTAGTCACCAACAGAACAGCTACAAATAGGGCTCAGTGTCTCACGGTGTCACAAACACGAATCTATCCTGCAACTTCACCCAGGTGAGACAGCACCCCCAACCCAGCGTGACATAATTGTTTTCTTGGTGGATAAACATCTTTTAACGTTGGGACTATTTAGAACTTCACTTACGGAAACAGAAACAGAAAAGGGCTGCTGAGCCTGGAAGGGTAGGAAAGCTTCACGAAGGAAGATTTCGCTGAGCAGCGCGTTGAGGTGAGTGGAGCACAGGTACACCCTAGCGTTGGGAGAGGGCAGGAGGCCAACGGAGGGCTGGCTAACAGACCCGCTTCGGGTAAGGCAGAAAAAGCACTGTGCATTTAAGGTACTGTGAATAGCTCTCTGTTGGGCTGGCAACTAAGTGGGGGTGGAGGATGGGTGGCAAGAAAAAACCAAATTCCATAAGGAGAGGGCAACAATATAGCACAGAAGTAAAGTATGTTCCAATTAACGCCACCTAGGAAAGAAATTTGGCTCGGCCCTCACTAGCTATGCAAATCTCTTAAACTCAGTAAAGCCTCCATTAATTCATTTGCAAAATGTGAGAACAACAGTATGTACCTCAGGGGTTTGTTTTGAGAATGAAATGAAAATACTTTGGGAGCTGCCCAGTGGAACAGTCAGAAAACAACAAAGAGTAAAATTACCCAAAAGTAACATTTCTCCAAAGCATAATCACATAAACTGTTTTCCATTCCATTCTCTCCGTGATTTTCAGACTGTGCTTTTTCTTCCCTACCCCCGCCCCGGGCCTTTCTTTTGGTCCCAGACTGAGAAACTCAGTTCCTCTGGATCATCACTTTCTAACAGAACTTGCTGTAATGATGGAAATGTTCTAAGTCTGCACCATCCACTTTGTAGCCACTAGCAACATGTAGCTATTGAGCACCTGAAATGTGGCTGGTGCAGCTAAGGAACGGAAGTTTTAAAAAGAACATCTTCATTGAGATGTCATTCACATACCATCAAGTTCACCCTTTTAAAGTATACAATTCAGTGTTTTTTAGTATATTCACAAACAGGTGCCTCCATCAGTAAGCACTATCTAATTGCAGAACTTTTAAATAATCTCAGAAAGAAAACCCATTCCCTTAGCAATTACACCCCCCCCCCAGGCCCCTGGCAACCACTGATCTAGTTTCTGTCTCAACAGATTTGCCTGTTCTGGACATTTCATATAAATGTGGTCTTCTGTGTCTGCTTCTTTCACTTAGCATGACGTTTTTGAGGTTCATCCTTGTGGAAGCGGGTACCAGTACCTCATTTCTTTTCTGGCTGAATAATATTCCACTGCCCACAACTACCCCATTTTGTTTATCCGTTCACCAGAAAATGGGCATTTCAGTTGTTTCCACCTTTTGGCTACTGTGAATAATGCTGCTATGAACACTGATGTATGAGTTTGTGTGTGAACATATGTTTTCAGTTCTCCTGGGTATACATCTAGGAGTAGAATTGCTGGGTGGTACGGAAACTACAGCTTTTTGAGGAACTGCAAGAGTGTTTTACACAGTGGTTGCACCACATTACATTCCCACCAGCAATGTGTAGAGAGATCCAACTTCACATCCTTGCTAACATTTGTTATTATCCGTCTTTTCAATTATAGCCATCCTAGTGTGTGCGAAGTGGTATCTCACTGTGGTTTTGATTTGTACTTCCCTAACAACTAAATGATGTTGACAACCTTTTCGTGTGTTTATTGGCCAGTTATAAATCTTTTGGAAAATAGTCAATGGATTTTAAATTTTATTTAATTTTAATTAACTTTAAATAGCCACATCTGGCTAGTGGCTAAAGTATTAGGCGACGGTGGGATTTAGCAGCTGGTCGCTTAACTTTGTTCAAGGTCAGGTGGGGCTGGCTAGGTGACTGAAGGTCAATCCCAGCTTCATGACACCCCCAGACGGAACCAGGGAAAGGGAGAGGGGAAAGGGAACCTGGTGCAACACTTGGAAGGAGGAGGCACTTGGCACAGAGCCTGGCACTTAGGAAGCTCTCAAAATTCACTGTTGATGATGGAAGCAACTGGTGTTCACGAGCCCTTCTGAAGGGCTAGGAACTGTGCTTTATACCCGCTGTCTCATTTAATCCTTATAAAAATCCCATCAGGTGGATTCTACTGTCTCCATTTTACAAATGAGGAAGCAGTTTTAGACAGATCGGGTAAGCCTTTGAAACTTCTCTCCATCCAGTTTAATTACAGCAATGATCTTCTAGATCTCAACCAGGGAAGCTAAGTGTTATTCAGGATTCCGCCCTTATGCTCAGCCCCTATGTACAATTCTGTATCTACTAACCTATCTCCAAGGGACAGTCTAATAACTAGATGGTTTTTGAAGCAGCCAAATAGTAGCACTAAATGAAAATATAAATTCCTGACTGCATTATGGGCCAAATTTTATCTTTTCCAATGTGTTCAGCTACTTCTTCCTCTTTGAATTGGTTCAACAACTATGTAACACCAGCTGTGTTACTAAGGACAGCCAGATGCTGTCCTAGGTGTAGAGATACAGCAGTGACTACGACAGCCATGTATCCTGACCTAATGCTTAAAATATATGTTAAAGAAATATATGGTTTTAAAAACACTCAAGCTCCAATAAGTTTATGTCACATGGAGGCCCTGTTGCAGTGTCTATTTCATAATGAACCTTATCCCAGTGGCATAAAACCCTTAAATGACACTCTCTGCCTACTAAGAAATTCTGAGTCTGAACATTATAGCCTTTAAAATGGCTCAACATCCATGCATTTGGCAGAACTCGTCTATAAGAGTTGCTTCTAGGGAAGTAGCACCCAGCTCCCAAGCACGGCCAGCTGCCAAGGAACAAAGGGATTAAAGCTTACCTCCAGCTCCACAGGGCTGTCCCAGACTCCCATGCACACGAGGGAGGCCAACACAGCAAGAGTCACCAGAGCATTTCTCTTGCCTAGAGCATGGCGTGATTTCCCAAACTTTCATCACCACCCACCTCTGACCCCTGTTTCAGGTGGATAAAACAGAAATGATGAGGTTGTTCAGATGATTCGTGTGGGTGGCTATTGTGCTGACTGGGACAGTAAGGCTGCAGAACACTGCTCTCTTTTAAAAACGTTCACATATTATTCTTTGGTATAAATAACAATTTAATTTTTGAAACACTGCACGTCCATGCTGTTTTGTACAAAACAGTAAAACTCAAATTCTCCCATAGATGGTTTGCTTTTGGCAACAGACCTAAGTAACCACACTGAGGGCTGGCCTTTCCCTGACCCTCTCTCATTGTACCTCGCCTCTGGGATGAGTAAGCAGGGCAAAAGGTATGAATTAAGTTGATTGGGAAAGCCTAAATGAAAGGTCTCACTCAATCATTTCCAGTTTCAAGCTCACTATCTCCTGCGTCTTACCCGACCGAAGTATTTAACCCAAATATACTGAAAGAAATCATGGACCAAACAAACTCACCAGTGAGACAGCTCAGGCTCATTTGGCCAAGTCATGTTCCTTAACTTAAAAAAACCATGGAATCGCAGATGCAAAAGCAATACTTTGGCCTGCTTTTGCTACTGGAGCTAATGGAGACGGTGAGAAGGCTTTTCAAAAGCTATTACACTTCCTTCGGTGGAGTGGGTACAGTGAAAGATTCCAAGTGCATCAATAAGAAAAAAACTAAAATTCAGTTCTTGTATTTGATATGACGCTGGTCACCAATCACCTTAAAGGCAGAGAGCAAGAACAAAAGAAGATAATATTCCAGCTAAGGATAGAAACAGCCATCCTCGGTTATGGGAAGGCTAACAGAAACTTGTCCGTTAAACATTTTAGGATTACCCACAATTTTCTTCGGTGTTTATGTGCTCACAAACATCCTTGTGAAGTACAAGTGACTATAGCACTCCAGGCTAAGGATAAAACGTTTCCACATAGGATGGCACGATTACCATGGCTCAGAGTACACCAAATGGCTCCAATGAATTCCTAAACTCAGCAGCCACAAGGTGGCCTTCCTCTTGACGAAGTAAAAAGGCAGTAAGACCTGGGTGAAATGAAGACTATAAAAGATACTTAAGTTAGGCTACACCAGAGTGCAAGAAGAACCAAGAACATATCTGTACAGAATCAGTGAGGAAATGTCACAGAAATGTTAAACAGGTTACCACCGTTAACAAACAAAAGGAAAGGACACAGTTGCGTATTTTCATTCACAGGTCTCTAGTCACTGAGTTATAGTTTGATATCAGAGAGAAGAATGGGGTTTATAGAAATAAGAGGGTCGGGTGTAAAGGCAACAACAAAAAAATAGGTGTTAACCTATTGATTTCAGGTATTTGCAGTTCAGTATAATGGGCAAGAAAACAGTATCAAGGCTTCAACTCAAGCAAGGATCAGCAAACTTTTTGTGTGAAGGGCCAGAAAGTAAATATTTTCGGCTTTGCGGGCCATGTGGTCTCTGCTGCAACTACTCACATCTGCCCTTGTAATGTGAGAACAGCTACAGACAATATTTAAATGAATGGGCATGGCTGTATTCCCAAAAAACTTTATTTATAAAAACGCACAGTGGGCCAATTGGCCCAGTTTACTAACCCCTGATCTAGAGTTCCAAATCAGTGGTCCTCTAACATTAATGTACCTCAGGATCCCTTGGAGGGCTGTTAAAACAGAGATTGCTGGGCTCCACCCCTGCTGCTTCTGATCTGTAAGGCTGGGCTAGGGCCTGAGAATCTGCATTTCCAACAAGTTCCCAGGTGATACTGCTGCGGCTGGTCAGAATGAGGTCCACACTTTGAGAGCCATTGCTCTAGACCTTACTACTAAGGAAGAAGTTCAATATTTTAAGTAGCTGCCACAGTTCCCATCTGATTGGCCACAGAAATTTGTTACTTAAGTTCCAAACTTCAAAGCTCAAATAAAATTAAATAATTCAAAGAGAAGCAAGGGGAAACATACTAGTCAGGACTTTTTTTTTTCTTCAGTGTAAACATCGTCCCACCAGTAAAATACACACAATTCATCCTCAAATCTCTTTATTCAACATTTTCACGTAGCATGTTCTAAGTCTTATAAAGAGTTGAGAAGTGTTAAGCTCTAGAAATCAAACAAAATACAACCAGTATTAAAGACAAAGGTAAATGATTCTTGCAAAATCAAAGAAAATTCAACAAAGCCCATTTCTAAGGTGAAGTGCTTCATCTCAATAAAATCAAAATAATATGTAAGATAGCTTAAGACTTTTGAAGAATTGTGTCATTTTATCGTAAGGATCTGAGACAGATAATACAGCCTTTACTATCCTTCTTTTACAAGACGAAGAAACTGAGGAAAACAAACTAAGTGGTGATCTGTCACCATTATTTTTTAAAAAATCCTTAAAATGCTATTTTTCTTGGTAAGTTTTAAGCTGCATTTATCAGATCCAACTTTCACATGTCTTTTCAGGACTATGTCTATGAATGTGTCTTCATGGGGAAAAGCATCATTCTAATAACATCTTCAAGTCCATATTCACATTCATGGGCCTAATTCTGAAGCCACACCCAAAAGTCTAACCAAGAAGCCTGAACTTTAATCAGATGGCAATTTAAAGCACACTCAATCTTTAGTGTAAGTGGGTCATAGATTATGGAAGTATGGTGATCCCTTCCAGCAGTACAATAGAAACACTCGGCAATGGGAGAAATACTATTAATGGAGATAATCCAAAAAGTAGAGCAGCAAGCCTAGAATCTCCCTCTCCAGATACCCAGGCTCTTTCTGCAATGATGATAATGAAAATGTATTCATTTGAATAGATATTTACACAGATCAGTTTCACATTCATTATAAGAGGTAAATGTTTTTAAAAAAAAAAAAAGGAAAGAAAGAAGCAAAACCCACAATGCATATGGTCAGTAGAGGTTTTTTCCATTCCTATAAGCACGCTTTTAAAAGTATTATATAAGTTGATTATAACATGAGATAATTACATTCTCACTCTAACCTGTGAGCCGAATACTCCAGTAACAATTTTTTCAAATTTATATGAAACATAATTAAAGAAAGCCCTTAGTGAAAACACCTTCTTGTTTGTTTTACAAGTATCTAATTATTTTACAAGTGACTAAATTAAAGAAAAAAAGATTTATTAAAAAGATCATTTCAAATTCAACGCCATATATTACTGCTGGGACAAACACCCAGTTAAGATGATACTAAACCTAAGAAGATCAGTAAATATTCTATATAAATAAAAGTAGACCATTCTGTTTTTGAGATAATGGCTCCGATGGAAGTCAGCAAAAACTTCAAACCTAAATAATGCAATATAAATAATCCTGTTCATGGATTATAATAGGAAAGGGTGCCTTCTACTGTCCTCTGAAGCCAACCTAGAGAAGTATTTTCATCAAAGAAAGTGGTCTAAACAGATTCCAACATGATCATTCTTCCGCCTGACAATGCAGTGTGACCTAGTGGATGAAATGCTGCTCTGTAAATTTAAGGAATTTAGAGTCAGTGCCCAACTGTATCAGAGACTGCCAACTTTAGGATCTTCCTACCTCATTTTGCTCACTGTAAAAATGTGGACAATGCCGCCATAATAAAATTTGGGGAAGTTACATAAAAGAACACTATAATATTCACAAATCCTGCATATGGCTATTTCCTAAATATATATTCTGGGATTTTCCTTGTCTCATTTCTGAAATTTCACATTATGAACAATTAATTCATCTGTCAAATGCCCAAATGCAAAGACAAAAGCTGTGATACAAAATTCCCTCTTTTAACATAGTCTTTGGAGCTTTTCACAACATTGCAAAATTATAATCTAGAACAGTCTTGCAAACAAATTACAGAAAGCTCTAAGCTCAAAGAATACTATCTTTCCTATGTACATGAGAGGCAGACAGTTTTTTTTTTAAGCCACAAAGCACTCTAAGTACTGTATGTCTACTACCACAAAATATATTGAGTAAAATGGATTTCAAACACAAAACAGAACCTGAAAAAGTTTTGTTTACATCACACATGCACGCACGCATGCCCACACCCTAATTCCAAACAGTGACTCTATCGGGGGCTCTTTGAGAAGTCATAAAATATATATAGATGGCACATCACAACTCTCCAATTAGGGATGGAGATTTAGCTAGTGATTCCCCCCCCAACTTTATTAAAGCTAGTACTTTAAATAATCTTTCATCTCTGAAAATTTCTAGTACATTCTTATCTATTTTCATCCACTCTATAGGCAATAAGCAAGCATGAAAGCAATAATTTTTTTTAAGGAACTCCACATTTTATTGGTTCTGGTGAGACAATCTTAAAAGAATTTTGATGGGTTTCTTCCCTTTAACCTAGGATTGAAAAAAGAATCCAAAAGAGTAAAAAAAAAAAAATAAAAATAAATTAAAAACCCACAAAAAACTAAACGTATAATATTTCCCCATGTAACAGTGAAAACAGTTCAGTGAACCAGCCTCAGTGTCTTTACATTTTTCAGAAACAACCTACTTTTTATGGGGCTACTCAGACCACTGAAAGAATATCCCAAACTTGATGGTAAACAAGAATAGGAACTGGACAGTAAGCTCCAGTTTCATTTTTAATCTACAACAGGATCAGCAAATTACAGCCCGAGAGCTAAATCTAAGCATCTATTTTTGTAAATAAAGTTTTATTGGAACATAGCCACACTCATTTGTTTTCATATGGCTGTCTTCACGCTACAATGGTAGAGTTGAGTAGCTGGGACAAATGCTGTATGGCTCACAAAGCCTAAAATATTTACTATCTGGTAGTTTACAGATAGTTTGCCAACCCTTGATCTACAATATCTAAAACTGATGAAAATCAGTATAAATAGGTCCGTGAGATAAAAGGCTAACCAATCACCCATAAAATTTATTTTTATTTATGTTACAGTGTATTGAACAGACTCTACAGGCAAACTCTGAGAGTACTCACCTGATTAAAAAGCGTTCTAACCCTCATACACTGTTGGTGGGAATGTAAAATGGTGCGACAACTTTGGGAAATAGTCTGGCACTTCCTCAAAATGTTAAACACAGAGTTATCATTTGACCCATCAATTCCACTCCTATGTATATACCCAAGAAAAATAAAAATACATGTCCACACAAAAACTTGTAGGTCAATGTCCATACCAGGATTATTTACAATAGCCAAAGAATGAAAACCACCCAAATGGCCCATCAACTGATGAATGGATCAACAAAATGTGGTATATCCACACAATGGAATATTATTGGGCCTTAAAGATGAAGTACCGATACACCTACAACATGGATGAACCTTGAAAACATTATGCTCAAAGAAGCAGTCACAAAAGACCAAGTATGGTATGATTCCATTTATATGCAATGTCCAGAAGAGGCATGTCTGTAGAGATAAAAGGTAGATCGGTTGTTACTTAGGGCTAGGGCAAGATGGGGTTGAGAGCTAACGTACACAAGGGTTTCTTTTTGGGGTGATGAAAACGTTTGGAAATTTCTTGTGGTGATGTTTGCACAACTCTGTGAAAATACTAAATCCCACTGAACTGTACACTCTACATTGGTGAAATATATTGTATGTGAATTACATCTCAATAAAGCTGTTACCAAAAAAAAAACGCAACTATTAACCTGCTAAAACATGTAAAATGAGAATGTTAGAGTCTTATATTTAGGGCTAGCCCTTAAAAGACAACCAGTCTCCGCTCATACTAAATGACAAGCAGTAAAACAGTACTGAAGAGTAGGCGCTTCGATAGGTCATACGGACCCAGGTGTGAATCCCCATGCTGCCACTCATTAACATTGACACTTTGCCCAGGGTAAGTTACTGATCTCCATCTTGTTCAGTTTCCTCATCGGTTAAAGGGGAGAGGGTGATTGCGTCAAAGGGAAGGCTGGTGGCCAAGGTTAAATTAGAAAAATATAAAGAATTTAACACCGTGTCCAGCATACAATGAACACTCAAGCCACAGAATTTGAGAAGCAAAAAAAAAGAGAAAAAAATTCCTATCATTATCCCTAAAAACTTTAATATTATGCTTATTGTTTGAATTTCTTATCTGTTATCTGTGTCACTAAACTAAAATAGGAGCTGTGAACCCCAAATTGCTCTAAAAAATAAGGTTCATTATTTTAAAAAATAGGATAAACATTTTTTAAGTTTCCTAAGATTTTTTTAATTTTCCCAAACCGTATTCCTCTACTCTGTTTTCTAAATGAGGAAACAGGCATAAAAAGATGACACGAGTTACCCAAGAAGAAAACTAACAAATCATTCAAGCCTGACCTCCTCTCTAAAGATTTCCCCAACTTCCTTTTATGACTAGGTGGTCACAGTCTCTGGATTGCTCACTTAACACTTACTCCTTCAGCAACAACTGAGTACTTACTGTGTGTCAGTTACCAAGTTATGTGGAGGATATTAGGTGAACAAGTTAGATGCAACCCTGGCTTTAACAGGACTCAATGTCTAGTCGTATTAGATTTGAATCATTTGTCAACTTCTCCCATTGACAGAGAGTTCCTTGAGGCCAGAGAACTCAAGTATTTGGTGAATAACGGGGTGCCTGGCTGGCTCAGTCGGTAGAGCACGTGACGCTTGATCTCAGGGTCATGAGTCTGAGTCCAATGTTGGGGGTATAGTTCACTTAAAAATAAATTAAAAATATAAAAAAATAATGATAATGGCAATTTAACAAAAACTACGTTTAGTCATTTTACACAGATCATGTTATGCAAACCTCACCACAACCCTCATTTTACAGATGAAGAAACTGAGACTCAGAGAGGTTAACTAACTTGGCCTGGGCCACACAGCTAGAAATGAATGCATAAATGAACAAATGAAGAAACTGTTAGCACCACTAACAATTTTACCCACGTGATAGGAAAGAATGTTCATTTCACCATATTATTTATGTAATAGAGCCTGTGTTTAGCACTGAGAAAGTGCACATTTGGAAATTGTTGAAACTTATCTACATAGCTGCCAAAAGTAATTTGAGTATCTCAGAGACATTCTAGAAATAAAAAATACTTATGCTGCACTTTACAATCACTAATCCATGCAAATAGCTTGTGAAGTGGCTATCATTCTTTCTATAAATAAGAAGAAAATGGCCACACTGTGCCCAAAGGCTACCAGATCAGATCTTAGGGGGCTGCCTCACAAGCTACAAAACAATGTCGATCCATATGTTTGGGGGAAAGTACATACCAAGAGTAAGCAGAAAGGCTGAAAATCTATGATGTTTCCTAAAAACACAAATTAGATTCCATAAAATAGCAGTGGTATAATGGTAATCTGCACATCTTAGCAGGGCTAGAGACCTCGTAATTGCATTAATAACATCAAGAGTATTTTAATAAAACATTAGAATCTGCATATAGCTAGGCAGTTATACTTCCCTCTTAGATTTAAATACACCAAGATACTCTAAACTCAGGGTTACAATTAAAAAAGCCTGAAATACAGATTTGACATAGTAGAGTTTGGATATTATTTAACTACACTGACAGAGAGAGAACACAGTCATCATTCCAAACTGTAAATGACTCAAATATTCAAAACAATGGTAACAAAGCAAAGAAAATGTGCATTAAAAGAAATAAGAAAGATTGGAAAAAATAATGTGCAACAGCTCAGTGAGAGAACACAGATGCTCTAATGAAATAATGTGCACTCACATACCTAAAAATTGGCTTAAGTGCAATAATCATTTCTTATTGTGAATGGGTGTGCACAACTACAAAAAGCCAATTGACAAATTTAGTTGGAGAGTGGGGGGTAAAGGGACATTAACTACAGTCATCTAATGGGGCCCCAAAACCTTGAGACAAGGAAGGATACAGTTCCCTGTGGGGAAGGGATTTAAGAAAATAAGAATGGTTTGCCTAATATCAAGAACTTAAAGTAGGGATGCCTGGTGGTTCAGTCAGTGAAGCATCTGCCTTCGGCTCGGGTCATGATCCCAGGGTTCTGGGATCGAGTCCCACGTCAGGCTCCCTGCTCAGCGGGGAGCCTGCTTCTCCCTCTGCCTGCTGCTCCCGCTGCTCATGCTCTCTCTCTCTCCGATAAATACATAAAATCTTAAAAAAAAAGAACTTAAAGTAAATGTAAAGTATTTAAAATTTACCATATCATTTCATTAAAGACTTCCATTTAATTGAAAGTTATACCCCAAGCTGAGGAATGAAAAATACCTAATCTTAGGAAAACCAAATGGTTTTACCTAAAAGCCAGCCATCAGAATCTACAAAACACAATTATAATGAAAAAGAAATCAGCTTTTTTTTTTTTACCCAAAATATGTTGCTGTTGAGATGGAGTCACAGAGAAATAGCGTATTACCAACATGCACAGAACCTTGCTTTTCAATCACACCATAAATTGACATTTAACATTATATTCATTTTGATAGATGCTTTAAATTGTTTCTCTGCTATAAATAAGCCCTTTTTTTTTGATCGTTCACCACAGTGTGTTGGCATTTTACATTATTGATCCTCCCTACTTTAAAACTTCTGTGACATCCGGCTATCTATCCTGACTCTTCTAGCTCTGTGAGTTACACAGCAAACCACAGCTCTCCAGCTCAGTCACCCTTCAAGAACTCATTCACTCAGTTTTACTTTCCAAACCTTCACTGTCGTTCCAGACCTCTCACCCAACCTCCAGTTCAGCATTTCCAGTGATGTCTACTTTCAAATGGCTTGCACTCAACTCAAAGCTACAATAACCAATCCATACCATGGAATACTGGGCAGCGGTTTAAGAGGAGACAGAGTTCAACAGAGACATAGATGTATATGGAAAGGTCATCAGAGACAGTGTTTTTCAATGGAAAATCAATATTTCAGCATAGTGTACAAACATGATCCCATTCTGTTTTTTAAACAAAGACCTTCCAGAAAGATGTACAAAAACTGGACAACGGTTACCTCTGGAGAATGGGGCTATGGATAGTGGGAGAATGGAGAGAGAGATGCATTTACCTCTGTACAGTCTAGATTCTAAAATTAATTTTATAATTTATTTTATAAAGACTAGTCAACTTACAAAGAGAAAGTCATAGAAAATTATTAAATCTCAACATTGCAAATACGTATTAAGTTCCTTTAAGTCAAACTAGCTTCAGACATGAAATCTTCCTGGTGTGGACAAAGGGAGCCCCTCCCCATACTGACTTGGGTTCTATGACCAGTCGTACCAGAATACCATAATGGCCATGAGGGTAATTACACTGGACTCACTTCAAAGAGGGGATACCAAGACACTGGGTGTCCCCAGGAGAGAAAGAAGAGATCTGGTCCGGTTGCACCTTGAACCCTCTTGCATGAGTTCAGAGCCATATCTGGTGGTTGTAGAATCTGCACTGTTAGTGGCAACTACAAAATAAAACCCCAGATGCGAGAGCTGCACACCCCATCAGCTTGTTGGCGGGGCTCAGGTACCCGCTCTGCAGCAGTAACTCCGGCACGTGCCTATCTAGGTGTGCAGGGCCAGCAGACGGCAGAGACCTTACAACTCAGCAGCGGCCGTTCAGCACACGGTTTTCAGAGTCAGCAAGAGCAACTGCAGGATTTCTAGCACAGGATATAGGAATAACCTACCCGTGGAAACCACCCCACCCTACTCCCAACAAACACCTACCTCTGACACCTCATTACTTCTGGTTTGGCAAGTGAGGAGTCATTAATCAACGATTCTGTTTGTTGGGGCAGGGGAATGGAAAGGAAAAACCTGGAGAGTAAAAGGCGTAGAGAAAGTTCCAAAACAAATCTTATTTTGGATGGGTGGGCAAGATTCTCTATTTCCATTGCTAAAGAATGCAGAGACGTATCAGTTTGGTGACAAACGCGGGTATCTCATTAACGGGAAAGACAAAAGAAAATGAAATGGGTGAAACAATGAATGGTCATATGGAACCTTTAATGAAGGGGTGAGAAATAGAACTAGAGTGTCGAACGTTTAAAATTTGCTGTAAATAAGCTCTGAAAATGAAGGCATGGGCCTCACTTTAAAGAAACCCGATGTAGCATTTTTAACAACTGGAATCAACAGCAGAATGTGGGGTGAAATGAATGGACTTTGGAACCAGCTGCAATTCCATGTGATCTTGGGCAAGTTATCCCTCTCTAAATCACAGTGTTTTCTGCAAAACAGGTATAATCAGAGGAGATAATATATGTAAAGTGCCTCACATTAGAAGGCATAAATGTCAATTCCCCTTATGAAGTAAGGATTAAGTGATAAAAGATTTTTGTTTTTGCCTTTAAACAATCTGATGTCAAAGTTCTTTTAAACAGTGCTTCTGGCAAATTTAAAATGTGAAAATGTTTACAAAAATGCAGTAATTCAAGAGCAATCTCAGAAAAGGAAGACATACTTGCTTCTTTAATTTATTGAGTGGAGCTACAGCTGGGGACTGTAAAAGAATTTTCAATTTAAAGGAAATATCCAGGAACACAATTTAAGGCACATGAGAGGTAGTTTGTCAGGTGAAATGTTGCAGATTCAAGGGGGAAAACGAGGGGGGTGAAGTGCACATGTCCAAGACACAGAAGCAGGTCACAGTCATAGAATAGCAAGGGAGTCAGAGGAAATCTTTATAAAGACAACGTGCAAAGGACACTTCAGAAACTCCAAGTCCTAAGGCAGCCTGTAGAAAGCGGACATGAGGAGACTCCGAGAAAGCCATGCACACGCAGAAAAGCTCAGTTCCTCCAAAATGGTCCCAGAAGCCAACTCCGACATCAGGGATCAACACTGCTTACCTACTCCCCAAAAGGCAGGCCACGTGCAGGCATCCACACCGCGTTTAACAGGTTTTTCTTCTGTCGAACTGCAGCTAATTCCCCTTGGCTTGAATCTTTCTGGGCCACCAACAGGCTAGCCGGTGACTGTGTTTCTTCTACTTTGCTACACAATTGTCACTCTGATCAAGCACTTCTTTCATGAAACATCTACTCATTTCTGGTAAATTCCTGGTTTCTTCGGGCTCACACTTTTCCAGACACTAAAAACTAATTTGCCTACAATGTCTAAATAAAATTTCCAAGAAAGATGTTCCAACGTATTGTAATGTTCCCCTCTGTGGTACTAGAAATCCAAATCAGTGGGCCAATCAATATATGTGCAAGCCATCGTAATTAGTAAAAAGAGTAAAGCTGAATTTTTCAGCATGTTAAGTTACATATTTTACAAATTATTAATCCAGTGTTTATACAAAGGCTGCATTTAACTCAATTCTCTGGTAAACGGTGCTACTGGAATTGCAAGTGGGGACTTGAAGTGTATACGCAACATAACCACACTCTTTATTAATAGAGTATATGTGCAAAAACAATCCACACTGTACTGATAAATCTCTTAATATTAAATTAAGTTGTTGTAGTGGGCAGCCATCATCAACTGTTATTGAAGCAATCCTCGTTCCGTGTTGTTCCAAACATCAGTCACTGCGTTAGCGTTAGATGAGCGTCATAAGTCAATGTGAATCTTAAAAGACCCAAGAAATCAAAGCCAAACACAGGCTGAAACAAAATTCTGACACAACAGGGCTCAGAGACACAGCATAGAGGAGATAAAATCCACGTTTTGGTCTCTTGGCTTCAATACCTCCCAAAAAGCATTTGTTCCACTTTTCAAAACCTGTAAGCCTCTGAAAAGCCAGTCCCAAAATATGACATACATCACCTAAGTTTTAAACCAATGACTCAATCGTAGCTGCACATTAGAATCACTCAGAGAGCTTTCAAAAAAATAGTGTCCAGGACCCACTCCCAGAGATTCTGATTTTATTGCTCTGACACAGGGCCCTGGAATTGATCTTTTTTGAAAGCTCCCCTGGTGATTCTAATATGCAGCCAGGTGGAGATCCACTGCTTCAAACTAATACAGCCTTTTGGGACAATAATTGCTCTGAGGTTGATAAACATGCTTTTTGCCTTTTAATGAGATTTTATTAAAACTACTCAATTCATTCCATAGCTAATGAGCAACTGTTCATCGCAGGCCCTGCGTTGAGTAACGGAGAAAGATATATATATGTTCCCTGCCTTCAAGAAGCTCCCGGTTCGCTAGGTAAAGGGACTCGTGAATAAGAAACTGTAATTAAATATGGTAAGTGCTCTCAAGGTACAAGCAAATTCAGCATGCCTCACAAACTTGCATGTCATCCTTGAGCAGGGGTCCTGCTGCATCATTCCAAGTTTAGTATATGTCCTACCAAAGCAGGAAAGTCAGAAGTTACAGGTTACTAAGAATCCAAATACCAGGGCAAACATTCAGCCCATACAAGGTGAAAACGGTGTGCCTTTTGCTATTCTCTTTCACTGAAACTCCTGTACCATGAAGGTAGGCATTTCTATGTTTTAATTTGGATGAATCATCTTAAAATTTCCTTCATGTAATATTACTGATTGTACACTTACTCTAAAGCTATACATTTGCAAAAGATACAGTATATGATCATGGCATAAAAATGAGCCAATTTCCTGCTTTTGCAAAAAATCTTTCTTTCCCACTAATTGCTACATTTGTGAGGACGAGAAGTTTGGGGACTAGGATAAGGTCCTATCATTGGCGATTTGTTTCAGTCACTTGAAAGATGTTACACCGGAAAATATTATGGAAACAATGGGCATTCAAAGGAGCTTTTGTAAGACTTTCAAAAATAAGAAACACAGGGAAAGAGTTCAATTTTTTAAAAAAAGAAATGGCATCCTCCCAATATTCCTAATGAATCAGGCATGATTCCCTCGCAGACAGTGGATGAGTGAATGAGTTGGTAAGCAGTGAGGTAGGGGAGTGAGTGGGTGGTCAATTGATCTTGAAAATTGAAATCCGTTTTAAAGTACCTCAGTGGAAATTTAAACCTATTAACACCTAAGGGTCAAAAACAATTTGTGATACTAATTTGGTATATAAGAAAATCACAATTCTAGAGAACTTGGATAGAAATCAACAAAACAGTTCCCAGTACAAGTGAACATCTTCAAGGCCTTTCTGTTTAAAGCTAGAGTTGAACAAATGCTAAGTTAAAATGTATGCTGTCAAGGTCCCTGCAAGAAAATCTCAAGTGAATTTCAATTTCCAGATCAATATATGCTGAGACAATTTACCAGAGAAACCTTCAACCTTTACACAGGGTGAGGAACACTATCATTATATTCTTTACCACGAAGGCTACCTTGAATTCATTATTTCACGAAATGACACATTATAAATGGCACTAACCAAGTCAGATTTTGTAGGGTATGAATGAGATTTCACGTTCACAATAGTTAAGGGAGCTATAGGGTACCTATTAGCTCAGAATCAGCTTGCTCTCCCTCCTTATACAGCTCTAAAGCAACAGAAAAGATGAATTTAGTTCTACCCGAGGTGTTTCCTGAAAACATTCTGTCAATTAGAAGCCCCCAGAATACTGATTGTGCTAATGTGACGCCGACCACTTTCGTTTTGATAGCCAAAGAGATCATATCATCACTCTTCCAGACCTTAAGGAATCAGAACCGCTTACTAACATTGATCCAATGATGGCTATATTCTGTCATCACGATATAATTAACATTTTAATTTCACATTTTCCAATTACGACTTTGCTGGCTCATTTAAAGCAAATATAACTAAGACGTAACAAATATTCACCCACACACACGATCATTTGGGAGCTTTTGGGAAACCCTAATTTACTTCACCGGGTGCTAAAAATGAAGAAACCAAGGAGATTTTTTTTTTTTTTAAACACGTTTGTCTCCACAGAACAGTGCTATCCACATACGGCTGTGGAGCACTTGAAATGTGGCTAGTCCAACTGAGAAACTGAATTTTCCATTTTATTTAATTTTAATTAATCAAAATTTAAATTTAGAAAGAGATATCGATTAGGTTATTAGAAAACTTTTAGATATGTTTGGGAAAACTTGGGTGTGTGAATCCACTTTTGCAAATGCAAATGTTATGATACCTAAATACAGATCAAGTATTTCCGATGAAAATTTAGCTTAGTGTCAGAATTGAGATGTGTTGTTAGTGTAAGACACACACTGGATTTCAAAGACTGAGTACAAAAGAAAGGATGTAAAATATCTCATTAATAATTTCTGCACTGATTATGTGTTGAAATGATAATAGTTTGGTTCTAGTGGGTTAAATAAAATATTTTATTAAAATTGATTGCACCTATTTGCTCCTAATTTTTTAATGTGGCCATTACAAAATTTGCATATGTAAAATTTTTGTATAGAAAATTACATCTGTGTCTTGCATTACGTATCTTTTGGACAGCGCTGCTCTAGAGCACTTCCACAAGCACTTTACAGGGCACATTTGCATATCCTTCTTCAGGTAGATGGGCTGGTCATGTAACAATAGGGGCAAGGAGTAACATGTCCTTGTATCAATTGGGTCTGAGGAAAGTGTGTAGCAAGCTCTACCCATAATTTCACCATGTGAGGCAACACGGAAATACCTCAACATAGAAGAAAAAAAATGAGTTATCAGCACTTAAACAAATTGAAATCCAGTACTGCAGACAACTTAAAAGGGATACAGCCAACTGCTCTAAGGTCTTGGTTTCATTTCCCAACTGCGGACCTTAAAATAGACAATAAAGCACCGCTTCCAAAAAGAGGTAAAATATTTCAATGGTAGCTACCTAGCGATCCTTAGTAAAGAAGCAAAAATTGCTCTTAAATCTTATCTCCTCAACTTCTAAAGGCACAGAATACACGCTGAACTAGGAAATCAACTTCGGATCGCCAGCCTTTTCCCTCACAAGCAAATTAGCAGGATTGTGCACTTGGAATACTGTTTGACAAGAATGAAAAGGAAACTATTCAAAACAGATTTAAGGAATGGACAATTAGATGAGGAACTGCAGATTTAATTCTCAATCAGCACTGTGATTAATCTGATTCCCTGCTTTTCCCTAGTGTAATTATACAACACAGATGAAAGGATGAGCTTTTGGACTGTCAGTTCTATATTCTAGACCAGCCCGGTGACTCAAAGCAGACGGCTCTACCACACGAACCACCACCATCCCAACAACAGTCGAGGGAAGCCTCGAACACTGATTTAACAGTCATTGCATAACGAGGCATTAAAAATTTGGATACCCCAACTCTTTCCAAGCTGGTCTACACCAGGTGAGGAATTTGCTGAAACTGAACGCACCCCCTCTGAAAATGACCCCCTCCAATCCGGGCACGGGGTGAACACAAAGGCATCTATCTAATATCCTGCACAATAGACACACACCCCACAATTAAAAACCCTGGACGTTCTCTCTCTAACGCTCCATGCAAGCAAAGGAAATGCAAGCTGCTCTTTTCGTTAATGGTCTGTGGTACACGCAAGGTAACAATAACCCCAACTGTTCCCAGGAAGCAACTATAAAATCGGGTCTGCCACGTCCCTGTGCAACCGTCAGATAAAATGCAGACAGCGGATTTCGGCCGGCCCCACGCCTCGTGGGGTGGCCGACCTCGGCTCGGTGGCTTCCACGGATCGCTGAGAAGCCCCCGGACCCCCCGCCCGGCAGAAGGTCCAGGTACACGTCTATAAATACTCCCGGGTGAGGAGGACGAGGGAGGCGGAAGGGAAGGGAGGGCAGGGGGCAGGCCCGGAGCGGGTGCCGGTGCGGGAGGACCCGGGCATCACTGAAATGCATTTTTCCACACTCCCGCTCCCTCGCGTGGGGACTCACTTGCCGATCACCTCGCAGAGCTCGTACACATCCTCGAACAGCACGTCGTCGTCGGCCATGGTCCGGAGGGGACAGCGGCCGCAGCGTGGAGGGCTCCGAAAACGGGGATGGGGGCGCCAAAGAGCTCAGTGCCTGGCCCCTGGCTCGCCTCCTCCCCTCAGGACCCGCGAGCCCTCGGTGCTGAGGACGCTCGAGTGGGGCTGCGAGGCCCGGAGACTGCGGCGCCTTCCTCTGCGGGCGACCGCCCCGGCGCGGGCGGCGGGGCCGGGGCGCGAGAGCGAGGGCGGCCCGGGCCCGGCGCCGCCCGCCCGCCCGCTGCTCCTCGCGCTGCTCGGGCCGCTCTGCCCGGCGTGCGGATCCTCGGGGACGGCGCGGCGCCGCGCTCTCCTCTCGTCAGCCCGCGCGGGCCGCGAGGCCGCGACCGCTCCCTCTGCCGAGGCTGGCTCCGGCGCGGCGCGGGGCAGCTCAGGCTACAGGGGGGGCCGCGGCAGGACCATGGAGGGAGGATCGCCGCTGAGGGAGGTGGCGGCGGCAGAGCGGCACTGGGGACCAGGAGGCGGCGGCAGAGACGCTCCCTCCTCCTTCTGCTCCTCCCGCCGCCGCCGCCGCCCGCCTGGGAGTGGGAGGGGGCTTCGCGGGACTGGCTGTCTATGCGGGCGGGAGTCGCAGCCGCCGCCTTCGACTCCTCCTCCTCCGCCCCAGCCTCCGACCAGCTCGCGAGCCCCGCGCACCCGCCTCGCGCACACACGCCCTCCTCCCCCTACGGCCGCGCGGCTTCGAGAACCACAGGCCCCGCCCACTCCAGCCCGTCGGGAGGCGGTGGCCGAGGGACAGGGAACCGGGCTGAGCGGCGCATGCGCGCGCCGCGGGCCACGTCACGGCGAACGGGCGGGCGTCGGGGATCTAGAAGGGGCGGGGGGTATCGGCCCGAGGGGCGCGCGGGCGGCAGCTGCTTAGGCGGGGGCCGGGCGGGTCGTCCCCTCCGCGACCGAGCTGCGGAAGGGGGCCTGGGACAAAAGGTCCACGACCGAACGCACGTTCTTGGGTCTCTGCGGCGAGAGGCTCTAACCCCGGCCGCTCCCCCTCTCTTTTGTAACCGCAGGAAGCCTTGCCCAGTTTTCGCTGGGGAAAGAGGCTGGGAAAGGGTCCTAATGAATGGGAAAAGCAAGAAGAGAGGTGGAGACGCTGTCATTCCTGACCATGCTAGGCGGCGGACGCTTTTAGTGCCACTTTGCATTCCTTATTTCAAATGAGGGCTGGGGAAGGGAGGTCGTCTACCTACAAGAAGAACCGAACAAAAACTGTCCAGGAAGGTGTGCAACAATAAGTGACAATTCATAGAGACAGCTTCTCCCGCATTCTGCCTCAAACTCAAATATCTATCCAGCGCTTGCCCTCAGTAGAGACAGCCTAGAGAGAGGTCAGGAAGGCAGGGACAGACACTTTAAGCCCCTTTGTATGTCACCTCCCTCCACCGCCAAGCTTTCAGTACCTACCCTGCTCCCTTTACTCCCTATGAATGTTAGACATGTCAGGATAAAAATGCAACGAGAGGGAGTGGATGCACAGGGTCAGCCAGGGAGTGAGGTTCTGGGTGTTGCCGCTGTGCTAGGTTGTATTCAGTATGAAGATTTCTGTTCAACTGAGCATGTGCAGAATGAGCCAACGCCATCAGACAGGTATATGCCTCAGTTAAGGACCAATAAAAAAAGTCTTTGTTCCTCTGCACAGCAGAAGTGCCCAATTAGTTCATAAGTCAGCTTCTAGAAATCACCTGGTAAAATTCTCGGTGCAGTAATAAGAAAAGAAAGAAAGAAAGAGATAATATTTACTAAAGTGTGTGTGGGTTGGGAGGCGGTGGAGACTCAGCCTATTTTCTCTTCAGAAACCTTTTGTGCAAACCCTTGACCACTCCCTCAAGAGACTGAGAGATTTGCCAGTGTTAAGGATTTGAGTACTAAACATTTTTTTTTTACAATGCAAATCAGAGGGAAAATGTAATTGTATGAGAAGGTCTTCCTCTTTTCCCCAAGAGCTTGTGCATTCTCTAGACAAGGGAGATTTCGAGCCTGAGAAACATTGCCTCCATTAAGTGTCCAGCAGTTTCAAGTCACTGTCACCCTAAGTTGGCATGTCCACCTGGTGCACAGTGACCCTCACCCTTGTCAGCTTCACTTCCTCTTCCCAGCCCAAGTCTGAGTTATGCCAAGACTTAACAACTTCCTTTTGGGGCTTGTTATCTTCCACAGGGGCTTATACTCAGAGGTAGAAAAGGACAATTATAAAAAATTGTGGAGGTGAATAAAAAAAGACAATTATAGGGATAGGATTGCACCCTGCTCATGGAATCACAGCCAGTTTTGATCTGGAAAGANCCTTAGACATCAGCCACTCCAACTCAGGCATTTACGGATGTGGGGGATGTGGTGGTTGCCCTCTCGGGAGCCATTCCACCCCACCACTGTGGGGTGGTGGTTCTGAGTTTGACTGGGTGGGTCCTGATTCATTAAACTAATAAATGCAACCCTCTCTTGCCTCAATGATGGGCCTAACTTAATCAGCTACTGGCATTATGTGGTCGCTGGCCTTGAGTGGTTCAAGGTCTTCCAATCAGCACAAAGTTCAGGCCTTCCCTCCCACCCATGATCTGCCTTTCTCCCCACCCCAGCCCCCAACCACCACATTGGCCTTGAACCAGAAGGTATGCAGCCTCAGTTGCTGCCGTCAGACATCTGTACCAGAGAGGGTAGTCAGACCTAAGATGAAGGTGGACTTGAGGGGCAGCAGGGTGATGTCCTCAGTGACATTATCAATCTCTTGTTTAGCCAACTCTCTACACTTTCCGGTCCTATAGGGCAATAAATTCACTTACTGTTTATGCCATTTTGAGTTGAGCTTCCTGTTACTTTTAGAGAAAGCGTCCTACAAATGGTACAACAAATGAGAAAAATTCAGCGACAAACATATGTCCATGGTCACATATTTCACAGAACATCTCATCTGAGCCTAGATCTCCCAGCTCCGGTGTGGTATTTAGTCACGCAGAAGTTCTCTGCAATGCACATCCCTAAGAACTCATAGCATGCATTGTGGCTGGAGGTAGCTCCTCTCTGCTTCTACAACTAAAATGACCAAAGCTTTTAGGGGCGCCTGGGTGGCTCAGTCATTGAGCATCTGACTTCGGCTCAGGTCATGATCTCAGGGTCCTGGAATCAAGCCCCGGGTCCAGCACCAGTTTGGTCAGGCTTTAGCCTTTGTGTCGGGCTCCAGGTGGTGGGGCTCCGGGTGGTGGGGCTCCAGGTCAGGTTCCAGGTCAGGCTCCAGGTCGGGCTCCATGTCATCAGGGGTCCAGCTCTGTGCTCAGCAGGGAGTCTGCTTCTCCCTCCCCTTTGCCCCTCCACCTTTGCTCTTGTTCTCTCTCTCTCTCAAATAAATAAATAAAATCTTTAAAAAAAACCAAAATGACCAAAACTTTTAAAGTTAAATTAGTTAATTCTTCTCTGGGCTTCTTACGAAAATCTAATACTCTTCCAATAAGTATAAGCACAGGTATAAATGGTCAGGTGTCAATAACCTGTTTTAGTTTTCACAAAGAAAGTGTTAAAGTAACTAGGTGCATCAGTTAGATTGTGTTCAGATGTTAATAACTGAATATAACGGTGGTTTAAACAAATGGGGGGCTTATCTTCCTCACAGAGCCAGAAGTCTGGAGGTGGGTAGTTACTAACACTGAATCAGCTACTCCACAGTATCATCAGTGACCAGGTTCTTTCCTTCCACTCTGCAAACCTGGACGTGTTAGCCTCTCATCTTCAGGCTTGTTCTTTCACCATCGCAAGATGGCTGCTGCAATTTCCAGCACTGAACTGCATCCGGGGGCAGGATTCAGGAAGGCAACAAGGGTAGGCAAGGTCATTTTGCTCCCTCTCCCAACTCTTAGTAGGGAAAGAAAATATCTCTCTCCCACATCACTGGCCGAAACAGTCATACGGCAACCCTCGCGTGTGTGGGAAGCTGGTGACGTGAATATCTGACTTTTCCTGCCTCCTCTTTGGAGGTGGGTAAGGGAGAAGCAGGTGGGGAATGGACTTTGGCAGCCGATCAGCAGTATTTCCAATAGTAGGAAAATTATCAATGAAATAATTCTAGATCTTCGTCATAATGTAGATATACCTCGAGAATATGACTGACAGAACTTGACATATATATATATTATATGATATATATAAAAATATATATAATAACTTTAAAAATTCAGAAACATTTAAAAACCCACAAGGATGGAGTTGGTACTAGAGAAATTTGATTCTCGGATGGCAGTGGAAATCTTCAATGATTTCGAGGCATTGGACTTCCTCGCAGTTGCATTAGACATTCTCAGGTTGTTGGGCTCCCACGTAATTTCAACATGACACAGATATAAAAGAGAGTAACACACTCTAGAGAAATATTAGCATGAGAAAAACACAGAGGTCAGGGTGGCATAGGGTTAATTTAGGCAATTCGGGGTTCAGCCTCATTCTGTAGCTATGATTGTTAAAGTAAAAAAAATTACTGAATTAATGAATAAAATTATTCTGTTCTAAATCGGAATAAAGTGATTGCCTTGTGATATAAGCAGGGCACTCAAAGCTAAGATGAAAGACACCATCAGTGTCTCTGGAAAAAGCTGCATATACTAGACAATACTGTGATATCATACTGTGACTCATTTATTTTATATTCGTCTTCAATATCATGTTGCAAATCATTTATTTTATATTCCTTGCATGAATGTCTACTCTAGCCACTGAGGTTACAGCTACAAATAAAGCAGACACGGTCTCTGCCTTTGCCAAGTTTTGCTCTAAAAGAAAACAAGTATCAGGCAAGTAATCACAATGAAGAGTCACAGTCGTTACGTTGTGGGAAGAGCTAACAGTAAGGGACGGGACCTAGAGGTCAGGGAAGGCCAACTGAGGCAATGTTTAAACTAAGACTGAAGAAAGTATAGAAATTAACGAGGGTGGGAAGAGTGGGAGCCAGTTGATTGTAGGTAGAGAGAACAGCATTTGTGGAGTCCGGGAGGTGAGCAAGAATATGCTCTTTTGGAGAAGTAGGTCACGGCTGAATCACAGTGTAGGAAGAAAGAGGTCAGAGGTGTTAGAGAAATAGGGAGGGGCTGGAGAGCAGAAGATGTTAAACACCATCTTAAAGAGTTCACCCCTTAGAAGACCACACACTTCAGTGGCACTGGAGTCTTATGTGTAGACGGAGCCCCCCCCCCCC
>NW_024423319.1:88463015-88527279 GCF_017311325.1 Ursus maritimus | reverse complement strand
CCCCCCCCCCCCGCCCCCCGCAAAGGTCCAAACATGAATGGAACTCTACATAAATAACTCTTCTCTGCGCTTGGTGCACACTGTCCCCTCCCTTAGTTACTTTTAAAATATAGGTATTCCTGTAGCAAACATGAAATCCCCCCAGTCATTTGAGCAGACACTGTAGGTACTCCACTCAAATCCCCATTGCTCCCCTCCCCCAGCTTCAGCACGGTTTTGCTTCCAAAGCCCACGCCTGTGACTTCAGAGGACTTCCCACAAGTTCCTGGAATCATTTTGTTCACATGGAAGTGCCTGAGCATTTAGGTCTCTCTGGCTATTTAGTGCAGGAATGTAAAAGCCCAGTTACCTTCTCTGAGGGACAGGGGACAACTTTGCCAATTTACTTACAGCCCTCGCTCCCCTTGGAGACAGGACACACAGGACTTTCCCCGGCTTCTGCCCCCTCCATCTCCTACTACTTCTTTCTCTCATTCCCTAACAGGTTTCTCCTGGGAGTTCTTCCTTAATAAATCATTTGCTCATGAATCCCCCTATCAAGATCCTCTTTGGGGGGACCCCACCTTAGACGGTGGTGTTTCTCAAAGGGACAATTGGATCTGAATCACCTGGGAGCTTATGAAAGTTGTTTCAAATGTTGATTGCCGGGCCCTATGCAGGACTTACTGTATCTGAACATCCTAAAGTATGTCATAGGAATCTGTGTTTTTATAAGCTCCCCAAAGTGAGCCTTAAACACTTAAAATTAAGAACAACTGCTCTAACACCAGCCACTGAATAGGGTCTGTGAAAAAAGGGAGCCAGTGCTGACTTCATCGCTAGGGTGGAGAAGCCATAAGAAATGCAAAAGAACACTTCAGGGAGCAGAAATGGATCTGAATACAAATGTGTTTCCTTCTGTAAAACTCTGTCTAAAGATTCATGTTACCCTTCTTCCTTTAATATCAATGGACAAGTCACTGGAAGGTTTTGTTTGACAGTGGTAACAAGATCGTCTCTTGACACAGGACAGTGCCGCTATACACTGAACATGTCGTAGCTCAAAAGTCAGCCACTTAAAATCACGAGTATTCACTGGGCTCCTGGAGACTCAACATTGTGTTGCATGCTAGTGGGGATTGCAATGGTCAGGGTTTTTTTGGTTGCAAGTGACGGAAGATCCAAAGCAGCTTAAACAATGTAGAAAATATCTTGGCTCACATAATTGAAAAATCAAGAGGTAGGGTAGCTTCCTGCAAGACCTGAACCAGGACTCAAATGATGTCATTTCTTCCAGTCTTATCACTATGCATTCTATGGTACTGGCTTCATCCATAGATTTCACAAAGTGGCCGCCAGAGCTCCAGGTTTTCCCTTTGAAGAAGCAAAAGGGCTGCCACTGTTCCAGACTTCACCTCCCTATACATCAGCATCCAGAAAAGGAGTGAAAAAGAGTGTTATCCGGTAGGTCCTGCCCATGTTTAGGATTCACTCTCTCTCACTGGTCTTATTGAAGCACATGACCATCCCTGAACAACTCACTGTAGCCAGGGAATGAGAGTCACTGAAAAATTTAACCAACCAGGGCCTACTCTTGAGCTGGATATGGGAATCAATCTCTTGGTTGAGAATAAAAACAAACAAACAAACAAACAAACAAACAAACAAACCAGGAACAAGCTCTGAAGGAAAATCAGATACTTTGGGCAGGAGAAGGGCAGAATAAATGCTGGGAAGGCTTCCTAGTTTTCCTAGTTACCTAAATGCTGGCATTGGCTTTGTCTTAGCACGTCACTTCTTTCTCCATGTTCAAGTAGTCACCATGTCCCACTGATTTTTCCTACAAAATTTCTTTGAGGTTCTCTACTTCTTTTCCATTTCTTTAAACTCCACCCCAATCCACTCTCCCATCAACCCATATTTAGATATTACCTCACTTTACTCACTCGGCTCCTGCCTCCAGTGGCTTGTCCTATCCTGTTCACCATGGGGAGACCCAATTAAGGCCCATGAAAGAGAGTTCTGAGCATCTAGAACAGTGCCTGGTGTGTAGTAGGCACTTGAAAGGTTATTTGTTGAATGGATGAATAAATGAATGAATGGCTTCACAGCCCTTATCATTTCCTGGAATTCTCTTTTGTTTCGTGTATAGCCTTTCTTCTTCAACCCTTGTACTTAGAAATCGTCTAGAACATAGTAAGTACTTCAAATGTATTTCTTAACTAAATAAATGACTATGTTTCTTGAATTGGATTAGAGTCACTGATAATTAGGAAGAGATTAAGGAGCCAACAGAAGCAGTTAAAGTGGCTGGATTCTTAGGAAGAAAATGCATACAGAAGAAACAAGATTTTTGTAGAGGAGGGGAGAGTCAACAGTATCAGAGCTGAAGACATATCGAAGAGAACAAGGCATAGGATTCATTTCTACTAATTGAAGGTAGTTCTACGAGCTTCATTTTGTGTAGAAAAATAAATTAAAATCTCACACAGCATTTGGAATTTTGCCTTCTGTCTTCGCTATGAGAGATTCTGAAGGTGAAGCCGGAAATTAATT
Organism: Ursus maritimus; assembly: GCF_017311325.1. Lineage (NCBI taxonomy): Eukaryota > Metazoa > Chordata > Mammalia > Carnivora > Ursidae > Ursus > Ursus maritimus. The sequence continues at coordinate 88,524,744 of NW_024423319.1, read as the reverse complement.
GGTAACTCCTGAATTTCCTCTTCTGGGTTTCCTGATGCTTTCTTTCCGGGTTTCTGCTAAACTACCATATTATGTGGTAAAAACACACCATCAGCTGCAAAATGTCCAATGGGTAACTTATATTGAGCCCAGCCCTGGCTAAGCTGCAAAGAGTCACGTAAGTCACCCAAGCCTCAACGGAAAGGAGTACAATTTACTATGCTAAGTGCACTGTGAAAAAGGTCAAGTGATTAATAAGTCACCAACATGAAATACAAGCCTATGGACACTGGTAGGTTTAATCATTTACCCTCTTCTGGGCACAGATGGAGGATCCTCTCTGGGGGTCTTTTCTGGCGGTGAATCTGCAAAACTCTCAAGGAGCCATTTTCTTCTTACCATCCTTTTTCATAAATGATAACTTTCCTTTTGTAAATGGAGACTCCTTTCCTGAAAAATCTTTTTTCTCATAGAGATCATCTATAACGTCAAGATCTGCACTAATAAGATGTTTTCCGTTTTGGTCAAGGTAAAAAAAAATCACTATTAGATTTTCCACAGTCTGTTTGTGGTAATTCTCAGATCTGATAGGAACTCTTCAATGATATTTTGCCTTAAGTATTCTAATCAAATATTTCCCATTCAAGCTTATTTACCCTTGTTATCTATTTTAAATTGTCTCCTAATGGAGACAATAGCTAAGAAAGTAACCTTTTAAAAGACAATAGCAAAATCAATCTAAGGGGAAGAGATAGAGATTGTAATGGTCTGTAACAAATAATGGAAGGACTATTTATTGAGGGCTTATTATAAATGCCAGACACTATGCAAAGACATTACACATATTTCATTCAATCCACATACCAACTTTATGAAGTAGGTATTACTGGCCTCATTTTACAGATAAGAAGACTGAGACTTGGAGGGAAGTTGACTAATGTCCCAAGGATCACACAGCCAGAAAGAGATGGACCAATGTTTGAACAAGTCTTCCGGATTGCAAAGCCTGAACCACTGTGCCCTCTGACACTGGCTTTCTTATGTTCCTCAGAGGCAGTACCTTTTAAATTCATTTCTTTCATAGTAAGCAAAGTATGCCTCAGGCAAAAGGTTCAATGCATTGAATAAAACAAGAGTAACAGTTTCTGCTTGTTGAAATGTTATTTAGTGGTAGGCATTGTGCTTAGTGTCTTCCGGGCATTTATTTGCTCATTCAGTAAAACTTTATTGAGCCTTTATCACATATGAGGTGCTGAGGAGACAATAGTGAGAAAATCAACATGATTCTCACCCTCTTGGAGTTCATAAGTTAGTGAGGGGGCAGACGTGAATCAAATACTTGTAGAAGCAAATGTATAATTATTTCCATGGGGGTCCCAAGACTATTCAATGGGGAAAGGACAGTCTTTACAACGAAGGGTGTTTGGAAAACTGGATATCCACATACAAAAGAATGAAGTTGGAACCTTACCTTATACTGTGTTTAAAAATTAACTCAAAATCTTGGGGTGCCTGGGTGGCACAGCGGTTGGGCATCTGCCTTCAGCTCAGGGCTTGATCCCGGCGTTACGGGATCGAGCCCCACATCAGGCTCCTCTGCTATGAGCCTGCTTCTTCCTCTCCCACTCCCCCTGCTTGTGTTCCCTCTCTCGCTGGCTGTCTCTATCTCTGCTGAATAAATAAATAAAATCTTTTAAAAAAATAAAAATTAACTCAAAATCAATCAAAGTACTAAGCATAAGACCTAAGCTATAAAACTCTTAGAAGAAAGCATAGAGAAAAAGCTTCATGATGTTAGAGTTGGCAACGGTTTCTTGGATATGACAATGAAAGCATTGGCAACAAAAGTAAAAACAGATAAATGAGGCACTATCAAAATGAAAAACTTCTGGGCATCAAAGGACACAATCAACAGAGTGAAAAGGCAACCTATGGAATGGAAGAAAAATATTTGCAAATCACATCTGGTATGTGATAAGAGGCTAAATTCCAGAATATAGGAAGAATTCCTACAACTCAACAAAAACATCAAATAACCCAATTAAAAAATCGGCAAAGAACTTGAATAGACATATCTCCAAAGAAGACATATGAATGGTCAACAAATGTATGAAAAGGTACCCAACCTCACTTGTCATTAGGGAAACACAAATCAAAACCACAAAGAAGTATTATCTCATACACATTAGAGTAGCTGCTATCAGGAGAAAATGAACGAACGAACACACAAACAAACAAACAAACAAAAACCCCACAAAAAAACAGTGACCAGAAAATAACAAATGTTGGTCAAGATGTAAGGGAACTGGAACCCTTGTGCACCACGGGTGTGAATGTAAAATGATGTAGCTGCTATGGAAAACAGTATGGCAGGTCCTCAAAAAATTAAAAATAGAGCTACCATATGATCAGCAGTACCAGTTCTGGGTGTCTACCTGAAACCAAGTTCTCGAACAGATTTGTACATCCCTGATGATAGCAGCACTATTCACAATAGCCAAAAGGCGAAAGCAACCCAAACGTCCATCCACAGATGCATGGCTAAAGAAAATGTGGAGTATACATACGATGGAATGTTATTCAGTCTTAAAAAGGAAGGAGATTGTGATACATACTACAACACGGGTGAACCTTGAGAACATCATTCTAAATGAAATAAGCTAGTGAAAAAGACAAATACTGCATGATTTCACAAATATGAGGTATGAAGAGTAAACTCATTAGAAACAGAAAGTAGAATGGTGGTTGCCAGGGGCTGGGGGCAAGAGGGAAGTGGGAGTTATTATTTAATGGGTATAGACTTTCAGTTTCACAAGAGGAAAGAGTTCTGGAGATTGACTGCACAACAATGGGAATATACTTAACATTGTACACTTAAAAATGGTTAAGATGGTAAATTTCATGCTATTTGTATTTCATCTCAAGTATACATTTAAAGAGAATTTTAGATGTATAACTTAAACATGTATCTCCAATTTTTTCAAACAACTTTATGAGAGAGCTTTTTATTGGGCTCACTTCGTAGAGCAAAATCAGTTTTAGAAAGGCTAAGTCACTTGCCCAAGGTGACACATTTAGTCATGGGTAGGGATGGAATTTGAACCCATTTCCTGAGCCTAAAGTTCATGTTCTAAACTGTCACCCAACTTAGCTAACCAGGTCTTCAAAGAAATGAGCCAAACTACCTCTTGCTGGATTGGGTCACTGTGGTTAGAGAGATCACAGGGCACCAAGGTTGAGAGTGGAGTGTGGGTAGCAGTGGGGGTCAAGGGTCCTGATGAAAGGCCTGTATCTCATGATTGGGTTAGTTCCTCTCCTCCCACCCCCAAATGAAAACTAAGTATAAGCCTGGAATCAGGATAGCATTTTGGTTTCCTTTATTTCTATTCTATAAGTTTTCTATAGATAAGTTTCTAAGATAGCACCTTAAACCCAAGTGGAAATAGAGCTTAGAAATGTTTAGTAGAGTAGCTGCCTTAAAAACCTGTTGGCAGGGCAGAATGGCAAGGAGGGTCAGTTCCTAAGATAAAGCCCCTGGTTTCATCCTGGAGTTCAGGTGAAATCACAGATTGCTTTAGCCTAGATAAGGTAACAGGTGGATGGGTGCTGAAGAGCACCTTTTTCCAGGGAAAGGAGGAAAAATGGTGACCAATGCCCCGGCCAGACTATCCCAGGTGATTGGGGTGAGGGTGGGGGCTATGACCTGTTGAAGCTTCCAAGGACCTTTAGAGTGAAGTTAGTGTAATAATAAAGAAAGCGCTCCACGTGGAATGGTCTAGCAGACTCAGGCTGCTGCCATTGTGAGGACCGTGTGCTGGACCAAAGGAGAGATACAGGCCGTGGATGGCAAGAAGAGACTTGGGGGTAGACTGAAGGGCTCCCTCCTTATATGGGACCAAACAGAGACAAAACTTCGGTCAACTGAAGGAATGTAACCCCTCCATAAGCTCAAAAAGAACCTAGTTCCCACGGAGGGGGCTGACGTGGGTCATGGTTGCACAAACAAATTATAGCTTCATTCCCAGAAGGCCTAAAAGTCTCTAAAGGTTCTTTATGAACATGAACTTGAGGATATAAAAAGGGCTGGGAAAGGATTCTGTGTATTTTGATAATGCAGCTTCTCGACCCAATGTGATAATTTTTAATAAGAAAAGCCTGGGCAAACTATCTTGCCCCTTAGCCCGTGAGCTGTTTTCCTCACAATTACTTTTTCTGAAAGCAATATAACCAATGCTAAAAGAACACTAGATTCCACGATGGTCTGGAATGAATGTTTTAAGGAGACAAGGAATATCATTTGAGTGGATTTGTTCCACGAAAGACCACATAGACTACGTGGAACGGTCTGTTGCGGCTCTCAGGCCAAACTGAAAGTCGCTCATTCCCTTATGAATAGATCAATGACGACCCCCAAATTCATGGTAGGCTTGTTAGAAAAAACCCACTACATGTGAATGTTTCCAATTCAGAGAATTCTAAGACACATGGGGTGGAGGAGGTCCTCTTTTCCAACCTGGGGTTATTTGAAGTCATGAAACCCACCATTGAAAGTCACTACATATCCACACATACACAGATAATTAATTGTACCACGATGAGGAGGGAGGCTGGGAGGAGCTGCATTTCTGTCTGGAACACTGAGGCAGTTTTATTGTACCTCACCAGGCACTTGTGGGAAGCATTGCCTCCTCTGGGAGACCGGGCGCTGAGGCTGTGCTGGAGAAAACAGTTACAGGGGAATGATGGAAGGCATCATAGCTCTCAGAAATGAAGGGACAGAACACATTTTGGCAAGGAAAGAACGGCTTTCTTTAGCAAGTTCCTGTATAACTGGGTTTTACAATTAATTTTCTTTCCCATATCCACTTTAGCTTCTCTTGAATTCAGAGAAATAAACTCGATTTTGAAGCAATTCGTTAATATTAGTCATGTACTCATTCTTCCTTTTCGTGCCTACTGAGTGTCTGGCAGGGTTCTCAGCCTGGGAGGCTCCCGGGGGGAGCAAACGGGGGAAACCAGCTTCCTCAAAGGTTCAGAGGGAACGGCTATGGAACGGAAATGGAGATAAGTCCTCTCTGGGAAGACACCACTTTGTGTAAAGTGGGAGGTTAACCCAGACTGGGAATCTAGCAGGGGCAGGTCAGATAAGGCGCCCCCAGCAGAGTCATGAACTAGGCCAAGGGTTGGGTTTGGGGGTGGAGAAGTCCAGACTGAAGAAATCACTCAATCAAAGGCCTTGTGGCTTATTTTAGGAACTGAAAGAAGGCCTGTGTGACAGGAACAAAGGGAGTGAGTGGGAGAGTGACCCAACATGAGGTTGGGGGCGTAAGGATTTTGATCCCTTCAGGAAGCCACTGTTAGGTTTTAAACAGGAGGGGATGTAGTTTGGAGAGTATATTGGGGGGGGGAGCAAGAGTGGATGATGAGAAATGATTTAGGCTTTAGTGTAGCAGAGATGATAATAGACTGCATGAGGGGGACATGCCGGAGGTTCTCTATTCCTCGCCAAGTTTTCTCTCTACCTTCTCCATCTTGTTTATGCCCTGGGAAGCTGAACTGTGTGAACCACATAAACAGGATCCTGTGCCCTGTGGCTTTTGGCTGACTTTGACCAATGGAGAGCCCCTGTAGAGGCCTAGAGATTTGGAGGAGAATGAGGTCAGGGTATTTATTTTCCCAATTCCCTCCTTCCTAAGTTCCCTCTGGCTGGCTGTGTCCTTCATCAAAAGAGCATATTCCTCTCAAATGTATCTTCTGTACATGTCTCTCTCTTTCCAGATTACTGCTTCCTCTCTGGGTCCCTTCAGGCCTAGGGGTGGTGATAGCTTTGCTCGTTTTGCCAAGGATTTGTCTATTGTCCTTGGATGTCTTTCTTTTCTATTCCATGTGGTTTCTCTCTGCTCGCCCCTTTGTAAATAATCCCCATCTCCAACGATCCCAGTTTGAGCGTGTCATGTGTTTCGTGTTGGTACGCTCACCGACAGAGGTGGAGGCGGGATATGAGGGGAAATGAATAGATTAGAGATGTATTGAGGAGGTTAAATTAGCAGAATTGGTGATTGCAAAAAAGCATTACTTATAGACATAAAAATATTACAGTAATATATTTTTACCGCTAACAAAATAGATGCCGTGGAGTATTGGCTGAAAATTATATTTGTGTTCATGATCATTTACAGGAATTGTGATTTTCAAAAGCAGCAAGATTCCAATAGTGAAAGGGAGACAACAATGACGGGAAAAGTAATATTTGGTAATTCCACCTCCCCCCCCTTCTCTTCTTCTGAATCTGCCTGTTTTTCTCTTCCATAAATCTGTTGTTGAATATCTTAACAGGAAAGCTGGTGATATAACGCTCGATTCAAACTCTAGGCGAAGACTTTCTCCAATTATTCTGCTTGGTTTTAGTTTTTGGTTTTTGTTTTTGTTTTGAGAGAGAGAGAGAGAGTGTGGGTGGGGAGGTGCAGGGGGGGAAGAGAGAGAATCTCAAGCAGACCCCATGCTGAATGGGGAGCCTGACGCAGGGCTCAATCTCACAACCCTGAGATCATGACCTGAACCAAAATTAAGAGTCAGACGCTTACTGACTGAACCACCCAGGTGCCCCCCCCCCTTTTTAATGTGTGTTCCCTGGTAACATCCCATGGGCTTTGCTCCTAAACCTTTTACCATCATAGGGAAATACAAGAAAACCTGTTGAAAGGTCACTTGTGACCTGTGCAATTCAGAAGTGTCTAGGGTTGGCTTTGCTTTTAGTGGGATTGTATCTAAATCATACCAGAATAAATAAAACCTCCAGGTTTTAGGTTCTTCCTGAAGGACATGCCACAATCTTCTTTGATGAATGAAAATACCTAATGATGTGGCAGTCTGTGCCCCTTCCTGATTTCTGTGGGGATTAAGACTACCTCATCATTTTACTATGAATAAAAGATGCTCATTTACTTGAGAACTTGATCTTTCCAGAATTATCTGCCCGTTTCCTGAGTTACCTTCTGTAATAGTTTCCTATTGCTGCTGTAACAAATTACTGAAAACTTAGTGGCTTCAAACAACATACTTTATTTTTTTTCCCTCTTACAATTCTGGAGGTCAGAAGTCCTAAATGGAGTTGGCAGGACTGGGTTCCTTCCGGAAGCTTTAAGGGCGAATCTGTTTCCTCGCCATTCTAACTTCTAGGGGTCATTTACCTTCTTTGGCTCACGGCCCCACCAGCCGTCTCCAAAGCCAGCACTGTAGCATCTTCCCCCCGTCTCTCTGTCTCTCGCTCTTTTTCTCTCTCTGGGTCCATCAGGATAATCACTGCATCTCAAAATCCCTAACATAATCACATCTGCAAGGTCCCTTTGCCATATAAGGTCACACATTCACAGGTTCCTGGGCTTTGGACATGGACATCTTGGCCGGGGACATTATTCAGCCCACCACCTCTTCATTCTTATTGGTCTACTCCAAACACACCTCCTCTTTCCCAACCTCACTCTATTTGTTCCTCTTGCTTAAGTGTTCTGCTACTACCTTTCTGCACATCAAAATCATCTTCCAGTTCATTCTTAACCGAACAAATATTTTTCTGAGTCTTGTGCTAGACTTGGAGATAAGTGGTGAACAGGATATTGCTAAGATGTCACTTCCCTCTGAAACCTCCCCCCTATGCTTACACTTTGGGGAGGGAAACCCTGGGAGGCAGAGTTGAACTCTGGGGTTTTGTTTGGTTTTTTAAGATTTTATTTATTTACTTGAGAGAGAAAAAGAGAGAGAGAGAATGAGGGGGGAGGGGCAGAGGGAGAGAGAAACAGACTCTCCGCTGAGCTGGGAGCCCAAGGCGGGGCTGGATCTCAGGACCCCGAGATCATGACCTGAGCTGAAGGCAGACGCTTAATTGACTGAGCCACCCAGGCGCCCCAAGCTCTGGGTTTTTACTGGGTACTTGGAGGTGTGTTGAGAACACACATCTTTTAAGTTCTTATTGCCCTATTAATTTCTCACATTTTTCCCCTCTGAAGGCCTTTCAGTGTTCTAGTGGGTCTCTGCTATACCTTCTCCACATCCTTAGTTTGGGAATCTGGTACAAGACACACTTCTCTAGAAATTTTTTAAATGTTGCAGGAAATAATCAAAGAGAGATTAATCAAAGACTTTATTGATAATATCTTTGCAATCATAGAACGGGCACACAGAGGGAATATTTCTGGGTGATTTTTCTTATACTTTAGGTACTTACCAAATACTCCACAATGAACATGTAGTTTTCTAATTAAATAAACATACAAGATAAAAAGGCAAAATGTTTCCAGTTTTCAGGTCTTAAAATTCAAATGCCATAGTAACAATTAATACTATATTTTGCATAGACTCAGGAAACAAACCTGCTTCTTAATTTAAGCAATTGTTTGTAGTCAGGACTGACTTCAAAATTTGTGGGGCTCAGTGTAAAATGAAAGCATAGGTCCCTTGTTCTAAAATTATTAAGGACTGGGACACCTGGGCCACTCACTTGGTTAAGGGTCTGCCTTCGGCTCAGGTCATGATCTCGGGGTCCCCTTGTTGGGCTCTCTGCTCAGCGGAGAGTCTGCTTCTCCCTCTCCCTCTCCCTCTGCCCACCTCCCCCCACCCCGTGCTCTTTCTCTCTCAAATAAATAAATAAAATATTTAAAAAATAGCAAAATTATTAAGAATTCCACAATAGTAACAACAGCAGAGCATTACATGAAGTGTGAGGTCTCTTCTAAGCACAAGGTCCTGTGTGAGTGTGGAGCTGGAATGCCCAGGAAACTGGTAATAACCACCATTGCCACTGTTTGTTTGTTTGTTTTCTTCTTCTTTGTACAATTTCGATAGTAATTATTAGTTTGACTGTGTCTACCTGAGATCAAAATTCATTTAAAAATGTGAACCATTCAGTCAGTTGCCTAGATCTGTCCACAAAGCTAGATATCGTATAGTATGCAACAAACAAATGGAAGCCCAACCTTTGATGACTAGGCACGACCTCAGTGTGTGGCCTCCAGAATCCCTCACCCTACCAAGCCTGAACTCAGCCAATTGGACTACTCAACTGACAAACCATTTGAGTCTGGCCGTTGAGTTAGTGGTGAAAATATGGCGCCCCCAAGACTACTGAAGTTTCTTCTTGGCTTTGCATTTAAATTACCCGAAATAGCTTATTTCATCCTGCTGCGGGAGGGAAATAATTAAATTCTAAGTCCCAGTCCAGAGAGGTGCCAAATGAAGTCAACACTTGCAGAGCCTCAGATAAAATATCCTCTGAAAATGCAAATCTCCCCTCACCTCTTCAGCCCCTCACCCCTATTTAGCCGAAGGGTGACCTCTTTCTAGGAGACTGTTTTGATTCCCTCCCTAGCCCAATCCCTGCTCAGTGCTTCTGCACCAACCTGCACACTAATTAGTCTCTTGTAGATTTTCCCATCCTGTGATAAATGATATTTGGGTATGTTTTTCCCACCACGCTGTGGATGACACAGAGGTGCCCTGCCCATATCTGCTTTCAAGGAAGGACCTGCTGCCCAGAGTCAGGAAGTGTGGTCAACCCCTTCAGGGACAACCAACAGCCGCCCAGCCTGGGTCATGCCTCTTCCTGGGCAGGCCACACTCAATGAATGAGCAAGCTGGGGGTACAGAGTCCCAGCCAGTTCAGCCACATACAGGACAACTCTGATGGACAATTCTCGCTCCAGAGCCCCCTGCCAGGTGGAGGGAGACTATCGGGCTTGCATTGTAGTTCAACTTCTCTCCTTTGCTCAATCCTGCACCCTTCACAGGTGTTGATCCCTCATCACCATCATGTAGCCCCAAGTCCGTCTCACTGTGTGCTTTTAGACAATCAATCTATGACATGGACTACACCTTTGTACTCACGAATCTTAGCCCATTGCCACCCAATCCATGCTGTCTGAACTCAACGGGTTGCTATAGCCTTAAGAACGACAGTATTATTCTCACTTTTCTCTCTCCCTTTCACAGAGAAGCATAAGATGAAAATCACTGTGAAGCTCTCTAACATTGTTAAACATACTACCAATAAAGAAAAATGTAATAAAGTGGTGCTGAAATATCTTTAAACAAATTATTCAGCCAATATAATCTTTATGTGCTATCTGAATAATTTTTTAACATGATAACATCAGTGTTTTAATATAGTATCAGACTTTGCCAGTCTCTTTATAGACTCTTAAAGTGGTGCCTTTGTTTAAGCCTCGGGAAAACGTTTATTTGTTGGTAGAAATGAAGGCAATCCCCAAAGTGCTTTTTAATATGAAGAATGCAGCGTGGATTCTTAGTTATGGGTTTTCCTTATAATACATTTTTGTTTGTTTGTTTTCGAACAAGATGCTTTGGAAGAGAAATCAGGTTGGGGGAATGGAAGGAAGCAATGAAGAGAAGACATAAACATGTTGCTAGCAATATCAAGAGGCTGTGAGTGACGTTACAGCTGTTAAGTCAGTTCCCACTGCAATCAAGATCGGGAATAAAATTGGAGGAAAAAATCAAAAGAAAACAAAACAAGTGCCAAACAGCATCCCTGCTACTACCATCCTCCCGAAGAACACCCCCTCACCAAGCCACAGAAGAATTACCAATAATCTAACACCATGCTAAGTGCAACAGCTTTGATCTCCAATGAATAGGCATTACATTAATCTAAATGCAATGGACTTTGCAGCGCAAAACATGCCAGAACTTGAGGGAGGGAGGCGTTCAAATGCAGAAGGACGAGAAGCAGCAAATTGGGGTAAGAATTTCTGAGGACACAAGAGGGTTTGATATAGAAATCATCTATTTGAAAAAGAAGTTTAGGGGGCACCTGGGTGGCTCAGTCGGTTAAGTGTCCAACTCTTGATTTTGGTTCAGGTCATGATCTCCTGGGTTGTGAGATCCAGCCCCATGTGGGGCTCTATGCTCAGTGGGGAGTCTGCTTGAAGGTTCTCTCTCTCCCTCTCCCTCTGCCCCTCCCCTTACTCTTGCGCATGCTCTCTCTTGCTCTAAAATCAATCCTTTTTTTTTTTTTAAAGAAGATTATCAGTTTGTAAAAGAGTATCCATGGTGTCTTCTGAAAATGGTGGGAAATTTGGTTAAAGGAGGTGTTATAATTTTCAAATCCTTTGCAAGTGTTTATCGTAAATACTGCTTCAGTCAAAACTATAGAGGCAGTAAAAAGATCAATGGTTGGTGGGGAGGATGAAACGAAAGTATGAGTAGGGGGATCACAGGGGATGTTGAGGGCACAGAAATTGTCCCGTATGGTACTGTAACAGCAGATACATGACATCACGCATTTGGCAAAACCCATGGCACCGTGCGGCACAAAGAGTGAGCCCTAATGTAAACCAGGGACTTTAGTAAATAATAAGGTACCAGTACAGGTTTGTCAACCGTAACAAAGGTACCACACTCAGGTCAGATATTAATAATAGAGAGCCCGAGGGGTGGGAGGTTGAGAGAGGGAGTATATAGCACTCTCTGTACTTTCTGCTCCATTTTCCTCTAAACTGAAAACTTCTCTAAAAATTAAAATCTATTAATTAAAAAACCCTATTTATGTCTATGTTAATGACTGCTTAGATTGAGATAAGCACGTTTGGGTTTTGTCTGCCACGAGCTCCTTTTCCATACTTCGGCTGGTACCAGGTCCCTTTTCCCATCCCAGTAAATGGATAAATGACCCAGGTTTGACCACTCTTTTTTGGCCACAGGTACTAGTCCAGAGCTTATGAGTCAAAGTTGTAGCCCCCAGAGACCTCTCCTGGGAGAGAGCTCCCTTTCTATCAGTTGTCACGGGTGCCTGAAGAATGTCTCAGAATGAAGCAGGAATGATGGGTGGACAGAGGATGTCCAAAGTCCCTGGATCCAGTCACCCAAGGCCAGCTTATCTATATTCTTTGTTTGATCTCATGACCCAACACAAGCTCTTTTCTTTTTTTTTTTTTTAAGATTTTATTTATTTATTTATTTTGACAGAGAGCAGCCAGCGAGAGAGGGAACACAGCAGGGGGAGTGGGAGAGGAAGAAGCAGGCTCCCAGCGGAGGAGCCCGATGTGGGACTCGATCCTGGCCCTGAGCCGAAGGCAGATGCTTAACGACTGTGCTACCCAGGCACCCCAGCTATTTTCTGCTTTTACTTGTTTGCGTTAACTTTCTGTTCATTGCAATCAAGAGCAAAACAGTTTGCTTTTTTCCATTTTGAGCAAGTAACCATTTATTGGGGACTTATTATGTGCCAAGAAATTACTATATAGTCTCGTATGATTTTCCCAGGGAGTGTATGAGGCAGCTCCATTGTATATGTGATGGAATGGGGGCTCCCAGAGATTAACTTGCTCAACTTTGCATGCTAATAAGAGGCAGGATTTGAACCCAGGTCCAACTCAATCCAAAGCCCATGCTGGTAACCAAGGTGCAAAACATGTACAGTGTACCTTTCCTGTCTACTGAAGCACAGCCTGGACTACACCCAGTAGGATCACTTTTGGAACCATAAGCTTTGTCCTCAATCTGCATTCAAACCTCTGCCCTAATACTTACTATTAGGTTTAACCATACGAGTTTGCGGATATTTGACCATTGGTGATCTGTAGAAAGGGCATCTTCATCTAGTTCAACCTAGTAGCCTATGGCCTGGTGTGCATTACCTAACCTTTTAAGAGTTTCGGTTTCTTAACCTATTAAGTGGGGATGCAGTCTCAGCAGACCCTGCAGTGAGCGTTTGGTTAACAGGCTCTCACATGAGGATTTCGGTGCAACGGTTTCCTTTGGGAAGATTCTACAGGAAGTCCCAGTGAAGGAGAGATAAGGAAAGGAGAAAGCCAGTGAAGGGTATGTTGATGAGCAGGTTACTGCCCTGGGCAAGGGCTCAGTCCTCTAGGAGAGCTTCTGAGAGACTGTGCAGAACACGGCTTGAAAACGTTCCCCTGAGAGCTGAGGATCATTCCTGGCCACTTCCAGCTTTCATGTGGGTCAAGTAGGCTCCTGCACCCAGATTGAAGAGAGGCAAGAAGCATGGCCTATCGTGGAATTTACCACAGGGGACCTCCGGGGTGGGTCGTGGGATATGAATAGGGCACTGACAGCGAGTCCCGCAGGGGGTGTTAGCACTCACTTTATGGAATTTTTGGTAAGGGTGAAATATATGTCATATGCAGTTGACAAAGTAGCCAATCAATTTCGTTGGAGGGTAAGGGCCAGATTAAATTAAAAGACTTTATGATGTCTCATTGATTTGGAAACTCAGGTGTTTGATTTCTAGGGGTTTTTTTTCTTAATCTATCCAAATAAACATACCTGCGTTGTAAATATCTGACCTCCCCTTACTTGACACATACGGAATCATACTGGACATACTGTTTTAGACCCTTGCACATTTTCTCTGTCAGCCCATATAGATATACCTTATTCTTTTTAATGCCCGCACGGTATGCGCCACGGTCCGCTTTATGGATTTACTACAGTTTCTTTAACCTTTGTGTGTTTGATGGGTGGTTAACTTATTTTCCGTTTTTTCACTATTATAAAGAGAGCTGCCATGGACATCTTATACGAGTATCGCTGTACCCATATGAGAGTGCGCTTAACATAAATTCCTATTAGTGTGGTTGTTGAGTCCCCAGACGTGGGCCTTGAAAGTGTTGATAAATATTGACGGATCGGTCTCTGAGAAGCTTGCTCCTATTTACACACTAACAGTGTGCAAATTGCTATTTCCTCACACCGCTAGCCATCCTGCTTAGGGTTCTTTCAGATGCTGTTTGGGGGAGGTTAGCACATTTGGAAACAGTTTCAAAATTGTGCGAGGAGCTTCTGCATCTTTTGAATTACAGTAATAATAATGGCCGGAGTGAATCCTTTGTTGATTCATTCAACCAGTATGTTTTAGGAGCTACCATGTGACAGCACTGTGTGAAGAGCTGGGGGTTAAAGGTCAGCAGTGACATGGATAAGGATTCAGACATACAGCTGTAGTCGCTACATCGGTGGAAAACTGCAGCGTATAATGGAGGGGGTAGCAGCTGCTTGCTGGTGGTGCCCTGCGCGAATCCCTTTACGCTTACCACTAGCACACAGGCCGGAAAGTTTTCTCTGTCCTCCAGAGTCCCCCACATCCACACGGTAGGTCAGAAGTGCCGAGAAATTAATGCTCCCCTGGGAGTATTGCTCAGCCAATAAATGACAAGAATTGGTGTATAAATATTCCAGCTCCCTAGGCCCTTGGGTGGAATAACTCTAAGTGTGTGTGCTCCATTGGCTTCCAGAGTTCCCCAGTGGACTGGAGTTCAGGTCGCCCACAGCGAAAACAGGCAGCTTTGTTGGCTTCTTTCCCTTCTCTGTCTCACCTCTCCACCGTGCTACGGAGTGTCTCATTCACCCTCCAAATGAAGTACTTATACTTTAGTCCTTGTTTCAGGGTCTGCTTCTGGGGGAGCCCAAATTCAGTCCTATGCCTGACCTACGTTTTACTTTGATAAATTATCTTGTAAGGCTCGCTCCCATATGTAGCTTTCATGAGCTCTGTAATTTACGAGCCAACCAACAAGGGTCGGGGGAGTTGAGTCGAGTCCTGAGAGTTTACTTACAAAATATCTCTCAAATCCAGAAAGTTCGTAATAAGCAGTGGGGATTTGAGTCTCAGATGATTAAAGGAAGCTCTTCAAACCCCTCACAACGTGACAGCTGCCTCTACCCTTTGTCCTCTGGGATTTAAAAATATGCAACAATTGGCACGCTTGGCCTCTGGTTTTAAATCTCTGCCACCTTCTACGGCCTTACCTGACTGTTTACAGACCTCAGGGGCTCTTTGCTTTTGCCTCAAATACAGAGGGTTCGCTTGGATTCCCCAAATTTAAACCCATTCAGTAAGCAGTCAGTGACCAAACTGAAAAGGTTTCTTTGTCTCCAGTGGGTTGATTAAACATGAAATTCCACAAAGCTACCAGTGGCCTGTGAACCGGGAAGGTACAATACACTGCGTTAACCCGTTTGGGCAAAACCACGCAGGTGCGATTCCGCGTCACAGCTTTTAGATAAGGGTGCTGCAGGAAGATAATTTCATCCTAAAGCTCACATGCCAATTCGGGTTTTTCTTTCAGATTTTAATCACTTAAATCTTCCACCCCCTGAGGGCTGTGAGGGAGAAGAAGGGACAAAAATAAAGGGCGCATTTCAGAAATCGAATTCTTTAGTAACGGTGTGGGCGGAAAGGATGTACACAATTTCAGGGACAAACGGAGACCTGAGCCATTGTTGTCATAGCACCTCCGGGGGAATTTTTTACTTGCAGACGCGGAATAAGTGAAAAAGAGCGACCTTTTCAGGGAAACGCGAAGGGAGTGTACTTTTAGCAGTTTGTCCTGCCAGTAAGACGCGAAACTACCAACGGTCCATGAGGGTCTGTGGGGTGGTCTGTCCTGACGCACAATGGAAAGGCAGGCTTATGAGGACAGCATAGGCATCGTAGGACAAGTAGCTTACTTTCTAGACAGCCTAGGTACACAGACCATAATCCACCTATATTTCAATTTCACAGTTTCTTGGCTCCGAAAGGAGGCAATGATACTTTTAAGGACAGAGAAAATAGGAGAAAGGGAAGTATGCTATCTGACCTGCCGGGCCTCTGCTTTTTCTAAGCATACAGTTTTCCCCCCAGCGGGCCTCCCCCTCTGCCCAGTGATACTAAATACTGCCCAGGCCGCCTCAGAGGAGCGGGGCTCAAGGAGAGTACTATCTGGAGAAGTTTCTGGGTGCAAAGCCTGGAAGCCTTTTTTATTTTATTTATTTTTAAGAATTTTATTTATTTATTTGAGAGAAAGAGAGAGAGCACGAAGGGGTGGGGAGAGGCAGAGGGAGAGGGAGAAGCAGGCTCCCTGCTGAGCAGGGAGCTCAATACGGGGCTTGATCCCAGCACCCCGTGATCATGACCTGAGCCGAAGGCAGACGCTTAACCGATTGAGTCACCCAGGCGCCCCTCCTGGAAGCTTTTAATGCAGGATCCGGAAGCCCTAAGCTTTGAAAACCTTTATGTCGAAAGTCTGAGGATAAGCTTGGTTTTCTTTGGCACCTGACAGATTCCGTCTGTGTGGGGCACAGTGACTGATGTGCCTAGATTCCCTCTCTGTCCCGTGCTCTGCCACCGCGTTGGTGACAGCCTCCACACCCAACTCCCAACTGGGCTCCCCCGGTTTGTACTTGCTTTGGGAAAACAGAAAATGGTTGTTTATTATGTTCTAGTTAAAAGTATAAAGGTATCAGTTCTGTAAAAAATGGTAAGCTTCGGGATAGTAAACTGAATTTGTGGCACCTACCCGGCAGGAACCAAAAGTAGTCACTGCTTTCAGTGAAGTGATTTTCTTACATTCCCGCTCCTCTTTCCATCAGACTTCTTCCACTGCTTTATTGTTTACTTAAATTCTAAATGTTCTCTGCCTCATCCTCCTTTAGTGGCTTCTACTCACTTTTATTTTTTCCTTGCTGTTACCTTTTTGGACATAATAGGCAATGACATAAATATAAATATTGGCTCCTCAGGCAAAAATTTCAGAAATAACTCCATGTCCCTTGCCAAATAAACAGATTTCTATATGCAAATATTTTCCATGTCTCTCGAGCCTGTTTCCCCCCTTCCCTTTGCATTCTTTTATCATACCAGTAGACCACCTACTTGTAGATACAGTAGTCCCCCGCTTATCCATGGGGGATACTTCCAAGACCTCCAGTGGATGCCTGAGATGGCAGGTAACACCGAACCTTACATATACTGTCTTTTTCTATATGCACACACCTATGATAGCTTAATTTATAAATTAGGTGCAGTAAGAGATTAATGACAACAACAAATAATAGAACAATTATAACCATACACTGTAGTAAAAGTTGTGTGAATGTGGTCTCTCTCTTTCTCGAAAAATATCTTATTTTACTGTACTCACCCTTCTTGGGATGCTGTGAGATGATAAAATACCTATGTGATGAGATAAAGTGAGGGGGACGATGTAAGCATTGTGACTGTACTGCAGTTGACTACGGGTAACTGAGATCAAGAACAGCAAAACCGCGGGTAAGGGGGTACTACCATACATACTGAACATACTACACAGTTCTATTCAACCCTTATTCTCAGCCACCCAGTTCCCCTGCCTGAAAGTGGCTCATGTTACCAGTTTTCATGAGTGTATATTTTCAGAGATTTTGTGCACATACAAGTTATGTGCACTCACACATAGACACAAGCCCGTACATTATATACATACAGACACACACACACACACACACACACACGTATATAAATACACACAGACTCACATCTGTACTTCCTTTCCCCTTTCCCACCAACATGGCGACATACCACGCACACTGGCCTGCATCTCGCTTTTCTCGCTTCACAAAATAGTGAAATAATCCCCATCGTCATGCGTAAAGATTCTCCTCACTCTTTTCTATGGTTGCATAGCATTCTATTGTACGGCCGTGTCATGGTTTATTGAACAAGCCCCCTTATGGATGAACAATTGGGATGTTCCCATTCTTTCCTATTACAAACGGTTCTGAAAAGCACAACTTGGTACATGCTTCATTTTTCCCCAAGCAAATATATCTGTAGGATATGTTCTTAGAAGGGGGATTGCCAAGTTCAGGGTCATGCGCTTTTGTACTTTTGATAGCTGGGGCCAAACTGTCCTTCACAAACTCGGCCCGATGTGTTCATCTTCTATACGCCCCCCGGAGCACTACCCCTATATTTGTGTCATACTTGCACATCTGTCAGCTTTTGACTCACTTGCCACATCCAGGGACCCTTCTTACATCAGAACCTCTAGTCTTCTTTTTGTCAAGCGTACACGACATGAAGTGTTTTTGTCTTCGTCTCAATAGCTTTTTAAAAAAGAAAATGAAAAAGGGAAACCGGGATCAAAAGACGTAGAGGCAAGTTTTGGTTATATTTCTTACCTGCCTTGCAATGTTGTGCAAATGACTCATCTACTCTGGGCCTAGTTGTTCCATCCAAAAACTGCGATAAGTCTACCACCTCAAATGTTTTGTGAAAATGAAGAGAGATGATGTGTAAGAAGCATCTGTATTTTCCTGACACAACATTAAGAATCCTGTAATTCATGGTTCCTTCCCTTCTTTGTTCAATTCCCATTTGGGTTTCCTTGTTATTATTTTTTTTACTAGCAGATTTTATTATTACAAACTAAAAATAATAAATTGGTTGGTTGAAACTGACCAAAACCAAACAACGAAACTTAGCATTACTGAGCATGTCTTTAAAAGAAATCCAGGGGCGCCTGGGTGGCTCAGTTGTTAAGCGTCTGCCTTCGGCTCAGGGCGTGATCCCGGCGTTATGGGATCGAGCCCCACATCGGGCTCCTCCGCTATGAGCCTGCTTCTTCCTCTCCCACTCCTCCTGCTTGTGTTCCCTCTCTCGCTGGCTGTCTCTCTCTCTGTCAAATAAATAAAATAAAAACTTAAAAAAAAATAAAAGAAATCCAGTCCCAAGACATCTAATTTCTAAGCCTTTGATACAAATTGCAATATTGTATAATTAACACCAACAGTCAACCAAAGAGCAAGAGAACAATAGAGGAGCCACCCTCTTGGTTCCTTATTATTTAAAAAAAGGGGGGGGGGCATAAAGTTTCTGAGAGTGTGAAATTATAAACTATGTGGAAATGTTTTGCAAACTATATGTGGTAGGCACAATTCTAAGAGGACCCTCAATGACTCATACCCTTATATAATCTCCTTCCCTTGAATGTGGGAGAGACCTATAAATATGACAGGATATTGTTCCCATGATTAATTATGTTATATGGCACAGTTGACTTTAAGAAAGGGAGATTATCCTCAGTGGAGCTGACCTCAGTGAGCCCTTTAGAAGCAGAGAGTTTTCTCTGGCTAGTCATGGAAGAGAAAGGCAGAGTGACACCAGCTGTCCCCGAAGAAAGCAAACATCCATCGTGAACCGCCTTTGGAAGCCACATGGCAAAGAACTAGGCTCAGCCTCCTAAAGCTGAGAACAGTCCCCAGGCAACGGCAAGCAGGTTAATGAAGATCAAAGTCCTACAACCCCAAGGAACTGAATTCTGCCAACAACTCGTGAGCCTAGAAGAGCACCCCAAGGCCTGGATGAGAACCCCAGACACAACTGACACCTTGATGTCACCCCAGTGAGATTCTGAGCAGGAACTTGGGCCACACTGTGCCCAGACTCTAACCTACAGAACTGTGAGATAATGCATTCGGGTTGTTGTAAGCCACTAACCTCATGACAGCTTTGTTACGCAGCACTAGAAAATGAACACGCTACATAGACCCTTTGTCCAGTGAGATAAACCAGTGATGAGATCGTATAGGGGCCGCAGAGACGAAAAACTAGTATCTCTCTCTTGTAACACTACACTAGCATGATTTAATTTGTGTTTCAGTTGTTTCAATGCTTCTCTTCTTTCTGGAAGCCAGTTTCCCCAAGCAGAAGAGTGTACATGGCACCTTAATATTCCTGTTACATTTCAAGGGCCTTAAATTCACAGAATGCCCATTGCTTGCTTCTGAGAAAGTGTTGTTTTCTTTTCTTAAGACAAGTTTTGATTAATTTGTGAGTACCTAGACCATGTTATGTTTTGAATGACAAAATCTAACTTTAATGTGAGTTTTGGTCAGTTTCCTTCTATTACTTGGAAATGGTGGCACTAACGCTCTCTCAGGCGAGGATTAGACTGAGGATTCCATGTTCTGATTTGGCTAGTTTTCAGTATCTGCTCTCTTTGCCTACATTTAGTGCATTTTGAATCTCTTATAAGGATAATTGTTCGTTCTAAGTAAGATGAGCAGCTAGTAGTGGGTTTCGTAAAATGAAAGCCATTAGGTGACTTGACTTGAACTGATATCAGTGGTGTCCATAAGAACAAAATTATGAATCAGGGGAACATGTAGAAGCTTAATTTGAAATTTTATGAAGGGTATAAGACCAGCTATTATATGGTAACAATTATCCAAGAGATAAAACTGATAGATCCTATAAATGTTTTAAGTGTGCTGGCTAAGACTTCTTAACTTTTCATATTATTGCCTTAGTCCAGCTTTTTAAAACCCTGAAAATTAAAACAATTATTATTCATTAAAAATATATCTAATAAGGGGCGCCTGGGTGGCTCAGATGGTTAAGCGTCTGCCTTCGGCTCAGGTCATGATCCCAGGGTCCTGGGATCGAGCCTCATATGGGTCTCCCTGCTTGGCAGGAAGCCTGCTTCTCCCTCTTCCTCTGCTGCTCCCCCTGCTTGTGCTCTCTTGCTCTGTCAAATAAATAAATAAAATCTTAATATATATATATATATATAATTAGAAAGATATAATGGTCAGATATAGCTTGTCTAATTTTGAAAATTGATGATGTAGTAAGACACAACATTTATTTGAAATTTTATATTTACATTTCTGCATTGTGATTCCACATGGTAACATGGAATCTTATGTGCTGAGCTATTTGCATACCTTAAAAAGGAGTTTGGTGTCCATGTGTCCATGGATAATATCTATCTCTCATACAGGGTCCAATAAGGGGGAGCAAATTTCTAGACAGTGTTTTTGCTCTTGGTTGTTAACCTGAATAGATTAATGGATTAGGAGCTACTAATATGGTGATAAATGGTGCTTATGTTTATTGCTTTTTATTCTAAAGCTTTTGGTTGTTTAAAAATTCATTCAGTTTTTTAAATTTGAGTATAGTTGGCACACAATGTTACACGAGTTTCAGGGGCACAGCATAGCGATTCAACTTTTTTATACATTATGTTATGCTCACCGCAAGTATAACTACCATGTGCCACCATACAGCGCTATTACAATACTATTGACTATATGCTCTATGCCGGACCTTTCGTTGTCATCGTGATTTACTCATTCCAGGACAGGAAGCCTGGACCTCCCCTTTCCCTTCACCCATTTTGCCCATTCCCCCTCCCCTCTGAAAACCACCAGTTTGTTCTCTGTATTTATGGGGCTCATTCTGCTTTAAAAATTTATTCGTGATGGTTTAACCTCCCTAAATAAGGACATGGAAGTGTCAGTGCAAAGGCAACGGGCTCCTAGAGTGGTCTATTAGACAATGTCTAGTTAAGAGGCTTCAGCTGCTGCCTACACACCTCGCTTTCCCCTTTGGAGCTCAAGGGATTGTACAATTAATCCTCCTAACATCCATTTACACTTGATTAAGAACAGGTGGAGGGATCTTCATTTCACAAATAAGACTCTTACCCATAAAGAGGTTAATGATTTGCTGACAAGCCAGCAGCAAAACTGGGCCGGCCGTCCTCATGACTGCCCTCCTGGCCCAGAATTCTCTGCTCTGCACCATCACGCGTCTGTCTTTAGACCCTCAGTGAGACTGGTTTTCATTGTAAACCACATGTTTGCTTTCGGAATGAAAATGGAGAGCTAGAGAAAGCAGGTCTTTGATCATACTGTTTTTGTCATATTCCTCAAGTAGTTGCTGATCGATGTATTTACAAAATCATTTCTGTTTAGTACTTTGCCCCCACCACCACTTAGCCCTGTATGTGTAGATGTTAGAAAGAAATGAAGTGGTCTATCATATTTTTATTTTTGACAAATGCCCTTGGAATGCTGTTATAATAACAATAGCCGATTTTAAAGTGAAGGACTAACATCAGATCACCCTCCCTATGGCATTAACACAGCTGAATACCAAAGGAAAAAAATGTTTTATTCCATGAGAATGTCACAGAGGCGAGCTTCCTTTGTAACCATGTAAGTAAGTCTGCTAAGACACTGAGAGTTTTTAGGTAGTCATGATTATAAAACAAGTCTTGGAATTCAGGGAAACATCAGAAAACCTCAGGCCCACATTATACAATCAGAGTAGCCCCACTGCGTTATAAAATTTAAAATGGGGGGAAATAATTGTAGGCCCCACTTTGAAGATATCAAACATGAAAATTTCACTCAAGCTGCCTCCCGTCTTTCTGGCTGGCAGCAGCACCACCAGAATCACAAACAACAGCAGGTAATTTTAGCAGAGTATGTCTCATCCAAAAGGAAAAAAGGTGAGTTGTACCAACAGACAAGAAAATTCAACAACAAAGCAACAATGAACAAATAAAATGGCATCACTTCTATAAAGAATATTTGAGAATTGTTACTGAATTTGGAAAAATGCAAATTAACTTTGCTGGGAAACATTGATTCAACATACCAAAAACTCCTAGTTGTTTCATGGGGTCAGGAAATGGAATGTTCTTATAAACCAACATTTTGATGAATAAAGGTTGCAGGGTATTATATAAAGAATTCTATGCAATTATGGGTCAGAAGATCATCTCTGCATCTAGCATAGCTGTGTGACTTTTTTTTTTAAGATTTTATTTATTTATTTATTTATTTGACAGAGATAGAGACAGCCAGCGAGAGAGGGAACACAAGGACGGGGAGTGGGAAAGGAAGAAGCAGGCTCATAGCAGAAGAGCCTGATGTGGGGCTCGATCCCATAACGCCAGGATCACGCCCTGAGCTGAAGGCAGACGCTTAACCGCTGTGCCACCCAGGCACCCTTAGCTGTGTGACTTTTGTTCATTTGTTTGACCTCGCTGAATTAGTTTTTTCACCTATAAAATGGGACGGTAGTGGTAGCAATACATATTCTTTCTATTTCACTGGGTTATTACGAGGAACAAATGTGTTTGCCAAGTATAAGGTTTTGTTAACCCCATACAAGGAGGGGTGTCCAGCGTTCAATTATTAGGTTAGAATACACAACAGATGACACAAAAGCTAACCTGTATATAAATACATCTTTGATAAAGCAAGGGTGTGGTATTAATGAAACTTATTTCACAAATCCATGGGTGAAGAAATGAGCTTTCAATTTTTCTAAAATATCACTTCGGTCATTTTGGGGTTTCCCTTCTCCGAATGGCATCCTTTATGTCTGGGATCTTGCCTAGGACTAGTGTGTGTGTGTGTGTGTGTGTGTGTGTGTGTGTGTGTGTGTAAGTGTCCATGTGGTCCTCTGAGATTGGTCCACATGGAGACAGACACTGGCTCTGACCACGTGACACGCATACCTCTCTTAGGTCTTGCTCCCTCCCCAAGCTGTTGTTGAAAAGCAGGGTACGGGTCTTGCTAGTCTGAGGGAAGTCCTTTTCCTTACCTGTTTCTTCAAGAAACTCAATTGTAGACCTACAAACCTTCTCCAAGAGACCAGCTTTTAGAAAAAAGAACCAGGAAGGTGTGCAGCCTTTTTCAACTTTCTGCCCTGCCACACACCTTCCCTGAGAAACCGAGCTGGCTATTTGATTGAAGGTGGGTATGAGAAAGGAAAGAGAAATTCCAGATTACTAGTGCAAAATATCCCTAGTCATTTGTTTATTCAACACGTGGTTATTGAGCACCTACTATATACTAGACCCTGTGGTCTGTCCTTGGCATAGAGCTGTGAACAAGACAGGTACCACCGCCACTCAGGTGCTTACATTCCAGAGGAGCCAGACATGAAAGCGTGACCGAAATGAGTATTTGCACAATCGCACTTGTGATAAGTGCTGTAAAGAATATGGAGAAGGGGGAGCCTGAGAGGCTCAGTCCGTTAAGCATCCGTCTCTTGATTTTGGCTCAGGTCATGATCTCAGGGTCATCAGATCGAGCCCCGTGTCAGGTGTGGAGCCTGCTTAAGATTCTCCTTCTCCCTCTCCCTCTGCCCCACACCCCTACCCCCGCTCATGCATGCTTGTTCTCTCTTTCTAAAAAAAAAAAAAAACCCCAAAAACAAAAAACAAAAAAACATGGAGAAGGTGTTAGAACAGGTGTAAGGGGGAACCGATCTAATCTGGGATCAGGGCAGGTTTCTTTGAGAAAACCATTTAAGCTGAGATCTGAAGGACAAGTAGCAATCCAGTTTGGGGGGGGGAGGGAACATTCAGGCAGAGGAAAGAATACGTCCAGATGGAAAGGTAATGGCCCATTGAGCCAGGCTGACATCACATACCATGATGCAGATGTGCAAAGAAATATATGACATTATTTTCTGTGATCAAATGCAGCTTTATATCAAGGAAACTGTCTAGCTAAAACAGGTAGTTTATTCTATCCCTTTCTAGTATGCTTGTTCCAATTTATTAATTTTCCCCCCAATTCAATGACCACTATTTGTCATTATCCAATTCAAAAGTGTGCCAATTATTATTTGCCACTATCCAAGACCACTTCTGAAATTATTGCATTCCTGCACAACTCTCTGGGAGTTTCTAACCCTTCTATCCCCTAGATTTGGAGCCCCAGGGCGGGCGTGGAGGGTGGGGGGAATCCTGGGCACTCCTATGCAAGCTTGTGTGTTAACTTTCCCTCTCTCTGTGGAATCATGAGTGGATGGGAGAGAGATAAGAGAACACGAGAGACCAGACAGGAAGCTAGTGCCGTGGTCCCGGTGAACAATGGTGGGAGTTGGACCAGAGGGATCGCAGTAATGATGAACAAAGTGGACGGACTTCAGACAAGAGAGGAGGGAGAATAAATAGGACTCAGGGATCGATTGGATATGTGCGTGAGGGGGGCATTTGGGGAGAAGATTGTTACTTCTAGGGTTTCAGATAGGTGGCTTGCTGCTTACTGAGATAGGGAACATTGGAGGAAGAAGACTGGGGAGGATTTCCTTTTGCAGGTGAGGGGGTGGGGAATGTATCATCAAAATGGCTTCCTTCTGGCAACGGTCGGCATCCTTCGAACTGAAGCCCAGCAATTAGTGGACTGTGGTGTTGGTTTAAGTCACGAGCAGATCCTGAGAATTCTCTCCCCATGCAACCTCCTCCTTAAGCTGTGCACTTGGGTGTGTGATTGGCATCTTACACTTGGCATTTCCCGCACGGAGCGTCTGATCTTCTCTTTACACCTACTCCTCCCACGATGTCCTTCCTCTCAGGAAATGATAACTCTGTCCTTCCAGTTGCTCTCTCTATACCCCACACATGCAATCAATCAGTGGATTCTTTGGTTTCTACTTCTGCATCTATCCAGAATCTAATCCACTTACACCCCATCCCCATTTGAGCGTTTGATCATCTCTCATTTTTGTCACTTGTCTTCTGGACTGTGGCAGTAACCTCTCACCGGCCTGCCTGCTTCCATTCAAGCTTCTCTATGGTCTGTCTTCCACACAGCAGTCAGAGTGAATGTGTTCATATGAGCCAGATCTTGTCACTGCTCTGCTCAAACTCCTCCACTCTTATCAAAGTCAAAGTCAAAGTCCAAATCTTTGGACTCCAAGGCCCTACACGATATGATTTTCATCCCTCTCTGGCCTCATGTTCTATCACTTTCCCCCTTGTACACTCCTACCAAGCCACCCTGGCCTCTGAACTTTCCCAACTATGCTAAGCACGCTTACCATCTCAGGGTCTTAGTAAATTCTATTCTTTCTCTTTGGAATGCTTCTCCTTTTTACATATGGCTCCTCCCGCCGCCCTCCCCAACCCCGCGCGCAATGCATGCCTCATGAGGGCAGGTTTTTCTTTCTCCCATGTTGTGTTTTCTGGGCCTAGCTTGGTACTTGACACTTGGAAGGGACTTCAGTGGCGTTTGCTTGTAACCAGTCCAGTTGCATCTCAGGTTTGGCCTTATGTTTGGAGGGATCAACACATTTGTCAGCACGGAGGACTCGGGGCTTTGGAGGAGCTCCAGGGTTCAGAGTTTTTCAATTCCTTTGGCTCCTTCATAACATCCTCATTCCAATGACCAAGATTTGAGTCTTTTCCAATTAGGGCATTCATTTATAACCCAAGGAACCCAGCACGGCCTAGAAGCCAGATAGTGCAGTTCACCCGGGCTCATGGTGGTCTCCTCGTGTGGACCCCAGGACACTTAGAACTTTTACACGATGGATTGGTTATGGCTTAACTCAGGAGTAGATTTTATGAGCCTTTTAAAATTCAAGTTCTTTTCCTGTTGAACAACCCCTCTTGAAAATAGAGGCAGTCTTGGTTCAGGGATGGCAGCAGCCAAAAGTCAAATTGTATCGTGGCAGTTGAATCTTCAGCAAGGCCCACATGGAAATGGAGTTGGGAGTGCAATAGGTTTATTGGGGGTAAAGCATATGAGACACATAGGGGGGCTGAAATAGGATCGGGCAGGATTGAGCCTGCAAAGTGAGATGCAGGTCCAGCAAAGTCTTATCAACCCAACCACAAGCTCCGGAGAAAAGTTGCTAGGAGAGGAGTCCCCGTGAGGCAGAAATGGCCAGTCTCTGGACTTCCGCCATGCTGAGCTGCCTGCAAGAGCTTGGTCTCAGTCCCAAAGCTGAGGTGGATCCTGAAAGCATGAGAGCTGGAGGCTGTCAGCCCATTGAGCTCCTGGGCCGTGAATGGCAAGTTTTTTCTTGACAGGAGATCTGAGAAGCACATCTTCGTGGCTGCCACACATACTCAAATGTTATTTTGACTAACCCTGGATCTCCAAGTCGGCCCATGGTGGCTTTGGGAGGTAGGAACACGGAAGGCAGGTTTACGTAATAGTTCACCACATCTGGGGCATGTCGGCCTCACCTTAGTTGGCTGAGGAGTGATTGGTAGCCAGATTTCTTTTCTTTTCTTTCTTCTTTTTTCCCTCCCTTTGATTGGGGGAAGACAAGAACCAATAACTGGCCTTTACCACTTTGCTTGAAATAGCGACCTCAAAATAGGAGCTCTTGAACATTAACCAAAGCCTTCATTTTTAGTGACAGCGAGATCCAGGGCTACAGGAGAGCACCAGTCTTGTTTACATATTTAAAAATATCTCTCACAACGAATGCAAATCAAATGCTTTAAAATTTTAAAGCATTCCCACTCGTGCTCACTTCAAACAACAAACTAATGCTGGCGGTTATTACATCATCTTTAAAAAAACACTCTTGTAATCAATTAAACTCATTACACCTGAATAATCATTACCAATGATGTATAATTTAAATAATCTCTGCATGATGATTTATTTATGACTGTCAGGCCTCTGAACGACTTTGCAGAGCATCACTCAGTAGAGTCTGATAAATTTTCCCTTTGAGGCTGGTTCAAACCCAAGGGAGTTTCCAGTATCGCCCTGCTGAAGCCAGGAAGAGCAACCCATGAAAACTACCCGCATGCCTTGTTTTCCCTTATCTTCCTCCACCTGGGCACTCTGGAAGGAATTTGTCTCTTTCTTGTTATTCTTTACTTAAGCCACCAGAGGCAACCAACTCACTCAGATATCCTCAGATTTGGCTACCTGGAAATCCTCCCCCCTTGATAGGTGTCCGGCCAGAGGCCCTTGAGACAGCTGGCTATAACTTAAGCAGTTGCTTTCCCACCCTGCTTGGACTACTATTTTCCCATCCTGGGACTGGGGGCATCTCACGATCACTGATGCTACCATCACTCCACGTTTTCTCTCAAGATCTGCTGTATGCAACTTCACTCCTGTTTAGGCATGTTTGATAGCAAGAGTTCAAAATCTGCTCACACTAGCTTGAAGTGAAGCAGGATTTCCTGTAATGTGAAATGCTACAATCTCAGGGATACTCGAGGATAAGAACTGGATTCTGGACCACAACTTCTTAATCCAGTCATCTGTTGAAGGGCATCTCGGCTCCTTCCACGATTTAGCTATTGTGGACATTGCTGCTATGAACATTGGGGTGCATATGGCCCTTCTCTTCACTACGTCTGTATCTTTGGGGTAAATACCCAGTAGTGCAATGGCTGGATCATAGGGTAGCTCAATTTTTAACTTTTTAAGGGACCATATATACAATGGAATATTACTCAGCTATCAGAAAGAACGAGTTCTCAACATTTGCTACAACATGGACGGCACTGGAGGAGATAATGCTAAGTGAAATAAGTCAAGCAGAGAAAGACAACTATCATATGATTTCTCTCATCTATGGAACATAAGAACTAGAATGATCAGTAGGGGAAGAAAGGGATAAAGAAAGGGGGGGTAATCAGAAGGGGGAATGAAACATGAGAGACTATGGACTATGAGAAACAAACTGAGGACTTCAGAGGGGAGGAGGGTGGGGGAATGGGATAAGCTGGCCTTACATCGAAAACCGGGGATGTACTGTATGGTGACTAACATAATATAATAAAAAATCATTATTAAAAAAAAAAAAAGAACTGGATTCTGTCCAGGCCACACAGGAATGGCAACAGGGATACCAGGCACTGTAGGGGGTCCCACCCACTGGCGTGGGGCCACAGCATGACTTTTTCTCTTGGCGGCCTTCTCTGGTCCTATCTCTTGTGGCATTTCTGCACCTCTGAACTTGAGCTCCTATATGGCTTTAGTTTGCCATGGCACCGACCCCTGCCCTGTCTCTACTTGATTTTATTTCCAAGATGCAGTCTCTCGGTGGCCCGATTTTTGAATTAAGTTTCACAGTATTCCATTTCCAAATTCCCAGGAGAAAGTCAGGTGTACATCCCTGGTCCAAGCAACTGTGACTAGGATGAGGCTGTCATAACACTGAAGCAGGGTTTCTACGAAGAGATTACGGGTGGCCAGGTAATGATGGGCATGCCAATTGAAAGTTGGTATGAAGTTTCTGGAGCTCCAATAAAGATAAGGAAGGATAAGAATTTGCATAAATACTTAGAATAATTTTATTATCACGAGGTAGTATCACATAATGGTTAAGAGAATAGACTCTGGAGTCAGACTTACAATGTATGTGACTTTGGATATGTTATATAAATTTTCTGTATCTCAGTTTTCTCATCAGGAGAATGGAGATAATGGGACCTCTCTCGTTGCCAATCAATACATGTAAAATACTTAAAATAGTGTGCTAAATAAGCATCACTAATCATACTTTTTTAAAAAATTTTTTATTATGTTATGTTAGTGACCATACAGTACATCATAAGTTTTTGATGTAGTGTTCCATGATTCATTGTTCGCGTATAACACCCAGTGCACCATGCAATACGTGCCCTCCTTACTACCCATCACCGGTCTATCCCAATCCCCCACCCCCCTCCCCTCTGAAGCCCTCAGTTTGTTTCCCAGAGTCCATAGTCTCCCATGGTTCATTCCTCCTTCTGTTTACCCCTCCTTCATTCTTCCCTTCCTTCTCCTACCGATCTCCCTGCTATTCCTTATGTTCCACAAATGAGTGAAACCATATGATAATTGTCTTTCTCTGCTTGACTTATTTCACTTAGCACAATCTCCTCCAGTCCCGTCCATGTTGCTGCCAATGTGGGGTAATCATTCTTTCTGATGGCTGAGTAATATTCCATTGTATATATGGACCACAACTTGATCCATTCGTCTGTTGAAGGGCATCTCGGCTCCTTCTTAACTATATTCTTCTTAGAGTTCTCTACTGACTAGCAATATAAACTTCATTTACATTTTATCATTCAAATTCTACTTATATAAAAATAAACATTATTATTTGTGTTCTCATTGTCATCAACTGGTTGGCAAATGGTTGGTGTGTGTAGGTAGGTAAGTTCAGTTTCATGGCTGTTTGGGCTGTTTGCTTTATTACTTAGCACAGTAAAGTATTTAAGATTTTAGTCCTGTAAGTATGCCATGGATCTTACTAATTACCATTTTTCTTTAAATTAACACACTTTGATGAAGAAGAGTCTTGTTTAGAAAAGATTTTATTCTGCACCTGTTTTCGATATATACCAACCTAAATTTTAGTTAGAGTGTCTTACTGATCACAGCAAGAATGAACTGGAAAAATGGATGAAACCCATGAGAAATATCTAATTATTAGTGTGATTAGAATAGTTCTGATCTTATGTTGTTGTTAAAATTATTGGAATTATTCAATCAATCTTAAATGTGCTCATATTTATTGGGAGAAATTACTTAAAGATATTTACTGTCTTTGTGAGTGAAATCACTATGTCTTAATTAGGAAAGGTTTGTTATAGATTTATAAAATTTGCATTAGAAAAAAAGATTTTATTTATTTAGGAGAGAGAGAGAGAGCACAAGCAGGGGGAGGGGCAGAGGGAGAAGCAAACTCCCCGCTGAGCAGGGACCCCAATTAGGGCTGGATGTAGGGCTCTATGTAGGGCTCGATCCCAGGACCCCAGGATCACGACCTGAACCAAAGGCAGACGCTTAACCGACTGAGCCACCCAGGCGCCCCTGAAGAAGTCTTAACTACATTTCCTTAAAGGAGGAAACACTTTATCATCACGATAAATGAATACCCTGTATCACTTGCCTGATGTAGAAGATAACCGTAGATATCAATGCACTGAAAACAGCACAGTGTGACGAAAGTCTAAGTAGGTAACGAAATCACGCTTGCGAGCTCAGAGCAGGAGGTTGGCTTTCTGTAAAAAGAAAAAAAAAAAAAAGGAGATCAGCAAGTGTTTTAAGACCAGCACTGAGTTGAAACTTCAGTCGTGATGCAATCAGAGGATTAGAAAGAATTGAGTGGGGGAATAACACTCTCACAATGTGGC
Organism: Ursus maritimus; assembly: GCF_017311325.1. Classification (NCBI taxonomy): domain Eukaryota; kingdom Metazoa; phylum Chordata; class Mammalia; order Carnivora; family Ursidae; genus Ursus; species Ursus maritimus. The sequence goes on along the minus strand of NW_024423319.1, from coordinate 88,494,295 downwards.
TAAATGGTATTTAATGGTTGGGCGTGAGGGCTGCCGAAGCTATTGCCGAAACTACCTCTCCTATCCCTGGTTGCAGAAACCACTGTTCTGGGGGGACTAAAAGCCTCTAAGTGGGGACAAGAGTAGGCACCGGGCTTTGCTCTTTTTCACTCCGTTTTCTGTACAGGAGAATTATACCCAAGGAAAGTAGGGGGTTTGGAGTTCAGATCCTTTCCCTAACACTTACTGGGTTTGGAAATTACTTACCATCTCCTGTTTCCTTACCTGTAGTGTGTGTGTGTGTGTGTGTGTGTGTGTGTGTGTGTGTGTAAATAACAGGACTTAACTTGCCAAGTTATTATGAAGATTAAATATGATCACATATGAGGAGTGCTTAGCACAGGTCCTCACTGCAAGCACTAATAAATATGTATATTTTGCATTATAAATGGGATCATGCATATACCAACTTGTTTTTTACTCTTAATAAGATTTTACAGTTATTCCTCTATGTGAGTTCATATAAATCTACCTTATTTTTTAAATGGTTGTGTAAAACCCTGAAGTATATATATTCAAACTTTGCTTTAACCCATCTTTTGCTGGGGGGACATTCAGGTTGTTTTCTGTGTGTGCCTGTGTGTGTATTCATTTTACAAGTGAGGGGATCAAGGCTTCCAGAAGTTGAGGCAGCCTGAGCCAACCAAAGTGGCACCATGCTCTGTGTCTGTACACTCTGAGACGTTGTCAACAGCCCCTTCATTCCCACCAATGGTGACGCCCTATCTCCATATGCTAGAAATATCAGCTGTCCCTAAGTGTCGGATTCCTGGAGTCAAGGCAGTTTGTGCTTTGTATCTTTTTTTTTTTTAATTATTTTTTCTGTAGGCTCCACACCCAGCATGGAGCCCAAAGCGGGGCTTGAACTCATGACCCTGAGGTCAATACCTAAGCTGAGATCCAGAGTCCGACGCTTAACCGACTGAACCACCCAGGCGCCCCTGAAGCAGTTTGATTCACCTATAAAGGGGGAAATGATATTACTCAGGAGGGTTCTGTAAAAGACCCCCCTGCCTGTGGAAAGGGCGCAAGTGTGCAGGGTGGAAGTGAATGGGGCTAACCAGAGGTCCTGCGGGCTGGGAAAGACTGGAAGGATACCTGGGGGTGGAGGGGAGATGGGGGGTGGAGACAACACCGAGACTCCCAAGGAGAGAATGGAAGGGAAGTGGCAGGAAAGCTTTCCAGGCTCACTCTGCCCACAGCTCAATTTTGCATCCTCTTCTGTCACCTGTTTATGGTGTAGAAGCAAGAGCAAATTACGTTTCAGTGCCTGTCTAGCACAATGCCTCCTCCTGCAAATGCTCAATAAATATTTACTGAGCGAATGAATAGATTTACATTTCTGATTACCTAAGACTTGGGGAATCTTGAGCCAGGCACCTAGGCGTGGCAGGGACAACCATCTGGCAGTAAAGGCACCGTCCGACTCAGCCCCACACCGACAAGCCGGGGTCAGACTCGTGAGCAGAGGCAAGTATTGAACGTTACGGTTGCCACGTGGCGTGGAGCACAATTCATAGCATTGTTTCAGGTGCTAGTGGAGGAGGAAAAAAAAACCATGAAAGAACCATTATGAGACTTCACATGTCCTTTGTGTAGGGTCATAAAAACCGGATATCTTGCCCAAGTTTATGATTCCATTACAAAGGAAAAATAAAGCCATTAGTAAATCTAAGGAAAGATATTGACTGCACATCTCTTTGGCCAAGTCGGTTTGTAGAATATATTGAATTGCCCTATGTGGCCCCCAAGAGCGAAATCCATGAGTTATTTTTAGTGGAGTTCGACCAAGTCTAAATAAATACAGGTCTGTCTGCCTTGAGTTGCTCTTTATGGTAGCAGTACCATCCCCTTTGTACCCTGGAATGCTTTCAAAGTGCAATACTTTGAGCACAGGTAGCCTGCATTCCAGGCGAAATCGTTGTGAACGGAATACGTTTCGAACAGTGGCTCTAATTGATTTGAAGTGATTCAAATCAAATGTCGCTTATGCAGTTTGAATTCTGGTTGTGCCTCATGATTAGTCATGATTTTGCCAAAATAATGCTGTGTAACGAATAACTATCACATCTCCTTTGTTCTTCTCACTTGTAAGCCAGGGGATTGACTGTGGCTCTCTTGGATTCAGCTGGGATCTGCTGGGCTCGGTTCCAGGCTGTAGGTTGGGTTCAGGACTGTTCCACGTATTTCCTCATTCTGGAGAAGCTAGCTACTCAGCAAATGTCCCCTCATGGTGGCTGGAAGAAGTGCAAGGAAGTCAAAACACACAGGCACATTTATTATTCTTTTTAATTTAAATTCAATTAGCCAACATATAGTACATCATTAGTTTCAGATATAGTGTTCAATAATCATCAGTTGTGTGTAACACCCAGTGCTCATCACATCACGTGCCCTCCTTCATGCCCCTCACCCAATTACCCCTTCCCCCCTGCACCTCCCCTCCAGCAACCCTCAGTTTGTTTCCTATGGTTAAGAATCTTTTGGGGCACCTGGGTGGCACGGTGGTTGAGCGTCTGCCTTCGGTTCAGGGCGTGATCCCGGCGTTATGGGATCGAGCCCCACATCAGGCTCCTCCGCTATGAGCCTGCTTCTTCCTCTCCCACTCCCCCTGCTTGTGTTCCCTCTCTCGCTGGCTGTCTCTATCTCTGTCGAATAAATAAATAAAATCTTTAAAAAAAAAAAAGAATCTCTTATGGTTTTTCTTCCTCTCTGATGACTTCCCATTCAGTTTTCCCTCCATTCCCCTACAACCCTCTGCTCTGCTTCTTATATTCCACATATGAGTGAAACCATATGATAATTGTCTTTCTCTGATTGACTTATTTCTCTCAGCATGATACCCTCCAGTTCTATCCACGTTGATGTAAATGGTAATTATTCATCCTTTCTGATGGCTGAGTAATATTCCATTGTGTATATATACACAACACGTCTTCTTTATCCATTCATCTGTTGATGGACATCTCTCTTTCCACAGTATGGCTATTGTGGACTTTGCTGCTATAAACCTTGGGGTGCAGGCGCCCCTTCGGATCAAATCATTTGTATCTTTGGAGTAAATACTTAGTAGTGCAATTGCTGGGTCGTAGGGTACTCTATTTTTAACTTCTTGAGGCACCTCCATACTGTCTTCCGGAGTGGCTGCACCAGCTTGCATTCCCACCAACAGTGTAAGAGGGTTCCCCTTTTTCCGCATCCTTGCCAACGCAACTAGACTGGCTGTAAGAATTGTAGATTGTTATTATTACAGTGGACATTAGAGATCCTCTAGCTTGGAGTCTAAAGATAAGGGTTAGGATTAAGCCTCTGTCACTTGAGTATGTCCCTGAATGTCATTTGAAACACATATAAGGTTGTTGCTTTGATCGAGTCAGATAATATGCAAATATTGCCTTGAAAAATGTAAAGCACAACACAAAAAGCATTGCTGTAAATCCAGTCTCTTTCATTTTACAGAATGCAGAATTGAGGCCCAAGGAAAGATCAAAGTTATACAAATTCATCTCATTGCAACAGGGCCGGGAGTAGAATACTGTCTACTAAGTCAAGGTCTATTTCCTTAGACGTGAACACATTTCTTTTAGTATTCCCCTTTTTGGGAAAAAGACAAAAGACAAAATCAGTTTATAACAAGTATGTAATAAAAAGTTTAAAATTACCTTCTGGTACGTGTCCTCGGGTCAGTGAATTTTTAACCTGATTTACTCCATTTTTTCCCTGTCTATAGTGCTACTTAGAACAATAACCCTAAGGTAAAGGAAAACTGTGAATTTTCTAAGCACAATTACGATTCTTACAAAAGTAGAAAAGTTAAGTAATATATTTTTAAAGGATGTTAAGAATTAGGGTTGAAATGAAGAAAATTTTCTCATTAACCTCCAAATTACATGTACCCTAATATGCATTCTGTAGTTGCTATCATTCATCAAGGTTTTAATAGATTATAAAACGTGAGAGTTTGGCGTTGAGAAATTTTGTGTTAGAAAACGTGCGTTATGATTGGAATGAGACTATGAGAGGTAGCTTGATTCAGCAGATGGAGTGTAAGTGTTGGGATCAGAGAATTAAGTTCCACTTCTAGCTCTGCCACTTCAGACTGTTTATAGCTGTGCTTTGGGTAGATTACTTAATTTCTCTGTACCCTGCTGAATCATGCCAAGGATTTTGAGAGAATATAAGCTCCTTTCAGGCAGGAACTTTGTGCTATATTTCCTGTGCGTGGAACAGTGATTGGGAGAAGCATTAGAGATAACCTGTCACGTGTCCAACACAACTTCCAGCACACAGTAGGTGTCAACACAAGGTGGGCACTTTTATTATCAGGAAGAGAAGAATAAGGTTTTTAGGAAAATTATGTAATCTCTGTTTCTAGCCAAGCAGGGAACACAGGCTTCACACCCAGGGTGGACTGTCAGGAACTTGAGGAAAGATAGGCATGGAGTCTAAGGCATTTAAAACACTGCAACTAGGGGCAGAGCTGGAGAAGACAACCAAAAAGCTAAACTGAAAGAAATACCACACCAAAGAAACTGGACAGAGAATGGAAAATTCCAGCCTGAATCCAGTGCTTGGCATTTGGAAGGATTTAGCAAGTATTTGTTGAATGAATGAAACAAAGAATCTTTAACATGAGGCTTCAAGTGGAACCCATGACTTTGGGAGAAGAATAAGAGGCAGGGCCTGGAAAGGTTCTTTGAGCTAGTTCTGTAACAAGGCAGGGGGAGGGGGTCTCTTAAAAGGCCATTGAGAGAGAAGTAGTAGGAGGACAATTTACAGACTGTGTCAACAGTAACTTCTCCACCAGGGGAGAACGTATAGCACCGTGAAGAATTACATGATGACAGTATGATGAGACTTGCAGAGAGACCAAATGGATTGACCACTGGTCACTGAGAGAAGGAGCTTTGGCCTTAGTTTAGAGGAACCACCATGATGTTCTGAGGATAGGATTAACATCGTTAATGAGAATAAGGGGCAAAAATTAAAGCAGCAACATGAAGTTGCTCAAGAAACAGAGAAGTATTTAGAAGTATTTATTCAATTCATTCTCATCAAGAATGCCAATACGACTCGATGGGGGCAGGAATAGTCATTCAGCAAATGGTACTCGGACAACTTGATATTTACACACAGAGGAATGAAGTTGGACCCTACCTTACATCATATACAAAAATTAACTCAAAATGGATCAAAGACCTAAATGTAATGTGAGCTAAAATGATAAAAGTCTTAGAATAAAACAGTGGAAGTTCTGCGTAACTTTGGATTTGGCAATGGTTTCTTAAATATGACATCAAAACAAAGGTGATAAAAGAAAAAAAATAGATAAGTTGTATTTCATCAAACTTAAAAACTTTTGTGCATCAAAAGATGCCATCAAGATAGTGAGAAGGCAACCCACAGAATGGGAGAAAATATTACCAAATTACATTTAATTTAATATTTAGTATCCAGAATATATAAAGAACTGCAATTGAACAACAAAAGACAAACAACCCCAGTTTAAAAATGGGCAAAGGACTAGAACAGACATTTCTCCAAAGAAGATACACAAATCAGCACTCAACATCATTGGTCATTAGGGAAGTCTGAAACAAAACCACGACGAGAGATCACTTCACACCTGTTAGAATCGTTATTTAAAAAAAAAAAATGGAAAATAAGGAGTGTTGGTGAGGATGTGGAGAAAGTAGAACCCTCATACATTGCTGGTGAGAATGTAAAATGGTGCAGTTGCTGTGAAAAATAGTCTGGACTTTCCTTAAAAGTTAAATATAGAATTGTCACATGACACCACAATTCTACTCCTAGGTATTTACCCAAAAGAATTGAACTCAGGGACTCAAATGGATACTTGCACGTCAATGTCTACAGCATCATGACTCACAATAGCCAAAAGGTGGAAACAACGCAAGTGTTAATCACAGATGAATGGGTAAACAAACTGTAGTACATACGTAAGTTAGGCTATGATTCAGCCATAAAAAGGAAGGAAGTTCTGATCCACGCTACAACATGGACAAATCTTCGAAACATTGTGCAACGTGAAAGAAGTCAGATGCAAAAGGACAAATATGGTATGATTCCACTTTTATGAAATATCTCACATAGGCACTTTCGTAGAGACAAAAAGTAGAATAGCAATTACCAGAGGGAGGGAGTTATCGCTTAATGGTTACAGAGTTTCTGTTTGAGGGGATGAAAAGGTTTTGAAACTGGACGGCGGCCGTGGTTGCACAACATTGTGTGTGTGTTTAATGCCACTGACATTTACACTAAAACCAGCAAATGTTATGTTCTACATGTATCTCTTGCACTAACAAAAAAAATGAAATAGAGATGTAGTGCGGTCATCTGGGATCACTGTGGTAGACCGAGTAATGCTGCCCCTCAGCCCAAGATGGCCAAACTCTAGTCCCTGATGCTTTGTCTTTGTATATATTATTTGGTAAGAGGGGCCTTGTAGATGGCTTAATTTTATAGATCTTTTTAAAAAGAGATTTATTTATTTATTTATGTATGTATGTATGTATTTATTTATTTTAGAGAGAGGAGCGGGGGGTTGGGGGCGGACAGAGAGGGAGAGAGGGAGAGAGAGAGAATCTCAAGCAGACTCCCTGCTGACCATGGAGCCTGAGGGTGGGGAAGGCTTGAGTGCACCACCCTGAGATCATGACCTGAGCCGAAATCAAGAGTCGGACACTTAACCGACTGGGCCACCCAGGCCTACTTTTACGGATCTTAAAATAAGGAGATTACCCTGGATTATCTGGGTGGGCTCAATGGAATCACATGATGCCTTAAAAATGGAAGAAGAAAGCAGAAGAAGGAGGTTGGGGAGCTGCTGTGGAAGAAGAGGCAGGAGATGTTCAACGTGTGAGAGGGACCAAACCATTCACAATTTGCTGGCTTTGAAGATAGGGGGAGGGGGCTGTGAGCCAAGGAATTCAAGAGACCTCTGGAAGTTGAGAACTGTCCTCGGCTGACGTCCAGCAAGGAAATGGGATCTCAGTCCTCCAACCACAAAATTTGAAGTTAGCCAGCAACCTGCATGAGCAAAGAAATAGATTCTACTTTACAGCTAGCAGAAAAGAATACAGCCCTGCAGACATCTTGATTTTAGCCTGGTGAGACCTATGTTGGAATTACAGAACTACAAAATAATAAATTTGTGTTAAAAAAAAAAAGAAATAGAAAGGTTGTGGAGGTGGCTGTTGCTCTGTGATTGGAAGACAACCAGGGCTCAGCTGAGGAGTTTTGTTGAGGAGTCAGAAAACAGAGCAAAAATGACCATCAGAAGTGTTGTAGCAGATTGCCTTTTCCAGAGATGGCTATGACAGTATCTTCCATCCCACACGTTCTTCTGCAGTGAGAACTTGCCATTCCACCATCGAGATGTCTCTCTCCTTGAATCTGGGTTGGCCTTTGTGACTTGCCTATAACCAAAGGAGCGTAATGAAAGTGATCCTGCATGATATCTGAGGCTACGTCTAAAGAGACCATGCACGTCTGCCTGGTTCCCTTATATTTGTTCTCCATATGCTACTTCTCAGGACATTGCCTGTTGGAGCCCAGGCTCCATGCCACGAGGAAGATGAAGCCACACAGACAGGCCTGCGTAGGTACTCCAGTCAACAGTCCCAACCAAGCCCAGCCTTGGAGTCATCCCACCCAGGTAATGAAGCCTCCAGAAAAGTCCAACCTACAGTTGTTTGAGTGACCTCCAGCTGAATCAGAATCTATGTGCCCCCAAACTGCAGCACGTAGATTAGCCATCCCTGCCAGGCCCAGTTCAAATTCCTGACCCACAGAATCAGTGAGGGGTAAATACTAGTTGCCTTATGCCACTGAGTTTGGGGTGTTATGTGATGGAGCAATATATAACCAGAATACGTGTGGAAGAAGAAGAAACAGAATTTAATAACACCCACAGGGAGGCAAGGCAGTGAAGAGGCATGGATCATTCGAGTCTCTTGCTCGAGCGGTAGGAAAATGGTGGTCTTCATTACTCATGGAATGCAGATTGGCAGGGATGGAGAAGACTCAGGGGCAGAGAGCAAGAAGCATGATCATTCCTCTATGGGGCAGCATGAAAATGAGGGATCCCTTCCGTTTTAATGAAAGGCTTGGTTGAGATTGGGCTCCCGATAGCCACTCTCAGAACTCTGAGGAACACCACTGTAATTCTCAAAAGTACTAAAGTATCAATTTATTGCAGCCAGGCTGACTCTGAGTAAGGGCTGACCAGCCCACAAGAATTACTGTCAGTTGGCTAAAGGAGAGTACAGATGTGCACCCTGAAGTGCCAAGGAAGGATGCATTCCAACGTATCGAATTCTTCTGAAAAACTGAAATAATGGAAACTACCACTGACGCTTGCTGCGGGCCTTTTTATATGACCTCAGTTAGGACTGTTCAATAAATACAAAACTGAAAAAATTATGAGATTAAAGAATTTTGTCCAGAATCTAGCCATCCTCAGAGGATCCAATGACAATTCTCTCCTAGAAAGCAGTCTTTGCGTTCTATAACATAATCGTACCAAAAAAACCAAGTATGGTGCAGATGAAAATAGGAGAGCCTCAAAAATGAAATGAAATGAAATAAAATGAAATGAAATAAAATGAAATAAAATAAAATAAAATAAAATAAAATAAAATAGGAGCATCTCTAGATGAACCAGAGATTCATCACAATTGGTACCCATAATCTTGACTACAAGGAAAATTAAGAGAAACAACAGCCTATAGGTAACAGAGACGTTTAGCAAAAGATTCCTTGAAAGGAACCTGATAAAAATCAGTTTTGTTTTTTAGTTTTTTGGTTTTTTTAATTAGTGAAGATCTTGCTAGGTGACCACACCTATGTTCTTTAGAACCCTCTGGAATCTGTATCACCATTCATTAGAACTGCATGATATCAGAGCACCGTAGGATCATGTGGCCACAGCCAACGGTACTAATTCAACATTCATTCTTAGCTACTCAGCTGTGCTATATTAAATTATTTAACTTCTAAATCTCTTTTCTCTCCTACATTCTAGTACGCTACATTAATTTGCGTTTTTTTCTTATCTGTTTGATCCCTCTGTGTCTTAGTTAACTTTTCTCCCTCATTAACTGTAGTTGGTTTCTAAGCCCCATTTTCTGGCTTCTGCTCTTTTCATTCTGGACTTCGTACCTTCAGGAAGCCTATCCAAATATACGATGTTAAGTCACTTTTTCTTCAAGAACTACTTACCGATTGCTACATTTATATCTTCCAGTTCTTTCTACTAACCATTCTTCACTTCCGCCCCTGCACTTAAATGTTTTTTTCCAGTATAAAAAAATGAGAGCCCATTCTGCGAAGTGATTTGGAATGATTTCAAGTGGAAATGGTCATCATACCTTTTTATTTTAATCTAATGAATTTGCTTTGCAATTTGCTTTGAATCCCACTTTCAGTAGCAGCATTCAAGTGAATGCCCAGTCAGCCACTCTGAATTGATATGATCCAAATTACGAGGACTTTCAAAAGAAAGCCAAAGTCAATGTTAGATAACATAGATATTATCTTGCAGACATTGGGGACAGAAAAATCTAAATTCTCTCTCCATTCACATGAGAAGTTGAGAATAGATCGCTACTTTTTCAAACTGGACTGTATGAACACTAGGGATTCTGTGACCTCCCTCCAGGGGTGCCAGTAGGATGAGAAGGCACCCAAGAAGTAAAGCTACTCCAACCCTTGCCCTTCACAAGTGTCAACCAGATGACTTCACTTTCATCTCTGTTTCATATTGTAAGATTTTGTTTCTACAAAGTTTTCCGAGTCTACTTTTTTGTTGTTGTTGTTGAAAATTTGCAGACTAGCTCCAAGACCTCTTCTGGTTCTTTTTTTTTTTTTTTAAAGATTTTATTTATTTATTTAACAGAGAGAGAGAGACAGCCAGCGAGAGAGGGAACACAGGCAGGGGGAGTGGGAGAGGAAGAAGCAGGCTCATAGCGGAGGAGCCCGATGTGGGGCTCGATCCCAGAACGCCAGGATCACGCCCTGAGCCGAAGGCAGACGCTTAACCGCTGTGCCCCCAGGCGCCCCTCTTCTGGTTCTTATAATTCTGTGGTTCTGTCAAATCATTGAGGAGAGGTCACAGGAGAAGAATTGTACACAGAATAGTTTAAATACGTCTTCATAATCTATCTTCATCCACTAGATGGATCCAGGCGGCAAGTGCGAAGGGCACTTTGCCGGATTGTGTTGTGCAGCTCGGCTGATGCTCTTGATTTGCAAGGGCTGTAGTGCTCCTGCTTCACTGTGATTCTTTAGCAAAATAAAACATGCCCACATTTAATAAATCTCCTCTGCCTCTTAACGCATCTTTGGTTGTTGAGTAGCCAGACCCTGAAGACTTAACAATCAGTGTAGCAGATGTCGTCGGTGCCCATGTTAATTTGCTTTCACCATTCCCATGTATGCCTGCAACTTCTTGCCATAAGCATCTGCAATCCTCCGCCTGAGGGCTCTCTCTCACCCCAAGAGCGTGCTTGGTCTATGTACAAGGAAGGCTGGAAGTGCTGGGGAGTTGATCTTTCCAGGACTAGCCCTCAGGTAATGAAGGACAGGAGTTGGTGGATAACTACTCCAGTTTCATTGTCCCCTTGGATGGGACAATTGTGAAGCATATTCCACAGAGTCACCCAGTGGCCCCTAATAGTGTTGAGGCCTAATTGCTCACAGAAGTAACTTCATTAAGCCACCCTGCGTTTCCTTCCTTTCCCTTCCCATCTCTCGTTCTCACCTCCAAAAGAAATTACTCCCGAATACACTACTTGCGTTCATATAGTTTTTGTGGGGTCTGCTTCTGGGGGAAATTCAAGTGCCTCAGTCAGGGTCTAGTCAGGAGACAGAAATCCTACCAGTTATTTTGACAGGAGAATTTAACGTAGAAATTGTTAGCTAGGTATAAAATTGTTAACTTGGTGACGGTATTAGTAGTTTCCTGGGGCTGCCATACCAAGCTACTACCAACTGGGTGGCTTAAACAACAGAAATGTGTCGTTTCATAGTTCTGAAGGCCGGAAGTCTAAATGGAGGCAGCATCAGGGTAAACTCCTTCTGAGGGTCATGAGGAAGAATCTATTCCATGCCTCTCCCCTAGCTTCTGGTAGCTCCAGGCTTTCCTTGGCTTAGAGATGGTGTTCTTGTGTATTCACATTGTCTTCCTTCTGTTGAATTAATGCCCATCCTAATGACCTCATCTTAACTTGATAATCTGTAGACTCTATTTCCAAGAAAGGTCACATTCACAGGAACTAGGAGTTAGGACTTCAGCCTCTTTTTTTCGGGGGTGGGGGGGGAAATAATTCAGCCTATAACAGTACCTGAAGAGGAAAAAGAAATACGTGAGGTATCATGGAGGTAGGACCTTCAGGAAATAGCTACCATCCTCAGCATGAGGGAACAAAGGGAAGATGTTGAAATTACTAAACCATAGAGATCAGCAGAAGCAGGAACATAGATGCTCGAGGAATGGACACCGGTTGAGCAGCACTGGTGTCTCTGTGATGAAAGAAGAGACTTCATGGGGGCCCGGACCGAGATACCTGAAGAGGGGGTACATGGTCTGTTGCTGGTGTTTCTGGCATGGGGGGCATGATGAGACTGGTTCTGCAAGGGTGGGAAAAACTGCAAACTATATTCAGCTGCTGCTACAGAAAGGGACTGCCACTTCTGGGATTAAGAAGTGAAGTCGGGGGGCGCCTGGGGCTCAGTCATTAAGCATCTGCCTTTGGCTCAGGTCATGATCCCAGGGTCCTGTGATCGAGCCCCATGTCGGGTTCTCTGCTCGGCGGGGAGCCTGCTTCTCCCTCTCCCACTTCCCCTGCTTGTGTTCTCTCTCTCACTGTCTCTGTCTGTCAAATAAATAAATAAAATCTTAAAAAAAAAAAAGTGAGGTCGGGGTAACTCTCACAGGAGCAGGAAGCCATAGGGAACCCCAAGAAGCAAACAGGAAGTAAACAGGAAGGAGCATATTTCTTCTTCCTCCTCCAGGCTTGACTCTCCCTCTAGCACTCTGTATGGACAAAGCCTAAAAGGGACCAGCTAGTAATCCCAGTCCTGGCATCATAAAGCAAAGTAGAGTAGACTGGGTTTGGAGCTGGGAGAGAAGAGCTTAATCACTGGTACACCAAACTTAGATGATCAGGAAACTCAGAAAAGTAAAATTTTTATCCCAAAGAAAGTAAAGATTAGGCCTAGGAACATCAACATAGGTGCTTGATTAATGGTGGTTAATGAGGCGGTATCTGAGTGGGAAAGAAACACCTAGATAAAGGTATGGCTATAAAGTAACGTGATTGAATTTTTAACAACTTACGAGAACTTCAGCATACAAACGAGGACAGTTCTCTTCAAAATAGTTTCATGGAAAGTCTTCAATTCACTCTTTTAATACAACCATGGCTCAAAGAAGCCTTGGAGCTCTGCATTTTGATTGGCCTGGCTTTTGAGTCAATCCACACTGCCAACGCTTTGTCTTTTGCAGGTGAATTTACTTTTTGGAAACAACTTAACGACATCCCATGCTAAACCTGGTGAACAAAAGCCACATAACCAGGTTTTTTTTTTTTTAAGATTATTTATTTATTTATTTGACAGAGATAGACAGCCAGCGAGAGAGGGAACACAAGCAGGGGGAGTGGGAGAGGAAGAAGCAGGCTCATAGCGGAGGAGCCTGATGTGGGACTCGATCCCAGAACGCTGGGATCACGCCCTGAGCCGAAGGCAGACGCCTAACGACTGCGCTACCCAGGCACCCCCACATAACCAGGTTTGATTCTTTTTTTTTTTTTAACAGGTCATAGGGAGGGGTTTTGGGAGTGGTGTGTCGTGATCAAGGTGTAATTTCTGTCTTAAGGTGGTGTCTGGCTGGTGGTCTCTGATGCTATAATTCTCAGCTTGTCAGTAAAATGATATGAACACAGAAAATGATGAAGGCTCACGATAACAAATCAAATCGAGACTAACATTTTGTCATTTTCCAACTCTGTGTAGAATCTCCCCTAATTATAAGGGTGATGCACTTGTTTGAAAAATACAATTTGAGATCTACAGGAGCATTGCTATCAGTTACAGAAAAAAACCTGCCAGTGTAATAGAAGAGTCGTTTTATGCTTCCTTCACGAAACGGAGGGCTTGAGTGGCTCAAAATCATCAGGTGTGGGCCTCGCAGAAAACACAGTAGCCATCGGCTTACCAGCGCGGAGCTTTTATGAGATAGCCGCAACGCTCTTACTTATCTCCTTTCCTCTTAGTATATATCTTATATTTAGAAGAGACCAGAAATCTTCCAGAAATCTAGTTGCAATGATGTAGAGAGGTAATTGACACTACCTCACGGCAGTTCAAGAGACCAGAAGAATCTTTGCTATGGTGCATCGTGATTATAGTTTTACATATTCCTTGTTGATTTAGAGCATCATAAAACCAAGTTATGGGATGGGAGAAGGTTCCAGTTTGGTACATCAGAGTTGCTCAAACTGAGTATCTTCTGGGCACTGAAAATTGGATCGAGAGCAACGTACATCAAGACCGTTGCAATCTCAGAATGCGAAGTGAGCAATGCCCACGGGAAAATGAAGACAAACAAAGTTTGTCATATGGCAAGAACTGGGTTAGGCTAGATCCCTCTTCATTTTTGGGATGAATAAATAGAAACAGCTTACATAGAGGTCTTTGAAAAATTTGGCAGAATAAGCGAAATACTACCCTGAAGACTCGGGAGAAGAACGCCAACTGTGAAATGATTTACTATTGAAACCAATAGAAAATCATATCCTTAAGGTTACAAGAAGATGAAACTTCTGTAAAACAGGAGCAGAGCCTTAGGGAAAGGAGAAGAAATGAAGACAACTGTAGGAGAAAATAGGAAAATGGTTGCGATAAAGAGAAAAACAACTGTAAGAGAACTAGAAATGCAATAGCAGAATCAAAAATCCTTTCTGGAAATCGAAAGGAGTGGAATTGACACTAAAAAATTGAATTGGTTATGCAGAAACTACGAAAAATTTCCCTGGAATGTAGGAAACAAGTAAAAAAAGATGAAAAGACATGGCTAATGAGAAATATAATAAAACCTAAAAATTATAGATACACCAGAGAAAGACATCACTATGACCAGAACAGAAGCAATAATCAGATATAATTGAAGAAAATGTTCCTGAGTCAATGGAAGATCTGATTGTACAGACTGAAAGTCCAGAATCTTCCAGGCACAAAAAGAAAAAAGAAAGAAAGAAAGAAAAAGAAAAGAAATTCTTATGTAGACATATTTTGAATCATAAGGATTTAAACATATCCTACATGGTTGTTTAATTAGTTTACTTATAAAGGACAGAAAAATCAAGCTAACTTCAGTGTTTTTAATTAAAGTAAATGCTAAAGGACTACAGAATAATGCCTAAAATATTTGGAAAGAAGAAGATTTTCTTTAAATCTTTATTTCTGAATGAAGCCAACAGAGAGATTTGAGTATCACAGACCCAAAAACACATGCCATCCATGTTACTTTTTGAAAAGTCACTTCAATACCTACTACATCTGTGTAAATGTTTGCTGTATAGATTGCAAAAGTTTCTAATGTTCATATTTTCTAAATGACTAAGGGATAAATGCAAGCACTGTATAAAATATATGTGTCTTTAAGGGAACAACAAGCACCAAAGAAGGCATAAAGGCAATGAAAAATCAGTTATAACAATAAACACAAATTGTTAAAACTTATTAAAGTAGAAATACTCTCTAAATTATCATTTAAAATTTACATATATATTGCTTATAAGAAACAAGATGACACTGGATCTTAAAAATTAAAACTGGAGGGGCGCTTGGGTGGCTCAGTCGTTAACCGTCTGCGTTTGGCTCAGGGTATGATCCCAGGGTCCTGGGATTGAGCCCCGCATCGGGCTCCCTGCTCCACTGGAAGCCTGCTTCTTCCTCTCGACCACTCCCCCTGCTTGTGTTCTCTCTCTCGCTGGCTGTCTCTATCTCTGTCAAATAAATAAATAAAATCTTAAAAAAAATTTAAAGTGGACAAAAATTTATCTTTGTTGGCCAGTGCAAACAAAAGGAAACCAGAATGGGCAATATTGATTTCAGGCAAAGCAGATTTCAAGGCAAAGAGCATTATATCGAGCAAGGGTATAACCACTATGAACTTTCTGTGCCATATAACTTAGTATCAATATATTTTATTTTATTTTTATTGAAGTATAATTAACAATGTTATGTTAGTTTCAGGTGTACAACCAATTGATTCAACAATTCTACACATTACTCAGTGCTTACTATCAATATTTATAAAGCAGAAACTGTCAGAAACTCATTGACAACCTCACATATATCTAATAGCTTTTTAGAACCTTTGATACAACTCTATCAGATAAAACATATAACACCCTAACACAACTAAGGGAAAAAGTATATTATGCAGCAGTTTGGGTTTCAGAGACAGAAAGTGCCGAGTCACTGTGCAGACGACCAATGACATCTTGCCGTAAATCTTTTTTTCTTCTTGAAAAAATAAGTTAGTGGAACGGTAATTAGCATACACTGGGTGGTAGTGAGTCACTACCACATCAGTTAAAAACCTTTTTTTTCCTTGGGCCACACCTACCTAATATTCAGGCTGATGTAGGCATGAGCACATAACTCCAAGCAAAATGTCTGGGGAGCCCCCTCCTTTCCTTCCTGGTTGCCTATTTTCCATATAGCAATCAGAAAGCCACTTTCTTCCTCTTCTCCCTTTCTCTCCCTCCCATCTTCCATTTCTTCTACCTCTTTGCCTGACTGGGGAAACTTAGATTTGGAGTTGGTGGTTGAAACAGTAGAGATAAGTTATTAGATGAAAGAAATAAAGTCTCACGGTAGTTCTCTGGATTGATGGTACTGCTTGGACAGATAACATGTGTCCCCACCCCTATTGCCAAGGGCCTTGTTCAGCAATACATCATCCCTACCAAGAAAGGAACAGTCGTGATACTACTGAAAGACAGGTGGCGGAGAGAACCTATGCTGTCTTTCAGTAAATACTTGAGAAGGTTAAGGACTTTACAGATTCGAGTTCTTTGCACAAATTAAATTCAATAGAAAACTAACATTGGTGGGGCACCTGGGTGGCTCAGTCTGTTGGTTTCGGCTCAGGCCATGATCTCATGGATGGTGCGATGGAGCCCCAGGTTGGCTCGGTGCTCAGAGGGAAGTCTGCTTGAAGATTCTCTCCCTCTGCCCCTCCCCCTCACTCGCTCTCGTGCGTGCTCTCTCTATCTTTATTTTATTTTATTAAAATAAATAAGTCTTTAAAAAAGAAAACTAATATTAGTATAGATGTTGCTTAAAGCATTATTTCCTAGAATAGCGAACTCTACTTATAAGCAGTAGCCATGAAATGACAACTTAAAAAAGAGTACTCAGCATGAATGTACCAAAATTTCCACATCTAAGGGATGGCTTCCTCGATAAAAATGGAGATGTGGTCAGTGAAATAATTGCTATGGTTAAAAAATCTACAATGACCCCTAGACCTTTGCACTTAATAAATGTAACCCTCAGATTCAGATTTCAGGGGCTAAGTCTTGTGGCTAAATATTACCTAAATAAACAACAACCTGAGTAAGTTTGTAATGGTCTAGTAAGCCAGCTGACAAAAGAAAGTGACTCACAGTCTGGTTCCAACAGCACAGGGCAAGTATGTGTCAGAGCCAACTGTAGTTCTATACCATTCGATCTCTGATTGGGCGTGTGGTCAACACAGGGAGAGAACTCTGTTTTGGCAGGAACATGGAAGTAGAAAGAGAGGAAGCACGTGTATCCATTCATTCAGTTGTTCTTTCATCTACCATTTACTGAATCCCTACTGGGAGTTAGACATTGTGTTAGACTGTGGGGATGGGTTAAAGACCTCGAGGGCTCTTCAGTCCAGCCAGTGGAGACAGGCATACAATCAAATATAACACACATAATACATGCTGGGCCAGTGCCTCTCCAACTTTAATATGTGTGAGAATCACCTGGAGAGCTTGA
The DNA here is from genome assembly GCF_017311325.1 of Ursus maritimus. Taxonomy (NCBI): domain Eukaryota; kingdom Metazoa; phylum Chordata; class Mammalia; order Carnivora; family Ursidae; genus Ursus; species Ursus maritimus. Next base: position 88,477,192 of record NW_024423319.1, on the reverse strand, counting down.
TTAAAACACATGTCCCCATGGAAGTACACACAGGGCAGGGTGGGTACGTGAAGAGGGAGCTGTCTGTTTTCCATGCAGGTGATGATTGAGCTGAGTTCCAAAAAATAAGTAGATATTTATTCACCAGACAAAAAAAAAAGGTGAAGTGGATGGCATTCAGAAACAGAGCTCACTGTGTTTGGGACCCAATGTGTAACACATAAAGATGTAGAGATGAGTGTGGGCCATATCCTGAAGCGTCTTAAGTGCTGCATTGAGGACTTTAAATTTTATCCTGTTGGCAGTAGAGAGCCATTGAGGGTTTTAAGCAAGGGAATAGGCCATGCAGGTATTTAGCAAAGAACTTCTAGTGAGAGGAAACAGCAAGAGTAAATACCTTGCAGTTGGAGTGTCCATAGACTGTTTGTGTACAAGCAAGGAGGCCATTGTGGCTGGAATCTGAAGGGGGCAGTACTAAGGGTTGAGGTCAGAGAACTAGGCAGGGAGGGGCTGGGTCGTGTGGGGCCTTAAGGATCATAGTAAGAATATTGGATTTAATTTAAAGCCCGTTGGGCATGGGTATGACATGATATCACTTAGATTTGAAAGTATCACTCTGGCTATCATGTGCACTGTAAAGGGGCAAGAATGGAGGCAAGAAAGCAGTTAGGAGATTACTGTAGGATTCCAGGGGAGAGTTGATGGTGGCTTGGACCAGGGGGGTTTTGACAAATTCATATATTAATGGATCCACCAGAGCAGGCATGGCATAGGGCAATACCATTATTCTAAAAATTGCTTTATGCTACTTTTTTGTAGTCACCCTTTCCAAACCCCAATTGCTGGCAACCACTAATCTTATTTCTGTCCCTATAGTTCTGTCTTTTCCTGAATTTCACACAAATGGAACCTTTTGGATCTGGCTTCTTCCATTAAACAAATGCGTTTCACATTCATCTCTGATGCTGTGTGAATGAATAGTTCATTTCTTTTTATTGCTGAGTAGAACCCCTTTCATGGACGTACCACAATTTGTTTCTTCATTTACACCAACTGATGGATATTTGGATTGTTTCCAGTTTTGGCGATTATGAATGAAGCTGCTATAAATATTTGTATGTAGGTCCTTGAATGAACATAAGTTTCATTCCTTTTGGGTAAATATCTGGGAGTGTGATTGGTATGTATGGTAAGTATATATGGTTAAGTTTATGAGAAAATGCCAAACTGTCTTCCATTGAGAGCAAACTATTTTGCATTCTTGCCTGCAACACATGAAAGTTCCAGTTTCTCTGAAACCTTGTCAGCATCTGGTATTACCGGTATTTTTATTTTAGCCATTCTAGCCAATATGGCGTGGTAGCTCATTGTGGTTTAATCTGCACTTTTAGTGACTAATGTTGAACAAAGCAGAGCCAGAAGGATTTACTGATGGAATCAATGTGGGATGTGAAAGAGCAAGGAGTCAAGCGTGGTTTCAAGGTCTTTGGCCTGAGCTGTTAACATGACAATGAAAGAGGTAGAATTCAGAAACAGTTAAAGTGACATGATTTCAGTGGCTCAGGAATAGTCATTAGGAATGAGAAAATGGTTATTGTCATTGGGCAAAGGAAAAGTGGTAGCACCCTCCTACCCCATATTCCCATCAGGAACTGCAGATGAGATTTATTCAGAGCAAATAGACCTGAAAATGGAGAATGAAAGGTGTCACCTTCAGGGAAAGACCCGGCGGTCTGGGAAAAGCAAGCTCCTGTTAACATCTCAGGGATGTGATTCACTATGAAAGCCTGAGACCTGTTTTATAGCCCGGGTGGGTGGTGGCTAGGGCAGAGTTGTTTATACTGAGACAAAGAACAGAGAGAAGTTGATGGATTGGATAATGGAACCTGGTACCTGGGCGTAATGGACCATGATGTCATCTTGAATAAGCAAATCTAGGGAAAGAATTACACGCGTCCACACTAAGTAGAACCTTGGGAAAGCTGACAAAGCAAGGGCGCCTGCCAGAAACGCTATGTCCTGGGTTTTCCACCTGGCTTCTCAGAGGGACCCGGGGTAATTGTCCATGTGCAGATTATCAACCACCTCTGGCTCAGGTATAGGTGAAGGTGATTTAAAGAACACTAAAGAAGAAATTATCCAGGATCCTCCTGACTCTGGTGCCATGGTGACCGGTTCCAATCAAAGAAGACAGATCCTCTTCAACCATATTTCTGGGATGCTTCATGTCTCGATTTCTAACTCTACTGTGGCTTTTTTTTTTTAAATCAATTCCCTCTCTCCAACTTTATATCTTTATTGTCACTTACTGTTTTTAGCAATGAAAATAGCTTTATAGTTTTGAGTTTTCCTTTGCAAAAAATCCAAACGGGTTAGGAAAATGTACTAAAGAAAGTAAAAGTTTTCTAAAATCTCACCACCCCAGATTCTCACCGTTAACGTTTTGGGAGACCATCCCTTTATATATGGATGCATGGTCTCAGTTGTACTTTTACTTAAATGAGACAACACCACACATGCTGCTTTTTTTTAAATTATAGCAAACTTTTGAAAAACTGAGTTTTGTTTCGTTTTTTATTGACACCCCCACCTCCCACTGACACCCCCAGTAACCAATGTAAATAACTTGTTGTTTATTCTTCAGAAATTTCTCTGTAATCATATAATTTTACACACACACACACACACACACACACACACACACACACACACACTATTAAGAACTGGTTAACAAGAATAGGCTCTTTGTAATGTACTTCTCTGAATCTTCCTTTTCCCACTGTACTTGCCTCATTCTTTTCTGTGGCCGCCCACTGTTTTGTGTTCCGATTGATTGACATTAATTTTGCTTCCTTCTTCTGCCACGTCAAACATTGCTGCAGTAAATATTTCTGTATGCATTCCTTACATACTAAAGATTCGTTTTTCACGCTGGCATTTTTATTTCTATGTGATAGAGTCCAAGAAACAGGATTTCTGAGTTGAAAAGTATGTGCAATTACGGTTTTAATAAATATTGCCAAATTACTTTCCAAAATGATCGCTTATGATAGCCTCATTATATTTTTCTATCTTTATTGAGATATAATTAACAAATCAAATTGTATATATTTAAGGTTTATGACTTGATGCTTTGATAAGTATGTATGATGAAATAATCGCCACAAGGAAGCTAATTAATCTATCCATCACTTCAAATAGTTACCATTTTTTTGTGCGGTTAGAGTGCTCAAGATATATCCTCCTAGCAAATTTCGAGTGTACGATACAATATTATTGACTATATTCACATTGCTGTACTTTAGATTTCCAGAACTTACTCATCTTATATAACTGAAACTTTGTACTCTGACCAGCATTGCCTCATTTCCCCTCCCCCAGCCATTCTACTCTCTGCTTCTATGATTTGACTATTTTAGACTCCACATATAAGTGAGATTATGCATTATTTGTCTTTCTATGTCTGGCTGATTTCACTTAATATAATGTCCTCCAGGTTCATTCATGTCGTAAATGTCATGATTTCCTTTTTTTAAGACTGAATGATATTCCATTACATATGTAAATTATATATATATGTGTGTATATGTATAGTTTCTTTATCCTTTCATCTGTTAACGGACAGTAAAGTTGTTTCCATGTTCTGGCTATGGTAAAAAATGCTACAGTGAACACGAGCATGCAGATATCTCAAGATGTTGATTTCATTTCCTTTGGAGATATACCCAAAAGTGGGATTGCAGGATCATAAGGTCCTATTTTTAATTTGGGGGGAATCTTCATACTGTTTTCCATAATGGCTGTACCAACTTACATTCCCAACAATACTGTACAAGCATCCCCTTTTCTCCACAACTTCACCAACACTTGTTATCTTTGTCTTTTTGATATTAGCCACCCTAACAAGTGTAGGTGATATCTCATGTGGTTTTGATTTGTATTCCCATGATGCTTAGTGACACTGAATACCTTCTCACATACCTTTGGCCATTTCTATGACTTCTTTTGAGAAACGTTTATTTAGGACCTTGGCTCATATTTGAATTGGGTTATTTGTTTTGTTTGTTTGTTTTTGCAGTTGAGTTGTATGAATTCCTTATGTATTTCAGATATAAGCCTCTTGGCTTGCAAATATTTTTCCCATTCTTTAAATCCCCTTTTCTTTGTTGTGCAGAAGCTTTTTAGTTTGATGCAATCCCACATATCTATTTCTATTGCCTGTGTTGTTGGTGTCATATCCAAAAAATCATAGCCTAGACCAATGTCAAGAAGTTTTCCCCTATGTTTTCTTCCAATACTTTATGGTTTCATGTCTTACGTTTAAGACTTTAAACCATTTTGGGTTGATTTTTGTATTTGGTGTGAGATAGTGTGTAAGTTTATTTTTCTCTTTATAACTATCCAGTTTTCCCAGCACTATTGAAGAGATTAGTTTTTCTTCATGTGTGTTCTTGACAGTTTGTTGAATATTAGTTGACCATAGATGTGTGGATTTATTTCTGGGCTGTTTATTCTTTTCCATTGGTCTCTGTGTCTGTTTTTGTGTCAGTACCAAACCATTTTGATTACTATAGATTTATAATATATTTTGAAATCAGGAAGTGTGATGCTTCTAGCTTTATTTTTCTTGCTCAAGATTCCTTTGGCTATTTAGGGTGCTTTTGTGAATCCATATGAATTTTAGGATTTTTTTTTCTATTTCTGTGAAGAATGTCATTGGGATTTTTATAGGGATTGCCCTGAATCTGTAGATTACTTTGGGTGGTCCATACCAAGAGTATTTTGACAATATTCTTCTAATTTATGAACACGGTGTCTGTCCATTTATCTGTGTCTGTTAGCTTATTAGTTATATAGTTTACAATTTTATTTTAGTAGTTTCACTCTGAGTATGATGATGCGATGAACTCCATGCCTCATATCCCTGTAAACTGGTGAAATTATAAAAATAACCCAATCATTTAGGACCTCAAGAAATGGTTCTGTGGGCATACGGTAAACAAAGAAACACATATTTAATAAAATCATCTAAAACTTGGTAAGAACTGCAAGAATTTGTGGTATTTGGAGCATGACCTGGGCTGTCCTCTCCCCCTTGCCCACCTTAGCAAGATGGAAATTCCATTCCAGACTGGTAAGCTGAGAACATGTGACTCCCTCTCCCCTCAGCTCCCAATTAGAGGGCTATCTTCCAAGGATGGTCAAAGTGTCAACATTTCTCATTCTGTTCCTAGCTACCTGTTGCTGAAACTAAGTTCTGCAATGAGTGGGGCTGAAAGGTGGGGCTCCCATCTTCTGCTCAGTTCCACTCATGGGAATTGAAGCTCTATCTTGGGTATGGTGGTACGTAGAATATTGGGGCCCAGATCACCTTTGTCCTGGCTTACAGGGCAGGGGTTCTATGTGAGATTCAAGTTGATGCACCCCTCTCCCATTCACTGAGTGCTCAGCTCCTAAAGCAGTGGTGTCACTGAGAAAGAAGAATGTTCTCTCTGTACTCAGCATCGGAGTCTTGGTTCAGAATTTGGGGCAGGGGAGAGAAGCAGACCGTAGAACCGAGAGCTTCAAATCTTCCTCCAAAGGATACTATTTAATTTGCAACAGATGGGAAGAAATTTCAGCCTAAGAGACTTACAAAACAGTGGACGTTGTGGTAGAAGTCAATTGGGAGAAGATTGATAGACTTGTTGGAGATATAGGCTAAACTGTAAGCCAACTGGTTTTCCACAGAAGAGCAGGGAAAGAGGCAGCTGTTCGTCCTATAGATTATAACATGCAGAATGGACAAATTATAGTTTACTTTAAACAAATGCTTTTATTATTTCCTGAACATTGTAAAAACTTTATAACTCTTCAATGTTATTTGTTCTCCTCTGCCTTTTCATGTTACTGATGCTGATATTTAATTCTTCATGTATTTTATTTTATTTATTTTTAAAAGATTTTTATTCATTTATTTGACAGGGAGAGAGACAGCCAGTGAGAGAGCGAACACAAGCAAGTGGAGTGGGAGAGGAAGAAGCAGGCTCCCAGTGGAGGAGCCTGATGTGGGGCTCGATCCCAGAACACCAGGATCAAGCCCTGAGCCAAAGGCAGACACTTAATGACTGAGCCACCCAGGCGCCCCTCTTCATGTATTTTAAATCTAAAACTATTATTTCAAACCTTAAAGACACTATATTCATCTAGATTTCGTTACATACTTCTCTTTTCCAGTGCTCTTCATTTTTTCTTGCATTATTCTATTTCCACCTGGGATTACTCTCCTTTCATCTGAAGAATTCCCTTCAGTATTTCTTTTAGCGAAGTTTTGCTGGAAATAACATTCTTATTTGTCATAACATTTATTTTGCTTTATGTTTCAGAATAGTTTCACCTAGTGCACTAGTTGGCACTACACTGGGTGAAATCTATGTTGGTACTTTTCTCTTTAAGTATTTTATAAAGATGTCATTCCATTGTCTTCTGGCTTCTATGGTTTCTTTTGAAAAGATGTTGGTGTTATTACTATTTTGATAGCAATATGTCTTTTTTCTTCTCTGGAAGCTTTTAATGTCTTCCTTTTGGAAAGGGGTTAGACTTTTAGGAGACTTACGCAGTTCCTTTGTACTTATCCTGCTAGGAGTCTATACTGATTCTTGAATTGATATTTTCATGTCATTTTTTTGTTTTGGAAAATCTTGGCCGGTATTTCTTCAATCATTGTTTTGTTTTGTCTCTTTTCCTGAGACTTCAATTTATACATCTTAGATCTTTTAATCTTATTCCGTATGTTTATTTTCTACATTTTTCCATATTTTAATTTTCTATCAATTATGGATATTTTATATTGACCTATATTCCACTTCACCAGTCCTCTCTTCTGCTAGTAAATCTATCTATTGAATTCCTAATTTCAGCGAATGTGTTTTTCAGTTCTAGAATGCCATTTGACCCTTTAGATATTTTTATGTAGATTTTAATTCTCTGGTGAAATTCCTCTTCCATTTCTCTGCTTTCTTAAGCCCATTATTCACAGTTATTTATGTTCCCTGTCTGATTACTTCAATATTTGAATTATCTAGTGATCTGCTGCTATTGTCTAGTTTTTCTCTTGATTTTAGGCATTTATTCATGTTTCTTAACATGTTAAAATATTCCTTATAATTGGATGCAGGACACTGTGTATTAAAAATTGTAGATGCTTCAGCTGATGTTAAATTTCTCCTGGAAGATAGGCATAGCACTGGAAGATCGCCTCGATCCCAGTGATGGCAGGTGTTAGCCTTTGCCATGGCCGGTCTATTCCTAGTTTCTTTTTATTGAAAGAGTTTCACCCTTAGTTTTAGGGCTTTTTCCTTTTGGAGTCTCAATTTAAAGCCTTCTCTGTTTAAAAGGTCTACCCTGGTTAGTTGAGCCTGAACTTCATTCTCTGATTCCCTAACATTATCAGAATTCTGATGTCTTATTTTTTCTTTCATGAAGATAGAATCGTTTTTCTTTATTTTTTTCAACTAACATCTTTTTTTTAAATTTAAATTCACATAGTACATCATTAGTTTCAGATGTAGTGTTCAACAATTCATCGGTTGTGGATAACACCCAGTGCTCATCATATCACATGCCTTCCTTAAGAATTATTAGCTTTTCAGCCCCCCAGATCGTGATTTTTTCTTGTTTTTTTTTCTGGGACTCTCATCTTGAGTATGCATACAACTTAAGAATCAGTAAACATCTTGAAGTGAAATTGATTCTGGAGTTTTTTTGGTTCACTTCTCTCCTATCTTTTTTAATAATATTTTTGTATTATATTATGTTAGTCACCATACAGTACACCCCTAGTTTTTGATGTAAAGTTCCATGATTCATTACTTGCATATAACACCCAGTTCTCTCCTATTTGACTTCTGGAATCCTCTGTTCTCTGCAACCCTAAGAGATTTCCACAAGCCCTGGCTGCTGTTTACTGCTAGGCCTATATTCCCAGTGTAGTAAACTAGCAATTGTACTAAAGAAAAAGTCAAAGGCAAATGAAGGCCTCACCCCAGTGTATCTCCCACCTCTGTGAAGTTTGGACCCCTGGAGTCTTGCCTACCTTGTTATTTTCAGTGACTTCCCACAGATACTTTGTGTATTTGCACCAGCTTTTTAAATGGTTCTTGGCAAGAAGGTTATTCCAAGACAAGTTGCTCCTTTGTGGCTGGAAGTTGAAGTCCATTGCTTTGTGTTTTGTAGTATGTTTCCTTTTTCATCTTTTAGACCATCAGTTTGGATTTCAAAAGTGATCATATTCTCTTTCATTTCATCCACTGAATTTTAAAAAGTGAAAAAAATCATGTTTCTTGCTTCCAGAAAGTCTTATTTTGAACCATGGTTGATCATCACTAGGTGTTCCTTCATTTCCTCTGTGTCGTTACCTGTGTCCTTTAGTAATTCTGTTTCAGTATTGTAGTTCTCCTCTAGTGTGTAGAGGCACCAGGAGGAAGCTTCATTGCTCACTGTTTTCTGATTGAAAGACCAGACTCTTCTAGCCTCTCTGGCAGGGAGGACTCACCTCCATATTCTGTTCCCTTACAGGTCCTCCCTAGACCATTACCTATGGCTTGCACTACCCTTCCTCTGAGGTGGGAGAAGTCTTGAGATTTTTAGGGAGCAAACTCACCTCTAGGAACTGAGAAGCTCTAGTTCTCACCTCTAGAGTTTTTTGCCATGGGAATTTCCTGGACTCTGGTTTGGAGGGAAGGCAAGTTCTGTGACAGCTCCTTTCTCAGGACTGTAAGTTATCCATCTAGGCCTTCCCCACTCTCTTCAGCCTCTACCTGCCTGCTGGACCCCGTGGATGCTCCTGTTGAGAAGTGAGAGACTTCTCATGGCAGACTTCCAATTTGGATTGACGTTGTGAGGCACTGGATGGCAGGGGTGCCTACTTCTGCTGACATCTTCCCAGAATCTTCATTAACCTTTTTCTCACCTCTGATTGTAGGTGTTGCCCACAGGAAACTAGGTCAAGACCATTGGTGCACAGAGAACTGCATGAGCTGAGGTTCTGAATAGTACTAAATATTGTTTAGGTTAAGGCATTTAAAAATCAGTCTGCCATCAGCAAAGAAGCTAAAATATACTTTAATGAAATGAAAATTTGGCTTAAAACTCTGGATATTATACCAGCAAACATGATTTAGTTGGTTCTGGGTCCCCATGAAAGAAAAGTAAATAAAATTTCATAAATTTTAGGAATGTGTGGTATCAATTCCAGCACTTTCCAAACTAGCTTTAATTGGAAGGTTAATAAGGGTGTTGGAGAGGTTTATTTAACTCTTAACAACATTACATAGGTTTTTGTTTTGCTGCTGGACTTTTCAATGTGTATTGTAAATCTCCAAGGAGGGGAAATCAGTGGTCACAGATAGTCTAGTGATTGCTGTTTAGTCATTGAAATATTGCTCTATTTCAGTGACTGCTGAAATAACGGATCATTCTGTCAGTCATCAATGACATCCCCACTTGACTGAGCTATTGTGTTTTGGTTTGGATCCCCCCTAAGTCATATCTTATGAGTATGTCTGAGTGGAGAATTTCACTTGAGACATAATGTCAGGAAGTACTACTAGGGACATAGGGAAGTGAGACAGGAAAGAAAAAACAGCCAATAGAGTGTATTAATGTGGGTAATTGGGGATCAGCCTTGCTGAGGACCTCTAGGAGAGGATATAGAACATCTTACTTGATAGGCGAGGAAGCTGAGGAACTCATCGATCAACTCCCCTACCTCTGTGTCTGAGGGTAGTGTGTAGAGAACAGTGAGTCCCAATGGGATATGGGTTGGGTGCCGACAGTGTCTGCTACATATTGTAAACAGTATTGTAAAAGGTCATGCATATCACATTTGTACTTTGTATTTCCTGTCTTTGTTCCTTTGTCCCTCATACTGCTGTTTCTTGAAATCCATAGAATGTCAAAAGTATTTCCTCCAGAAATTCTTCCTTAATTTTTTCCCAGCCATAAATGATACTTGTTCTGTTTACCATCAAGGCATCAGTTTTAAACCCTTACTTGAATAACTTTACTGTTCTCTCATGCAATTTCCTGCTATTGCGTTATAGTTATTCACAAATTCTTTCTCTCTTACCAAGACACTTAACCCTTGAAGGGAAGGATATATCCTGTTCATCTTTCTGTACTTGTAGCACTTAGCACCTGCTTGGTCATGACAGGACCCCAGTCAATGTTTGTTGAATGACTGAAGGTCTTCAGATTCTAGAACAAAAACAACATTAGCACAGTTTGATTTAACACATGAAGATTTCAGTTGTTACTTCTGCAAGTAAGAGGATGGCTTGAGTCACTAATTTTTGGAACATTCTCATTTGTTGGAAGAATTTTGTATCTAGATGGCCAAACATTTAAAGAAATGCCAGGAGGGGCTGGGGAATTTCCTTATTCCATCTGGACTGCAAGACACGTGTATGGGTGGGTCTGTTCTGAAGGCATGTTTAGAAGTAGTTAAGTATGTCCTTGGGAATTTTCTGATTTTATTCAGACAGATGTTTTCTCTAACTGGTATTGGTCTTTGTTAAGATAAATATAAAAGTCAGGATAGTTCCATTTTGCTTTTTCAATAGAAAAAGCTGTGTTTCTTCTGCATTCATAAGGAATGTTTATAGTCATTTTTATATATTAAATGCTATTAATCAAGAGAAGTAATCTGAGTTAAGCTACTGCCCTAAATAAGTAAAAAGTAGGGGTATAATTGGAAATGGCTTCCCTCTCCTATTTTCGTACTGTTCTACTTAATATTTGGCAGATGGAGTATGAATAGAAATGCTTAAGTTGGAATGCTTTATGGGGTTTTAAACTGTTGTTAATTAGTCGTGAAATAATTTTAATTACTTAAAAATTCCATTATGACAGTGCTTCAAATATGTGTCACATATCGGCAAACTACTACAGACCATTGTTTTGTAAATCATTTTACTTACACTTATACTGATGGGAAGAAAAATAGGTGAATATATTTAATATATTTATAGAGAACTGTTTACCTCAAATTGGGCTATAAAAATCCAGAAGCCTTTGGGTTTTTATCAGCGGTTCAAAGCAATTACTTTTTAAAAAATGGAGAAAGCAATGTGAAAGAAAGAGGAACACCAATTGAGTCTAAGCCCCTTCTTCCAAACTCCTCTTTTTGCTATTTCAATTCTTTATTTTGGCTATTTGCACTTTTGTTCCTAGCCCAGAAGAAGAAAGTGACAATCATAACTACCAGAAGTAGCCTTTTAACAGCTGTGGGAAGACTTGTTGAGGAAGGCCTTTGTTACATATAAGGAACTGGGGAGCAAAGAGATTCATTCCTTTGTTCCTTTAATCATTCAAATATTTGTTGAACGGATAAATGAGAGATTGGGAAGACCTAGTTCTTAGCTTCCAGAGATTTATAAGCTAGTAGGAGATAGAACACATGTAGTCATATGGCTCTTATAAAATATAGACCATGTAAGTATGTGAAGACAGGTTAGAAAATATTAAAAAAATATATACAAGAGGGAGAATCACCTCAAGTTTGGGAGGTGGGGTGATGTTGGAATCTAGGAAGACTTCTTTGAAGAGGTACCATTTGAGTGTTATCTTGAAGATCAAGTAGAATTTTAATAGGCAGGTGGGAGAATGTTTATAAGAGATGCATTACCCTATTCCCTCTAGCTGTACCCTCTCCTGCACAGCCCAAGTATGCTGGGGATAGCTGGCCCCATTCCAAGCTCCAGGGACGACCTTTGTTGACTTAAGCAGATCAGCATTTTCTGTTCCCTAGGCTGAGGTAGAGAAAGGTCCGGGGCAAACAATGGGTCAGAAGCACAGGTGAGGTTTCTGCATCAGAGGTCTGGGCTGGAGGAGGATCAAGAACCAGAAGTTGAGTGATTGGGCAGTGGAGCTATTAAGAGTGTTGGCAACTCGGATGGAATAGCAAATCTCGTGGCTCTGTCGCTTAGGTTGGGGAAGTTAATTCAATTCCGAATGGTATCAGATTTGCCTAGTAAAGAGAAATCATTCCCATGGCATGTCCGGAATCCAATGCCTTTTAACACACTGGCTTTGTTCCACTTGACCATTCAGCCTAGTTTTAACATGGCGTCCCTCACCTCCCAGCATAGTGATGAATTCCTCAATTGTATCTTCATGAATTTCTCAGATCTGTCCACTTTTCTCTGTCCCCACTGCTGCTGGCCCAGTTTCCCCCAAATTACATCTCATCCATAAGACTGCAAGCCCCTCCTAAGTGATCTCCCTGGCCTCTTCCCATTTCAGAATGACCTTTCCAAAACAAAAATCTGATAGTGATATTCCTCAGCCTTGTCTTTCATCGCGCCGCCACCTCCATCAGTACCCCAGTGGTACTGAGCGTGTGGCAACTTTCTAAATATATCAATACTCTCTACCTGTACACGTGATGCTTCTTTGCCCGTAACCATTGTGTCGCCTTCTTCTATCCCCAGCTTATGCCCTAGACCTCCCTCAGAATATGAGTATTTGGGACCTCTTCCTAATTCCCAATCTACTGAGACTCTAAGGGGGTCGATGCATTCATTAGTCTCCTGCTGTGGCTTTGGAGGTGAACACAGCACAGCAGGGTGTCGGCTGGCTTCAGTGAAGTGTTCTAGGAAATGTAGCGCAAGACTGAACTCTATTCTGGCTCCTGCCCCAACCCTCATGAAGCTGACAGTGAGTGAAGGCGGAGCATTGGAGGACAGGCTGGCCGTTAACCAAGGTCAAGAGAAGTCAGGGTTTAGAGGGACATGGGCTGTAGAACAGTCAAGAGCTTTGAAGCAAGACTGGGAGAGCAAAGAGTTACAGGCTCTGGACTCTAATGCCTCCTCTATCTTCTAGATTTGTCTTCCCCAGCTTGTCTGCACCAACTTCACCTCCCAAAGGTGGCTGGTGTAAAATTACCTTGATGCTTAAAAGGGGCTGTTTCGCACTATTTTTGAATCTCCTTATGAAATTTAATAACATCAGAAGGGGGAATGAACCATGAGAGACTATGGACTCTGGGAAACAAACTGAGGGCTTTGGGGCGGGGGGAATGGGATAGGCTGGTGATGGGTAGTAAGGAGGGCACGTATTGCATGGAGCACTGGGTGTCATACGCAAGTAATGAATCATGGAACTTTACATCAAAAACCTGGGATGTACTGTATGGTGACTAACATAATATAATAAAAAATATTATTATTAAAAAAATCCTTCTAGTTTTGAAAAAGTTTACATTTTGAAAAACTTTCCCAGCAATATTCACGTCTAAATTAATTTTGTTCTATAGGTAGAGAGGGCTAATTAATTAATTCATAAGAATGAGCTTTTAGAATAATTCCTCTCTTGCCTCATGCTGTGTGGAATTTTAACTAAGTACCAGATAAATTAGTTCTGCCTTTGTGGCGTTTTCCACAGCTAATGTTTTACAACTGTTCAAAAACATAATCAGTCATTGTAAGACAGCGGTTTCTACAGCTGCATTACAAAGAAAGTTGCATGGTCTGGATTTGTCATCTTCACCAATCTTAATGTTTTTGCTGTTAAACTCTTATTAATAAGGATTAAATAAACTCATTTATTCAACAACAGTTTATTGAGCATTTAGTATAAACAACACATTGTGTTAGGCGCTGGCAGAAATACAAAGGTGTAAAAGACCCATTGCAACTCTCAGGGAGAGAATCTGGTAGGGAATAGAAGGTACATGGAGGAGCGCCTGGGTGGCTCAGTCGTTAAGTCTCTGCCTTTGGCTCAGGTCATGATTCCAGGATCCTGGGATCGAGCCCCACATCGGGCTCCCTGCTCAGCAGGAAGCCTGCTTCTCCCTCTCCCGCTCTGCCTGCTTGTGTTCCCTCTCTCGCTGTATCTCTCTCTGTCAAATAAATAAAATCCTTAAAAAAAATAAAGAAGGTTCATGGAGAAAAAGTAAATATAGAAGGAAAGATGTAATACATGTCCCCAAACATTCCACTGGAGCGGTTGAAGAATTATTTGAATGTATACAGGGAGCAGAGGTGAGGAGGGAGGAAGGGAATGTTTAGGCAGAGAGAATTCCATGAGCAAAAGCTCAATGGTAAGAAAATATAGACCCTGTTTAGGGAGTGAAAAGGGAGTATTTGGTATTTGGGAAATATTCATTGGGGCAGAGTACCCAAGCCTTTTAAAAATGCTGATGTGATTGCTTATTATTA